>NC_072492.1:6182869-6493016 GCF_027574615.1 Eptesicus fuscus | reverse complement strand
GTTACCAAACCTTGTCAGTTCTTCCTTTATAGTGTTCCTGGATTTTCTTTCTACTCCTGTCACAACCACTCTGATTCAGCGCCTTCTCACTTGACTCCTAGAGTATTCTATTTGGTCTCCCTGAGTCAAGACTTCCTCTCTAGATCGCTCTACCTATGGAATCTAAAGTAATACTCTTATTTTACTCATCTGTCTCTCTCAGTTGAAAACTTTCAGTGGGTCTTCTTATCTCAGTTTAACATCCAAACCCCTAGATTCGATAGTCAAGGTTTTTCATAATCATATTTTTCACTACTTCCTAAACCAATTCTCTATAACCAGACTATCCTATTAAATCCTGATCATTCCTGTATCCATGCCTTTGCCCTCACTTTTTTACCAAACCACGGCCACCCTTTAAGTCCCAACTAAAGTTCTGGCTTATCCATGCAGCTTTCCCTGACTTCCATACCCCAATAACTACAGATTCTGCTGAATTAGAGCCCCTCTGGCCTGTATCTCTTTTATTTATTTATTTTTTAAAAATATATTTTATTGATTTTTTTTACAGAGAGGAAGGAAGAGGGATAGAGAACTAGAAACATCGATGAGAGAGAAACATCGACCAGCTGCCTCCTGCACACCCCCCACCGGGGATGTGCCCACAACCACGGTACATGCCCTTGACCTGGAATCGAACCTGGGACCCTTCAGTCCGCAGACCGACGCTCTATCCACTGAGCCAAACCGGTTTTGGCTGGCCTGTATCTCTTTTAGTACTTAATTATATATCACCTCCCTTTTTGTAATGCATATTCCCTTTCTTCCCACATCCATTGTCATGTTCCATAGACAATATCATACTTCTGTGCCTCCCACAGTACTAAGACCTGGGTTGGGCACAAAATGGGTGATTTATATAGAAAGCCAGGGGCCAAAGATAAGTTCTAGATAGAAATGAGGGATCCTACATAATAAAAGAGTAATATGCAAATTAACCATCACTCTGCCACATGCACAAGTCTCTCCCACCAGCCAATCAGAGCGAGCATGCAAATAAAGCCAACCAAGATGGCTACAGCCACAGAGAGCAGGAGGGAGGCTTGGGTTTCCCAGGCAATGGATGAAGCCAAGCTGTCCGCCTGCCCTTCCCAGCCCTAAGCCTCCACTCAAGGCTACAAAGTTTGAATTATAGAAGGTAAAGAAATCCAAACAGAAATGGCGGCAGCCACGGAGCTGGAAAGAGCAGGAGGCTAGGGATGCCCCCCGCTTTCTGCACACCCTGGCTGGCCCAGGCCTCCGCTTTAAGGCTACAAAGTTTCCATTATAGAAGATATACACAAACCCCAAAAGAAACGGCTGCTGGCCACGGATCGAGCAGGAGGCTTCACTCCACTCCAGGCTACAAAGTTTCAATTGTAGAAGGTAAATAAATTCCAGATACCAGGGCCTCCGCTTGGATCGCCAGGGGGCATGGCCGGCCTGCAAACCCCCACAGGCACCTTGCTCAGGCCGCCCCACGCCCCAAGGGAATCCCCACCCTGATCTGAGACACCCTTCAGGGAAAACCAGCTGGCACCCACCCCTGCACCAGGCCTCTAGCCTATCTGATAAAAGAGTAATATGCAGATTGACCATCTCTCCAACACACAATATGTCTGCCCCCATGTGGTCAAATATCCTGCCCCCATGTGGACACAAGATGGCCACCACAAGATGGCCAGCAGGGGAGGGCAATTGGGAGGTACCACGCTGTCTAGGGAGGGCAGTTGAGAGGGACCAGGACTGCAAGTGAGGGCAGTTGGAACCGATCAAGCCTGCAGGGGAGGGCAGTTAGGGGTGACCAGGCCGGCAGAGGAGAGAAGTTGGGGGCAAAGAGGCTGTCAGGGGAACAGTTAGACATCAATCAGGCGGGCATTGGAGTGGTTAGGGGGTCATCAGGCTGGCAGGCAGAAGAGGTTAGGGGAAATCAGGAAGGCAGGCAGGCGAGCAGTTGGGAGCAGCAGTCCTGGATTGTGAGAGGGATGTCCAACTGCCCGTTTAGGCCCGATCCCACTGGGGTCCCAGATTGGAGAGGGTGTAGGTTGGGCTGAGGGACACCCCCCCCCCTTGAATTTCGTGCACCGGGCCTCTAGTCAAATAATAATAGCCAACACAGACATATGTTAAGAACTTGTATAATACTACCCTATATCATAAAAATATAACATGCAAATTGACTGAACAGTGGAACAACAGGTTGCTATGACACGCACTGACTACCAGAGGCAGATGCTCAATGCAGAAGCTGACCCTGGTGGTCAGTGCGCTCCCACAGGGTGAGCAGCGCTCAGTCAGAAGCCAGGCTCACAGCTGTGGAGCACAGCAACGGTGGCGGGAGCCTCCCCAACCTCTGCTGCAGGCAGGTGGTAAGGAGCAAGGGATCCCGGACTGTGAGAGCTCCAGACTGCAAGAGGGATGTCCCCCGAGGGGTCTTGACTGTGAGAGGGCGCAGGTTGGGCTGAGGGGACCCCCACCATCCCCAACCTCCGTGCGTGAATCTTGTGCACCGGGCCTCTAGTATATACAGTATATAGTACTTCTAAAACTCACTACAATCCTATGTAATGGTAACTACATAATGTTCATTTTACACATGAGGAAATTGAGTCTCAACACTAATAAATGGCATACTAGGTTCAAACCCAGTCACTCTGGCTGTAGAATCTCTACTCTTAACCACTTTGTTGCACCACAACCAATGAGTCTGGGAGAGGGTCATGTTTCTTAGAGAAAATGGAGCAAAAGTGGGGGGACAGTAGAGGTTAAGGAATGAAATGCTAGGGCTAAAAATATGGACAAATAATATGGGCCACTACAAGCAAAAGACTTGTTAAGGGGCAACAATAGTATTAAGGAGAATGAAGATAAGGAATAGTTGTTAAACAAAGATAAAAACAAAGTCATTCAACATGGTTAGGGGGAGATGAGGAAGGCCCAGGAAGACCTCAAGGAAAAGGCTGCCATGTCAGCCAAGATGCAGAAATAAATGAGGAGAGGCAATGCTTACAAGATGGTGAAGGTGCCATTGTCGGTGCTGGGCTCTGGTACTGGCACTCTGTGGAGCCTCTGGTTTGAGCCAAAACCAATATAAGACAGTGTCCCATTATTGCAGGAACAGAGCTCACATATGTTCATGGTGGCATTCTGTTCAGTCATTGAAGGAACTGTCTCTGATGACTCTGGTTGCTGAGTTATTGTAACTTCCAGGTCAAACGATAGAACTGTGGCTGTGACTTCAGAAAAAGATGGCTGCTGAACCTGAACAAGTTCTGGATGTTGAAGTCCCACTTCAGGGTGCTTTGGAGGAGCAATAATCTGCTGCAGGGCAGTAGCATCAGCCTCCAGAGTCGGTTCTGGAGTGATGGTGAGTTCCCGGTCAAATGGTGTGAAGGTTGGCTGATGAGCCTGAACAGTCTCTGGTGGTGGAAGTGTCACCATAGGGGGCTTTGAAGGAGCTGCATTTGGCTGCAGGGCTGTAGCACCAGCCTCCAAAGTAGGTTCTGGAATGATGGGGACTTCCAGTTCCAACGGTGGAAAGGTTGGCTGCTGAGCCTGATTAGGCTCTGGAAGTGGAAATGTCACCCCAGGGTTTAGCGGAGGAGCTGCAGTCTGCTGCAGGGCTGTAGCAGCAGCCCCCCAAGTATGTTCAGGAGTGATGGTGAGTCCCAGGTCCACAGGTGGAATGGTTGGCCACTGAGCCTGAACAGGCTCTTGAAGTGAAAATGCCACCGCAGGGTGCTTTGGAGGAGCTGCAGTCTGCTTCCGGGCTGTAGCATCAGCCTCCGAAGTAGACAGAGCAGGGGACTCCTGCGGGAATGTAGCATGAGGGGCTGAGACCTTGCTAGTAGCTGATGGTGCAATCTTCTTAGAGGGCTGGGAAGTTATCAAAACCCCCAGGTCCACATCTTTAACACCGATAGGCAAGAGTCGATGTTGAACTTCACCCCGATCTGGAAGTGAGTCTGTTGCCCTGTGATGTGAAGGCTGAACTTCAACATCCATAGAAGACTTTGGAGGTTGACGTCGACGCTTCCCATGGATTCTTGAAGTTTGTATATCGGCAACAGGCACGGGAGGTAGAGCTGAGCTCTTTGAAGATTGGTGGTCGAACAAAAATTTCATTGGCTCAGAGGACACTGTAGACTGAGTTGAGGCTTCTTGTTGGGGTGGAAGCTGAGCTAACGCCTCCTGAGGGTTTGGAGAAGGGGCCTCTGCAAGTACAGCTGAGGCATCATGGTTGAGAGAAGGAAGTTCAATATTTCCATGATTTTGCTGATCCCAAGACCAGGGCTTGGAGGGCCCCAGCTGGATGGAGGTCAGCAGGATCGAGTCCATGGCCAACTCCCGAATCGGAGCTGCCTGGACCTGCAGCCACAACAGCTGCCACAGGAACAGAAACCGTGGGGCCATGTGCAGCCCGGACATGACAGGCAGAGGTCCGGGGCACAGTGAGCCACCAAGGCGAATGGGGCAAGGAGAGTGACCCAGGATACTGGGGCACAATGAGTGACCCAGGATACTGGGGCACAATGAGCGATCCAAAATACTGGGGCACAATGAGAGACCCAGGACACTGGAGCACAACGAGCAATCCAAAATACTGGGGCACATACAAGCGACCCAGACAAGTGGGATGCAAGTACCATGCGCTGAGCAGGAGCCCAACAATTGGCAGCCATGTCACAATTGGCAGCCATGTCACAATTGGCAGCCCTGTCATGGATGTGCCCCTTAGCAACCAAGCACCCCTCCCCCACCTCAGGTTCTAACTTTATTATTTTGGGGCCGAAGTGACTATAGAAATGTGAGACTTTTCCCCAGAATCATCAGGGATCATGTGGTTCCTTTCACCTGCACAAAAGATAACTATCTCCCTCTGGGTCTCCACTCACCACTCACAGTGAGGAATGATTTGGCCTGCACACTTGGGTGGTCACAGAGCCCAGGCATGGTAGGATGTGGGGAGGGGGTGTAAAAGAAGGTGGGGAGCTGGGGCGTATTGAAGAGCTTTCCAAGAAAGCCACAGGGCCTGGCATCTCAGGAAATTCAGAAGAGCTAGTCCAGTCTGGCAATCTGAGCTCCTATTCAAAGCTGAAATTTGAGAGTCTTCCTCCCAATGACCATAAGAGTAGCTGACCTACAAAATAAACCAGTTAGAGTGGTGTGGTATGGGACACACTTTACAGTTCAAAAATGTTGCCATTTCCTTGAAATTCTCAATTTTTTTTTAATTCTCACCCAAAGATATGTTTATTGATTTTAAAGAGAGACAGGGGGTAGGGCTTAACACTCATGATATCATCTAACCCTAAGTATTTGACAAAAGAAATAATACTATTGCATTGTGGTTGGGTTTCAACATATGAGTTTAGGTGGGGGGGACATAAATATTGGACAGTAACATTTAAATTTTGGACTTCTATACACCCAAACTGTAAGAGAATACATTTATGCTGTTTAATCTAAGTTTGTGGTTCTTTGTTACAGTAGACTGATGAAACTAACACAGACTCCAACTACCCTTCAGGAATGGTTTTGAACTTCAGTGATTAGTGGTTTAAGACATCTTCTCAGGTCTCTTCATTAATATAAAGCTAACTGAAAATGGCATATACCTATATAACTTTCCTTAGTCTTCAGAGAATGAAAGAATTATTACCTTTTTTAAAGTATATTTTTATTGGCTTCAGAGAGGAAAGAAGAGGGAGAGAGAGAAACATCCATGATGAGTGAGAAGCATTGATTGACTGCCTCTTGCATGCAACCTACTGGGTTTGAGCCCACAACCTAGGCATGTGCCCTTGACTGGAATAGAACCTGGGACCCTTCACTCCTCAGGCCATCACTCTATCCACTAAGCCAAAACGCTAGGGCTAACTTGTTTATTGATTGGCATTTTTTAATGAATGGGAATACTTACACTAGCATGAAATAATTAGCTTACAGTGTATTTCACAGTAGGAGTAATGAATGACCTAATCTATTGAGCAGTTAGTTATCTCATTTGTCTTCCTCCAAACTGTTTGTAAGGCTTAGAACACAAATGGCAGAGGTACCCAAGAAATCAATACAATAGTGGTTGTCCCTTGAAAGGTTCAGTAATTCAAAGGGCTATTTTTAATGTCATGTGAGGCTCTTTATAATCACTTCCTTTAAGCCAAAAAGAATCCATTTGCTATAGAGCACCATTAATTAGCTTAATAAGGATTAATGACATACAAGGCTCTAGGTGCCATGGACAAAGGATCATAACTGAATTTTTATAGAAATTAACATCTCCTTATATCTCAATAAATAGAATTATTAGGCAAGCATTTCATCTTTGACAGGGAGGATGAAGAGATTTTTATTTTGTAACTAGTACACGAAATTCGTGCACAGAGGGGGGTGGGTTCCCTCCACCCAGCCTGCAGCCTCTCCAATGAGGTACCCCTTGGGGATTTCTGATTGTCGGTTTAGGCCCAGTCCCTGTGGAATCGGGCCTAAACCAGCAGTCAGACACCCCTCTTGCAATCTTGGACCACTGGCTCCTAACGGCTCACCTGCCTGTCTGCCTGATTGCCCCTATCTCTGCCTGCCTGCCTAATCGCCCCTAACTGCCCTCCCCTGCCCACCTGATCTCATCCCCAACTGCCCTACCCTGCCGGCCTGGTTGCCCTCAACTGCCCTCCCTGGCTGGCCTGATCTCTCCCCTAACTGCCCTCCCCTGCTGCCTGGTTGCCCTCAACTTCCCTCCCCTGCCAGCCTGATCTTGTCCACAACTGCAGTCTCCTGCAGGCCTGATCTTGCCCCCAACTGCCCTACTCTGCTGGCCAATTTGGTTCTGATTGGTCAGTTTCTATGCCAGTCAGCATCAAAAGCTCCGCCTCCTAGGCAGCCATTGATTCCTCAAACTTCACCCAGAATTGGTTCTGATTGGTCAGTTTCTATGCCAGTCAGCATCTCTGGGCCTGATCAGAAAGGTGGGGCTGATCAGCAGCCCCAGTGGAGTCCTGAAGAGAAATGGAGGCGCAGCTTCTGGCCACACTGGGAGAGAAAGAGAGAGGCAAGTGCTGGTCAAAAGCTGCCACAGAGGCAACGTCCCTGATTCTCTCTTCAGGCCTCTCCTCTCTCTGGCCCTGATTCACAGCCCCCTCAGCAGGTAGTGCTGGAGCACCATGCTTGTAGCCGAAGCAGTCAGTGCTGGGTTCACTGACTTCCTGTCTGGTCAAGCTTCGAGCTTTGGTGGTAACGGTCATTACACCCTGCTTCTTTATTATAGACTAGAGGCCCGGTGCACAAAATTCATGCACAGGGGTCCCTCAGCCCAACTTGCACCCTCTACAATCCAGGAGCTCTCAGGGGATGTCCTACTGATGGCTTAGGCCCACTCCACATGGTTCTCCGTTCTCTGCAGGGCCTGGAGGTTTCCCTGCAGCCATGGAGATGAAGCACCCATGCCCTGCTGTCCACTCTCTGCCTGCTGCTGCCATGCGCCATGCAAAGGAAGCCCCAATGCCCTGCAGTGTGCTCTGTCTGCCAGGCCTGGGGGCTTCGCCGACAGGGACACACTAAGGAAGCCCCCATGCTCTGTTGTCTGGGCTTTATCTGCGGGGTCTGGGGGTGTTCCCGCCGCCACCTTGCTAAGGAATCCCCCAAGCCCTGCTGTCTGGGCTCTGTCTGCCATGTCTGGGGACTTCCCTGCCACTGCCACACTAAGGAAGTCCCCAAGCCCTGCTGTCTGGGCTCTGACTGCCATGTCTGGGGACTTCCCTGCCACTGCCCCACTAAGGAAGCCCCCAAGCCCTGCTGTCTGGGCTCTGACTGCTGGGCCTGGGGGTGTTCCCAATGCCTCTGCTCTAAGGAAGCCGCCATGCCCTTCTGTCCGGGCTCTGTTTTCAGGGCCTGGGGATTCTCTGCTACCATACAAGCCTCCAAGCCCTGCTGTCTGGGCTCTGTTTGCCGGGCCTGGGGATTCCCCGCTACCATAGAAGCCTCCAAGCCCTGCTGTCCGGGCTCTGTCTGAAGGGCCTGGGGCTTCCCCGCTGCCACAGTGCTAAGGAAGCCACCATGCCCTGTTCTCTGGGCTCTGTCTGCAGGGCCTGGGGCTTCCCCACTGCCATGCTAAAGAAGTTGCCATGCCCTGCTCTCCGAGCTCTGTTTGTTGGTCGAACAGGCCAGAAACTCCAGCAGTGGGGCTGAGGGGACTGGGCGCCGCCATCTTGTGGCTATGGGGGCTGCCATTTTTGTTGTGGAGTGATGGTTAATTTGCATATTACTCTATTATTAGATAGGATATTAGTAAAGTTAGGGGCATTTTTGATATATTTACTTATGTAGACATTTCTAACTATACCCCTTAGCCATCATTTTTTTCATTGTTTTAGTGATTTCAGAGAGAGAAAGGGAGAGGGAGAGGGAGATAGAAACATAATGAGAGAGAATCGCCCCCAGGATTGAGCCTGAAACCTGGGCAAGTGCCCTGACCAGGAAGCAAATCATGACCCCTGGTTCATGGGTCAATGCTCAACCACTAAGCCATATTGACTGGGCTTAACCATCATTTTATTTTTTTTTTTAACTATGTTTTTAAATTGATTTCAGAGAGGAAGGGAAAGGGAGAGAGAGATAGAAACATCAATGATGAGAGAGAATCATTGATTGGCTGACTCCTGCATGCCCCCTACTGGGGATCAAACCTGTAACCTGGGCTTGTGCCCTTGACCGAAATCAAAACTGGGACCCTTCAATCCACAGACCAATGATCTATCCACTGAGCCTAACCAGCTAGGGCTTAACCTTTTTAAACATTTATTTTTAATATTGGTATAACAATTCCTACATTGAAATCCTTAACACAAGTCGGCTCTCTTGGTAACTTAATATGTTCTTAATAATTCTCTTTATATAACTCATCTGATTAAACATTTAATGTATATATGTTCACCTAATTTAGATTACTGGTATATTATAAAAAAAAATTCTGAGTTAACAGCATTTAAATTAATGCAAGTGTTCTATATTTCCTGTCCTATAGAAGACAATATGAGGTTAAGTTTAATTCCTCTCTTCTTTTACAGCCCTTCAAAAGTGTAAAAATCATTATGGGTTGTAAAAACACACACCATAGGCCCAAGTTGATCCATGGGCCCTAAATATAAATATAAGCAGCTGGTGTATGAACACATATAACACCAGGCTCCTATGGATGTGTATAATAATTCAGACCTCATTACCACTTTTCCGCTATAACTAAAACGTTTTTCCTATCTATATTTTGTCTATCCTATATAATAAAGAGGTAATATACAAATAGACCATCATGCCCTCACACAAGATGGCCGCCCCATGTGGTCACAAATGGGTGCCCCCATGTTGTCAGAAGATGGCCCCCTCATGTCTTCGCAAGATGGCTGCCCCCATATCGTCACAAGATGTCCACCACAAGATGGCTGGCAGGGCAGGGCAGTTGTGGGAGATCAGGCCATCAGGGGAGGGCAGTTGGGGGCAACCAGGTCCGCAAGGGAGGGCAGTTGGGGGCGAGCGGGTCAGCAGGAGAGGGCATTTGGGGGCAATCAGGCTGGCAGGGGAGCAGTTAGGCATCAATCAGGCTGGCCGTGGAGTGGTTAGGGGGTGGTCAGGCTGGCAGGCAGAAACAGTTAAGGGCAATCAGGCAGTCAGGTGAGCGGTTGGGAATCAGCAGTCCCAATTGTGATATGCATGTCCAACTGATTGGGCCTAAATCAGCAGTCGGACATCCCCTGAGAGGTCCCAGATTAAAGAGGGTGCAGGCTGGGCTGAGGGACACCACCAACCCCCAGTGCATGGATTTCTGTGCACCGGGCCTCGAGTATGATTATAAAATTAAAAATGCATCGCAGATATTAAATGCTAGAGATGGGCTGGAACACTACACAATTTACAGAATTGTACAATTTTATTGCTGGGAGAAATTGTAGAGATTATTTGATTTGAACCCCTTCTTTATTTTATATATAATTATAAACTCATAAATAAATATAATTTATAATTAACTTACAAATACTTGAGGAATAGCAGGCCTTCAAATGAGTCCTTGTGTAATTCTTTCAAATGTTTTTCGCTGAAAATTCTGAAAAATATGTTATTTCTGTTTTTAAATATATTTGTATTGATCTCAGAAAGGAGGGGAGAAAGAGAGAGAGATAGCAACATCAATGATGAGAGAGAATCATTGATTAGCGACCTCCTGCATGCCCCACACTGGGGATCTAGCCCACAACCCGGGCATGTGCTCTGACCAGAAATCGAACTGGTGATCTCCTGGTTCACAGGTCAACGCTTAACCACTGAGCCACGCCGGCTGGGTTGTAAAGGTTATTTCTGAAACAAAATCCAAAATAACTACAACTATTTACTGCACAGAAATATATATATGGGAAACCTGGGTAAATGTGCCATGAAAATACCCTAATTTTTATTTAAGGATGGTGATCTCTGCTCTTCTTTCATTCAAACCTTTCTTCTCCTGTCCTCCTTTGTATCCATCTGTCTCCATCACTCACACATCCAAACACACACACACACACACACACACACACACACACACACACACACCTGTCCACTGTTCCCACCATATCATATATTTAATGTCTACTCTCTAGATCACAAAGTCTGTTAGAACCCAACTCTGAGTGGTACTAACATTGGCATACCTGCCATTTCCTCCTCTCCATGCATTTCTCTGATAATACAACCACATATTTAATACAAAGCAACAATTGTGTGGTTAAAAAAAATATGCATCTCAGCATCAGGTTAGAGAAGCTTCCTGATGAGAAAACTGGAGAGTCACCACATATAAATTCAATACAGATCCAGGAAAAACTTTTATCCTTTGAAATGGGATAAAAAGAAAAAGTCATTTTCTACTAAATCCCCCTATACTTTTGCTGTGTGACTTAGAACTTGGTCCACAAGTTCATCTTCAGTAATTACATCTGCATGATCGATTGTACATCTCCTGTAACAGGTGACATGAAACTGTTTCTCAGGCAAAGCAAAGGAATCAAATTAGCAAGGCACTTATACCTGTGATTTCTTACTTCAATTCTGGATTTTACCAAAATGACTGAATCTGATGAATTATCACATTTGTTTTTGCTTGGAATTCTGCTTCATTTTTTTTTTCTGCTTTGCTTTTTAATCAGCCATTCACCAGCAACTGTAAGAGGAGCTCACTAGCACTTAAGAATGAAAACAAAACCAAATAAATCCCCTAATAACTGTGGGCAAAACGGGGCCACCTGCTAAACCTGACAAGTTCAGGGGAGGCCTGTATAGCAGCCTTACAATCTCAGAGACTAAAAACCACAAAGCATGGTCTGAAATTAAAACTTTTTAAAAATATACTTTTATTGATTTCAGAGAGGAAGGGAGAGGGAGAGAGAGAGAAAACTTCAATGATGAGAGACAATCATTGATCAGTTGCCCAAACCTGGGCATGTGCCCTGACCGGGAATCAAACCCGGACCCTTCAGTCCACAGGCCGGCCCTCTATCCACCGAGCCAAACTGGCGAGGCTGAAATTAAAACCTCTTAACCAAAAGCAGTATCATATCCTAGGCTAGAATCTTACCTGACAAAGGTCAGTTTTCACCTTTTTCTAAGCCTGTGTGTTGTCTTTTTGCATCTGTCATAGCATTCCTTTGGAATGTCAAAGTAATTTCCTTTTTCTAGACCCTCAAAGCACAGGTACCACAGCAGAGGGGAGACCACAAATCCCCTCATTGTTATTGGATTAATTGCTGACTGTTAACTGTCCTGTACCCACCTATGTAAAAGAAATATGTGTCCATCACTTTACTTTTTATTCAGTCCCAGGGGTTTCCAGCTTTGCTGGCTGTATCCCACCTCGCTAATCTACCATCAATGGATTTAATCCATGTAAGTCTTATTTTGATTGTAATGTATAAAATACGGTGAAAAACTGCCATTCTCTGGAGCATTTTCTCAATCCTTTGAGATTTTGTTTTCCAGCAATTGTCAGTTTGGCTTAAATAATATTACAAAAATTCTCTACAGGTTCTTAGGTTAACATAACGCAAACTGATCCATTTCCTCAACATAATTTTAAAACCACACAGATAGGGGTGCAAACAGGAGAGAGAGAGAGAGAGAGAGAGAGAGAGAGAGAGAGAGAGAGAGAGAGAGAGAGAGGAGGGAGGGAGACAACCTGTCTAAATCCTCAAGTCCCTTTTAAAGAACAGACACACAATAAAAATCTAAAAGAAACTACATTAGAAATACAGAGAGGTCTGCAAAACAAGAGGCTTCATTCCAAAAAAAAAAAAAAAAAAAAAAAAAAAGAAAGGAAGGAAGGAAAAAGGAAAGAAAAGAAAAACAATCCAACACCAGGGGAGAAAAAATGAATGCATCGGATCCACGTGCCAAAGTTTTGATCCTGCCTCAGGAGACACTGCACTGGGCAAATTTTGAAGAGGAAAAAGGGAGGGTTGGGGGCAGAGAAAGTGCGAGCCAGTATGTGGCCTGCAAACTGCAGCAAAGCAATCTCCATTGAGCATGCGCCTCTTTCCGCTGGTAAATCTAGGTGTGCTGTTTTGTTGTGTGTGTGTGTGTGTGACTTGATGTGCCCTGGCATTTGCCCTCTGTTGGGGGGAAGTGGAGGTTAGGGTTCCGGTTGGGTAAGGTGACCAGATTTTAACATTGGTAAAGCGGGACACCATTGACCTGGGCGGGGGGGGGGGGGGGGTGGGGGGTTCTTGATTAAAAATTGGGTCTGTATGGAGCAACAAAAATTTTCATAGAACGCAAAAATAGTATTGTAATATATTTTTTAAAATTTCAATGTAAGTACAATTTACAAATATAATAAATAAAAAATTATGTATGGTATTATTTTATTCTTTGGCATATTTCTCATTTGAGTGAATTTTCTTTAGTAGATTGCTGTCGTTATTTAAAAGGTCATGAATTTGCAGTAACGTAAGTCATAAGTGTCACTTTCAAGGCCGGCGCTAGACTTTTTGCCACCACTATAAAATATAAATAATACGAGTACTGTCGGCTAAATTCAAGAAAATTTATGTATTTATGAAATAAATAAATTACTTACCTAAATTATCTGAATAGCTGATTTGTAATGACATCACTTGTTGAACTAGCTTACTAGCACGCAGTACGATGTGTATCGTCTGAGAGACAGTTACAAAATGTTTTCGTCGTTGCCAAGCCCAAAAAATGCCATTGTTCATTAAGTCCAAACAATGGTGGTCGAATTCTAACAACTGATCAACAATGCGAATTTTGATAAGCAGTTCTTGATAATCAGTTCTCAACAATTATTTGTTATTATTAAAGTTTAACATTATAAAATTAACAAAAATAATATAAAACTCATATCCTGGCTAAATAGCCACATGGCTGCCAAAAACCGTATATTCCCTTCCCGTTCTCCCGCTGTTCCCTAGCTTGTCGTGCATTCTTTCCAAAAATCGGGACTTTTTTAAAACGCCGCGGGACGCAGGACAAATTGTTAAAAATCGGGACTGTCCCGCCAAATGCGGGACATCTGGTCACCTTAGGTTAGGGAGACCGCAGGGGCGAGGGCAGAGGAGGTGGGGAGGGAGCCCGCAGCCAGGGGCTGGGTGGGCACCTGGAGAGCTGCTGTAGGTGCTGAGCCTCCTGAGGCTGCTTTCCCTGCAGTCACTGGCCGGGTCCTCCTCTTCCCTCTCCTCCAGATAATGGCAGTCCTCCTCGTCCTCTCCCCCTCCTCTTCCTCAGTGTCCTCAGAATCCAGGGTCTCCTCTGCGTCGCTGTCCTCCTCATCCTCCTCCCCCACTTCTCCTTCAGGGTCAATGTACACCACACACCACGTGGGTCTGAGCCAGGTACCCCTTATGGCCCCAGGCGCTGGGGGTCAGGTGAGGGTGAGGGTGGGAAGGAGCTGGCAGCTGCTACCTCGGTTACTGCTGCCCCCGCCACTGCTGCATCTAGGTCTCCATCAGGCTTATATATTACTTGAGTGATAATAAAATGAACCCTAGAAAACTCCTTGAACCCCCATACAGTTTTATATATTTACATTTCATACTCTGCTAAAATTTGCAGAAATGATTTTTTAAAAATACATTTCTTTATTGATTTCAAAGAGGAAGGGAGAAGGAGAGAGAGATAGAAACATCAATGATGAGCCAAAACCGGTTTGGCTCAGTGGATAGAGCGTCGGCCTGCGGACTGAAAGGTCCCAGGTTTGATTCCGGTCAAGGGCATGTACCTTGGTTGCGGGCACATCCTCGGTAGGGGGTCTGCAGGAAGCCAATGTTTCTCTCTCATCGATGTTTCTAGCTTTCTATTCCTCTCCCTTCCTCTCTGTAAAAAATCAATAAAATATATTTTTTAAAAAAAGAAACATCAATGATGAGAGAGAATCATTGATCAGCTGCTTCCTGCACACCCCCCACTGGGTTTCGAGCCCAAAACCCAGGAATGTGCACTTGTCTGGAATGGAACCTGGGACCCTTCAGTCTGCACGCCGATGCTCTATCCACTGAGCCAAGCCGCAGGGCTTGCAGAAATGACTTTGCAATATAGCAACTAAAGAATCTGTGTCAGATACTTTTGTTTCTCAAGTCTCTTGGCCATTTTCTCAGAACGGGCTCCAGCTTTGTAGCAAATACCTTTTGTTACAGTCAGGGCACATACCCAGGTTGCAGGCTCAATCCCCAGTAGGAGGTGTGCAGGAGGCAGCCGATCAGGACTTTTTCTCATTGATGTTTTCTCTCTCTCTCTCTCTCTCTCTCTCTCTCTCTCTCTCTCTCTCTCTCTCTCTCTCCCCCTTCATTCCTCTCTGAAATCAATAAAAATATTTTTTAAAGGTTAAGATGGTAAATTTTATGGTATGTGCCTTTTACCACAATTTTTAAAACAGGAATCTATAATAATAAAAGCATAATATGCTAATTACACTGGACAGCCAAACAAGCTACAGGATGAAGCCAGGGCTGCGAGGGCCCAGGCAAGCTGCTGCAGCTGCAGAGGCCTAGGCAAGCCACAGTGGCTGCAAAGACCAAGCCCCTCGCACGAATTTCGTGCATTGGGCTTCATAGTAAAAACATAAAAAGTACACAAATCACTCCTCCACTTCTGTCTTAACAGCCATCCAATTCCTTCACCCAAAACACCCAACATCAATAGTCTCTGTGTATCTTTCCAGAATCTATGCATATACAATCAAATCCATGCATACATGTGGACAGGTTCATATGGGGAGGAACTGAGGCCTAATACACCGTGATACAGGGGTTCAGTGAGACAGACTTCAGACCTTGTGAACTCGTATATAAACGAATGATGACCTTGTAATGGTTGTGGTCTTCACTCCAGGCTCCAAGTCTTCCTCTGTATAATATTAGCAACACTAACTACCTATAGATTTTTGTGGGCACAAAATTCCTTCAACCCAGCATGTAAAGAGGACGCCTAATGTGTCAATATAGTGTTTTGTTGTTTTGGGGAAATTCCAATCAGAATAACAACAGAGCCCTGTCTGGTGTAGCTCTGTGACTTGTGTATCTTCCCATGCACCAAAAGGTTGTTGGTTTGATTCCTGGTCAGGGCACATGCCTGGGTTGCAGGCTTGATCCCCAGTAGGGGGCATGCGATCCATGTTTTGCTCTCATATCTATGTTTCTCTCTCTCCCTCTCCTTTCCCCTCTCTCAAATTAAAAAAAAAAAAAAAGTAAAAGAACAATAACAGAGTTTACTCAATCCCCAGGCTTCCATAGAAGGGGATTAGGCAAGACTTAGTTGGACCATGGGTCCCTTGGCGAGAGCTCCTGTAGGGAGGGAGCCTGCATGGAATGCATCACACTTATAGGGATGGTGAGGCAGGGATCACCTATACCACCAGCGTGGAAGCTGCTTGATGAACGAAATGATCTCATCAGAAAAGGGGACTCTATTTTTCCATTACTCGTTGGTACCTGCTGAGCTAGCTGTCTGCTGAGCTACTGAAAGGGGACAGGAAATGAGTCTCCAGGACTATCCCATTTGTTTCTCCTCACGCCTGGATTCCCCTCACCTCACTGATCCCCATTCCCAGACTGTGCCTTAAACACACTATATATTTGCTGGCTCACTGGTCAACACAGAGAAAAACACTTGTTTTCATTCTCAGTAAGGAACTTTGGGAGGCAACTTGGGCAGGCACTAAGAGAAGAGCATCAGCAAGCTAGTTAACCACATAGGAACTGAGGCCCTTCACTCTGCCTAGAACCCTACCTAACCATTTTAGATAAGAATCCAAATTGTCCCCATTTACCCTTCATTCGTATTGAAAATCTCATCCTCATCAGCCAATCCTTGTCATGTAGCTTCTGTGCCATGTTTTGCTTGTATATGGCATTGAGAGGTCTAAACGTATCCCTTAGCCAAAGGCTGCTTTCTCCAGCAAAAGCCCTCCTAGAAAACAGATATGAATTCTGTATTTCCCCTGCTGTCTCCTGCCACAAAACGTGCTGGGCTGCTTCCCAGTCCCACTGCTCCACTGGGGGACGCTGTGCTATTGTCCTGTGTGCGGTTGGCACCATTCTGCATCTCATATTGCTAAGCCACCAGCATTTATCTGTGGTGATTTAGGTCAATTATTAAATCTTGATCACTCAGAATTTCTTTTACTCACTCAGGCATTTAAGTCTCACTGATTTAATGTGATTTAGTAGTGAGTCTTTTTACAGGAGTGGAGGAACCAGTACATTCACTTGGAATCATGCGTCGAAGGATCTGTGTTGGACACAGAAGGAAGTAGGTAGGTTTGGTGCTGGGCTGAGCTGGAGGGAGCCGAGGAGCACACACGTGACCCTCAGTGGGGGCCACAGAGCCTGAGGCAGGACAAGTGAATGGAGAAGTGGCCCCACCAGTACGTTTCCTGAAATAAAGTCCTGAGGAGGGAAGTCTTGGGCAGTTACTGCTCACACATTCTTCTTTACTCCATCTCTCCAGCAACTCCTTGATAGCTATCCAACAGTTGGGAGGGGTTTTTTGTTGTTTTTTATAAAGATGCTTGATTCTTTATTATTTTATTGATTTCAGAGAGAGGATGGAAAGGGAGAGAGAGAGAAAGAGAGAGAGGGAGAAAGAGAGAGAGAGGCTGCCTACCACCTGCCCTCCTACTGGGATCGAATTCCAAACCAGCCATTTGCTCTCCTCACCTCCTGGTGCATGGGACAAAGTTTAAACAACTGAGCCATGCTGACCTGAAGTAACCACGAAGGATGGTCTGAAATTAAAACTTAACTAAAAGCAGTTTATGGCAGATAGTCATGTCCTAGGCTAGACTCTTTCCTGCCAAAAGTCAATCAATCTTTACCATAACTGAGCCTGCCTGTTGTCTTTTGCATCCACCATAACATATCCTGAGAAAGTCAGAATAACTTCCCTTGACAGTACAGCAGGATTCAAATCCACCTCTCATATTTCCTTATGTGCTTTTGGAATTCTTAAACCACCCCAAGAAAGTTTTTACTTCCAAAGCATATGCACATATACACATTTACCTGATGGTGGCTGGGGTGGGGGTGGGGGTGGCGGGCTTTCTCTGGCTACCACCCGCCTTGGGCACGCTCAGCCCCATACTCAGCACCACCTCAGCCTGGGCAATAGCCCACTTGCCACGGCTGTTGCCTAGGTGCCTGGAGCAAAGCATCCCTATCCGTGGGTCCAGCACCTGGGCACCTACCATGTGGGCACAGAGCTGGAGCTGGGAGCTGCTTGAAGGGTCTGCCCCTGCTGGCCCCTCAGATGGGAGTGCAGGCAAGGGAGAAGGGAGAGCTGAGTGGGGAGGTGCTGGGGCAGGCTGGAGGTGCAGGCCTGTGGAAATGGGTGCAGGGAGAAGGTCCATCGGAATTGCTGAGGCCCACTCTGGATCGCCTTCAGCCTTTTCTTCCCTCTGGCTGTGTGACCAGAACCAGCAATGGGTGGCGCATGGTCACAGTCACGGGAGCTGTGTCTCCAAGGAGCCTAGAAGAGAGTGAGCCCATGAAGGGGCTGCTGTGGGGAGCACAGTGGGGTTGGGATAGGATGGGGTGTGGAGGGGGCGGTCCTGTAGGTAGCCCAGGCACCTCTGTACTGTGGCATCCATCTCATCAGGGCCTCCCTCCATGTCTCCCTTTCCAGCTTGGAGAGGAAGGCAGGGGAGCCCCCAAAGGTGCCCCCCTCTGCCCCTTTGATGCCAAAAGATCCAGAGGGTATTGCGGGGGAGGGGAGAGGACAACTTGTGCAACCCAAGCAGGCCAGGACAACTTGTGCAACCCAACCAGGCCAGAAGATGAGTTTTATCCACTCCATCCACAAACAGCACTGCCTCTGACTTAAAAGCCTAAGCCAAAGTGCTATAGATTTTAGGACAAAACTCAGTACTAATCGGAATATCCTATTTACATTTGACTTCTCTTTAAGCCCTTTTATAAGAGGCAAAGAACTGAATATTTACATGAGAGTTTATTTAAATCTTTGGAAGATAATTTTTACTGAAGGCTACAGGAGATCAGTATCTGAAGCAAAATCTTAACCAAAATTTTCCTTTTCCTAAGCATCCTAGCAAGAAGTCATCTCTAAAATTTTAAAGTTAAAGGTTCTGTCAGGTATTGCCTAAAATTAAAAAACAAAAGCAAAAGACCTGTATTGTAAGGCAGAAAATTCTGCTCAGAGAATTAGTAGTTTAACAAAGGGAGGGCTTGATGATGTATCTGAGAAGATGAGTTTTAAAACGAAAGAAAAAGAGAGAGGTCCCCACTACCCCCTAACACACCCCGGAAACAGACCTTCCTCCAGCTTTTCCAAAGGCTCCTCAGCCTTCGGACTCCAAGACTCCTGCACTCAGGATGCCGCCACCACCTCTAAAGCACAGAACTTCCGGCTTTGCTTCTGAAGTGGTGCAACCACAGTATCTTCATTTTCCCTTTCTTCAAGGTCAGAAGGATCCTAAGCTGTAAGGATTTTGAAGTAAAGGTCCTTCCTAGAGTCTCAATATACACTTCAAAATGTTTTGCTTTGGAAATAAAAACTAAATCCCAGCAATCCCAGCTGTCAGTTGAAGTATCCTGTAGCTTCAAAAATCAAAACTTGCAGATGAATTACTAGATATAAACTACTATTTTTATATTGTATCATACAAATACTGGAGAAAATTATGGACACCATCACCCAAGTCTATGAAATTATTACTAATTCTAGGTGGCTGGCCAATACTCAGATACTTCCACTTACAGGTCTCTCACATCTCCCCAAACCCAGATCTATTCCTGTCTCTAAAGTTAAGAATTTCAATGTTGAAAGGAGTCTAGTTAGTCAAAGAAAATCCACGAAGTTTACCTTGATGATTCTTTCTGACCAATCATTGCAAACAAAGTAGTAAATTGCCAGTTCTTAGCATTGGGAGCTGTTTAGGGCAAGAGCCTCATGTTGAACTGCCCTATGTCTGATGCCAAGATGAACCAAAAGACAAAAGAGATAGACCTAAGAATATCACACATCTGACACAGAGACTTATTTTTAATACACCTGAAATTTATCAATATCAATTACATAGGATGTTTGTGAATATTACATTGGATACAACATTTTAAGCAATAAGTTCATAGTAAACTGTAAGTAAGTATTATTTTCCAAGCCACAGTACTTTTCTGCATCATTTCCAGGAGCCCAGACTAATTGAAAAGTTTCATTGAACTCTGGTGGTGAAAGTGATGATGGAAATGACTTAGAAAGCCCTGCATATGCCAATTATAGGGTTATGGGTACCCACAGGAAGTAAATTGTTTTAGTCATCCCATCCTGTAGCTCCTGTTTGAGATGATAACCTGAAGAACAGAAAAAATGGACCTGCCACCAAGGTAGGATCTTACTTTGCAGGGCTCCCCTCTCCAAGTTAATAACCCCTGTTAGAAGATACCTCTGCATAAATTTTATAAGCAACTAAAACAAAATTTGTCTTCATCTAAGGTTCAAAGCTGCTTCAGAATGCAAATCTTCAGTGTTAACTCGCTAAATAACTTACACATTAATGTGGATTTCTCATATCACTAGCCCTTTCTTAAAGGTGTATTATAATTTTTAATGATGTAGTACCACAGGTCCTCAAATTCAACATCATTTTGTTATGTAATAATGTCCACAGGAACTTAACTCTTGTCTTATTAATTAACCTATATGGTACAATTGGTTTTGATTTACATCATTTCCCTTAAAATTTGCAGAACATACCAGCACGGTTATGTGAGCACTTAGTGTATATGAAAATATTTATAAAATTCCAATAATACAAATAAAGTCAAAGCATTATTCTTTATTGAGTTACTAGTGACCTGGTGCATGAAATTCATGCACTTTAAAAGGGGATCAGAGGAAATAAGTTAATATTGCTATTTGCCCTTTCTCTATAATAGAAGTGTCAGAGATGAAAGAAAATTAGTAAAATGTATATGAAAACTTCCTCCTGTCAGAGTCTGGGGCTCACCACGAGACCCAGAGTCAAGTGCCCTCCCACCCACATGCAACTCAAAATCGCGTGAGACCCAGACCTGGTCACCCCTACCCCCATTTGGCTAGATCTAGACCTGGACAGTCCCACCCTTGTCAAGCCCTGCTGGCAGGGGGCGTAGCCTCAGGTCCCCTGGCCTGGCGCCAGGATGGGGGGCATGGCCTGAGGTCCTCCAGCCCAAACCAGGACAGGGGGCATGCCTTGAGGTCCTCCGTCAAGCCCCGCCAGGTGGGCATCACGGCCTGAGATCCCTCGGCCTAGTGCTGAAGCAGCGGGAGCAGCCTGAGGTCACCTAGCCAAGCACCAGGATGGGAAGCACACTGTGAGGTCCCCTGTCAAGCCCTGCTGGGTGGGAGACATAGCCTGTGGGTCCCCTGTTAAGCCCCAGCTGGTGGGGGGCCTGGTCTGAGGTCTCCCGACCTGGTGCTGAGGCGGGGGGAGCAGCCTGAGGTCCCCTAGCCCAGCACCAGGACAGGAAGCACACCTTGAGGTCCCCTATCAAGCCCCATGGGGGCGGGGGAGGGCTTAGCCTCAGGTCCCTGCTGATTGCTCAATAAGGCCTTATGGGAACTTGGCCTCAGCTATGGGTGCAGCCATCTTTGTGATGGAGTGATGGGCAATTAGCATATTCCCTCTTTATTAGATAGGATTGGTGCATCTTCCTCTATCACTACTTTATAAGCTCTTCAAGTGCTAGAAGGAACCATATCTTATCTTATCATCCCCAGAACCAAACACAGTTCTTGGCATATGATAGGAAGTTGATGGTCTGTTGATTGCGTGAATGAATGAAATGAGCAAATATGAAAATAAAATTACTTTTTCCAACGGAAGCTGCCTGCTAACAGGGAGCACTGAAGACAAATTTTTACACACTGACTGCTGCAGGGAAGGCTAGCCTGTACAGAGAATCCGTGAGGCAGTTCTGGACAACAAGGAAGATTCAGAAGCTCTCTAGCCCTGGGGAGTAGAGACAGTTGTCACCTTGGATAACCTGGCCACATTTCTTGCTGGCAAACATTTTCCTTCATGCTACTGAAAAAAAAACAAAAAAAACACAAACAAACAAACAAAAACACACAGTCTCTCTGATGCCTTAGGCCTTTCCTTGATTTTAAGACATTATTTTCTGAATTTATAAAAGACATTCATCATGTGTACTTGCCAAAATATAAAGGTACACATAATCACTAACAATTAAGGCCCTGAATTAAATAAATCTAATACAAATGCCTTCTTTTCTCTACTATATATTAACTTGTGGGACATTTCCTTCATTACTCTGTCAATGATGGGCTTCATGCTGTGAAAATCTCAAAACCTAAAGCTTATGAAATGGTCTTAATGTCCAATTGAGAGGGGAAAAAACATATTACTCACAACGGGTACCAAGTAATTGTTTCCTAATCTTTCCAGTACCTATAATATCTGAGAGGCTGTGGGAAATGGTTACAGGCTAGAATGAGGTAGATCAGAGTCTGCAAATTAATGTCTACCAATCATCTTTTCAATGACAGGATTGAAGAAGCTGTTGAACAGGGTACACAAATGAAGGTGGTCTACCTGAGTCACATCTGAGGAGAATTCTCAGGAATATGGGTAAGAATAGCTATCTATTCTTACCCATATTCCTTTAAGTCAATGAGGAAAGGAATATGGGTAAGAATAGGTAGCAAGGTCAGTAAAAAGACAGATCATGAAGTCAATCAGAGAGGCTTATGAAGACATAATTATAAAGTGAAAAGTTTGGGAAATCTAAACCTCACTCATTCAGAGGCATTAAAATGGTCCATGAGAGGTTGGGTGAGTGGGAAGAGATCAACCAAAGAACTGGCATGCATATATGCATAACCCATGGACAGAGACAATAGCGAGATGAAGGCCTGGGGTGGGGGGTGGGGGAGGGGTAGAAGGGGTCAATGGAGGGGAAAAGGAGGATATATATAATACTTTCAACAATAAATATTTTAAAAAATAGTCATTGCTAAAAATCCTATATAATAAAGAGGTAATATGCAAATTGACCATCACTCTAATACACAACATGGCCACCCCCATGTGGACACGAGATAGCCAGCAGGGGAGGGCAGTTGTGGGCAATCAGACCAGCAGGGGATGACAGTTGGGAGGGACCAAGCCTGCAGAGGAGGACAGTTGAAGGGGACTCAGGCCTGCAGGGGAGGGCAGTTGGGGGGGACCAGGCCTGCAGGGATGGGCAGTTAGGGGTGACCAGGCCTGCAGGGGAGGGCAGTCAGGGGCAACCAGGCCAGCAGTGGAGGGCATTTGGGGGCAACCAGGCCAGCAGGGGAGGATAGTTGGGAGAGACCAGGCCTGCAGGGGAGGGCTGTTGGGGGGGGGGACCAGGGTAGCAAGGAAGGACAGTTATGGGGGACCAGGCCTTCAGGGGAGGGCAGTTGGGGGTGACTAGGTCTGTAGGGGAGGGCAGTTAGGAGCAATCAGGCAGGCAGTGGAGCAATTAGGCTTTGATCAGGCTGGCAGGGGAGTGATTAGGGGGTCATCAGGCTGGTAGGCAGAAGCAGTTAGGAGCAATCAAGGCAGGCAGGCCAGCAAGTGGTTTGGATCCAGCAGTCCTGGATTGTGAGAGGGATGTCTGACTGCCTGTTTAGGCCCAATCCCATGGGCAGTCGGACATCCCTCGAGGGGTCCCAGTTTAGAGAGGGTGCAGGCAGGACAGAGGGACACACTCCCCCCTTGTGCATGAACTTCGTGCACCAGGCCTCTAATAGTAATAATAATAATAATACTATCTAATAAAAGAGTAATATGCAAATTAACCACCACTCCATTACGCCCACAAGCCATGCCTACCAGCCAATCAGGAGCGAGTATGCAAATTAACCCAACCAAGATGGCTGCGGCCACAGAGAGAGGAAGGAGGCTTGGGTTTCCCCGGTGATGGAGGAAGCCAAGCTTTCCACACACCCTGGCTGGCCAAGGCCTCCACTCAAGGCTACAAAGTTTCAATTATAGAAGATAAATAAATCCCAGATACCAGGGCCTCCACTTGGGTCGCCGGGGGGCGTGGCTGGACTGCAAACCACTACAGGCCCCTCACCCAGGCTGCCCATGCCCTAAGGGAACCCCAATCCTTATCCAGGACACCCTTCAGAGCAAACAAGCTGGCCCCCACCCATGAACCAGGCCTCTAGCCTATCTAATAAAAGAGTAATATGAGGATTGACCATCACTCCAACACACAAGATGGCTGCCCCTATGTGGTCAAAGATCCTACCCCCATGTGGACACAAGATGGCCACCACAAGATGCCTAGCAGGGAAGGGCAGTTGGGAGGGACCAGGCCTGCAAGGGAGGGCAGTTGGGGGCGATCAAGCCTGCAGGGGAGGGCAGTTAGGAGTGACCAGACCGGCAGAGGAAGGAAGTTGGGGATGCCCGGACCTGCAGGGAAGGGCAGTTGAGGGGGACCCAGGCCTGCAGGGGAGAGCAGTTAGGGGGGACCATGCCTGCAGGGGAGGGCAGTTAGGGGCAAACAGGCTGGCAGGGGAGCAGTTAGACATCAATCAGGTTGGCAGGGGAGTGGTCAGGGGGTGATCAGGCTGGCAGGCAGAAATGGTTAGGGGCAATCAGGGAGGCAGGCAGGTGAACAGTTGGGAGCCAGCAGTCCTGGATTGTGAGAGGGATCGCTGATTGGAGAGGGTGCAGGCTAGGCTGAGAGACACTACCCCCCACCTCCTCTGCACGAATTTCATGCACTGGGCCTCTAGTAATAATAATAATCCTATATAATAAAGATGCAATATGCAAATGACCATCAATCCAACACACAAGATGGCCACTCCCATGTGGTCAAAGATGGCCGCCCCCATGTGGACACAAGATGGCCACCACAAGATGGCCGGCAGGGGAGGGCAGTTGTGGGCAATCAGGCAAGCAGAGGAGGGACCAGGCCTGCAAGGGAGGGCAGTTAGGGGTGACTGGGCCAGCAGAGGAGGGTGGTTGGGGGCAACCAGGCCTGCAAAGGAAGAAAGTTGGTGGGGACTAGCCCTAAAGGGGAGGGCATTTGGGGGGACCCATGCCTGCTGGGCAGGGCAGTTGGGGGGAACCAGGCCTGCAGGGTAGGGCAGTTAAGAGCAACCAGGGCTGCAGTGGAGGGCAGTTGGGAGACAACAGGCCTGCATGGGAGGGCAGTTAGGGTGACCAGGCCTGCAGGGGAGGGCAGTTGCGGGGGACCAGGCCTGTAGGAGAGGGCAGTTGCGGGGGGGATCAGGCTAGTAATGGAGGGCAGTTGGGGGGAACAATGCCAGCAGGGGAGGTCAGTTGGGGGCAACCAGACTGGTAGGAGAGGGCAGTTAGGGGCAATCAGGGCTGCAGTGGAGGGAAGTTGGGAGTGAACAGGCCTGCAGGGGAGGGCAGTTATGGGTGACCAGGCCAGCAGGGGAGGTCAGTTTTTGGTGACAAGGCCTGCAGGGGAGGGCAGTTGGTGGTGACCAGGCTTCTAGGGGAGGGCAGTTGGGGGCAAACAGGGCAGCAGGGGAGGGCATTTGGGGGTGACCAGGCCTGCAGGGGAGGGCAGTTTTTGATGACCAGGCTTGTAGGGGAGGGCAGTTGGGGGCAAACGGGGCAGCAGGGAAAGGCAGTTAGGGTTGGCCAGGCCTGCAGGGGAGGGCAGTTGGGGGTGACCAGGGTAGGAGGGGAGGGCAGTTGGGGGCGACCAGGCCTGCAGGAGAAGACAGTTAGGGGTGAGCAGGCCTGCAGAGGGAGGCAGTTAGGGGCAACCAGGCTGGCAGGGGAGGGCAGTTAGGAGCAATTGGGCTGGCTGGGGAGCAGTTAGGCATCGATAAGGCTGATAGGGGAATGGTTAGAGGGTGATCAGGCTGGCAAGCAGAAGCAGTTAGGGGCAATCAGGCAGGCAGGCAAGTGAGTGGTTGGGAGCCAGTAATCCTGGATTATGAGAGGGATCCCAGATTGGAGAGGGTGCAGGCTGGGCTTAGGAACACACACACACACACACACACACACACACACACACACACCCTGTGCACAAATTTCGTGCACAGGGCCTCTAGTAATAATAATAAAATGGTCCATGAAAAAAGAATGATGGTTGAATATCAGGCACATATCTGGTAATTAACTATACTTCTGGGGCTCTGAGAAAGTAAAATTAGACAGCATTTTAGATGAAATAAAGTTTCTACAATGCATTAAAGAATGTTTAAACATTTTTCTGAGAACTGAAGGGGGTTCTGAATAGACAGTTTGAGAGTGATGATGATGATAAAGCATCCTTTAGGTTATAACTCATGAAAGATTTTCTCAAGCACACATATTTTAAAACCACATAATAGTAAATGCAAGCAAAATTCTTCCTGTGAACATGTCTTAAATTAAGGGGCAGCATAACATGACATGAGCTTTAACATCATTAAATTTGGGTTTGGCCTGGAGCTTCCACAGGTATTGTCATGAACCTTAAGTCCCTTCACCCTCCTGAGTTGTTTAAGTTTCTTTATCTAAAACACAAATAATAATAATTAACAAATGGGAACCAGCGGATGGGTGTAGTGACGCATCTGTATGCATTCTGTGAGCCAGAGTGCCCTGCAAATGCCAGCCTGTTCTTCCTGATTCAGTGCTTCATCTGGTGGAGCCGGGAGTGGTACACCTGCACCCACATTCCCTGGAGATTTCGGGAAAAGCTGCTCTGGTTTCAGGCCTTTTGGGCTCCGTGGCATCCCTGGCTGATAGCGTAACCCTCCATGATGGCACAGGAGTGGGCGGCCCTGCAGCCTTGGGAAGGCCAGGCTGGAGAACCCTGAGGACGCTGAGGGTGGTCCCCTGACCTTTAAGTGAAATGTCACCCCGGAAAACAAAACCGCCCATTCCCTTCTATTCCCCAAGGCAACTGCGGAGGGGGTTCATTTCACGAACGAGTTTCTCTGAAATCCTAACATTTGAGAAGCAGGAGGAGGCAACCTGTGCTGGCTGAGGGGCGTTCTCTCCAAAAAGCAGTTGGGCTGGCTGACTGCCCAGGCCCCCTGTGAGCACAGGCCCCGCTCAGGCTGGACTCCGGGCCTCCCCGTCTCCAGAAGCCGTTTCTCCATCCCTCCCTCCACCCTGGCCAGGCCCCGGCCCTGTGTCCAGGGCTCAGCTCCCACACCGGCATGGTTTTGTTACTGTCCATAGGATTCCATGCTACAGTTGCTGACAGTTGAGTAGCAAGGCTAGAGCGAGGGGCGGGGCCAGCCTGACCTCTCCTTGGCCCCGCCCACTCTGGGATTCCTTGCATCTCTATTCATTTCTGCCGCCCACCATCCCAAAAACAGATTATGGAGTTCTAAGCAGGAAGCACTAAATACTGAATTTTTAGTAACCTTTAGATTTCCTGACTCTGAGAAAGGACCACTAAAGATGTAATCTGTTGGCCTTGCGTCAGGCATTGGTCAGCACGGGGGGGATCCTGCTGCGGGTCCCCTCCTCAGCGCTCCCACCTCCCGCCTACTCCCCACCTCACTCACCCCCACCCCCGCCGCAGAGCAGAGCCCGTACAGAAATCGGGTAATACACACCGACAAGGTAACCGTGGATTATAAATTAGGAGAAGACATGACAGAGTGAGGTGAGGCGGGCGGGTGGTGACTGCAGTCCTGGGTGTGCGGTAGGGAAGGGTCTCCAACAAGATGACATCTGAGAAGGCACCAGCCATGGAAAGCACGACAGGCCTAGTGCCCAGCAAGTGCCAAGGTGCTGGGGTGGGACAGCGCCCGGGGCAGTGGAGGAGCAGAAGGCGCTTCTTTAGCTGGAGAACTGAAATGTTCAGTGGGGTGAGGTGGAGAGGGGAGTGGACCGGGTAGAAGAGGAAGCCGGCATCCAGACTATGAAAGCCTAATAGACACTTGGATAAATTCTACAGTGAGATGCATTGAAAGGTGTTAAGAAGGTGACCTGATGCTTTGTGATTGATGTTATAACAAGAGCACTGGGTAAAGGTGGAATATCTATCAGCCTTGACTCATGTGGGAGGTAAAACTGTCAGAAGCAATTGTGGGAAGCCTTGGTTTCTGTTCCAAACCTCTTTCCCTCCAACCCTGGGGCTGTTTGGAGCAGAGGAAGCAAAGGAGTTTCTAACTCAGAAAACCAGCAGCTGCAGGGCTCCAGGGCAAGGCCAGGCATTCCCGGGTTCCCTGGGCCTTAAGTCACGGGCAGTGCAGCAGGCAGCACAGGGATGTGTCCAGGCCAATGGTGTGGCAGGGCGTGGGCAGCAGGCAGGCAAGGACAATGCGGCACTGGACCCTCCCTGCAGGCCCCTTGGGGTCCCCAGCTGTTACCCTACAGGGGTGTGGTGTGGGGGAGACACACACCCTTTTTGTCCTTCCAGACTCCATCCTCACCCCCAAGTAAAATGATCCTTTGGAGGCTCAAGGGCTGCCTTGTGGGTTTGAAGAGGATGTGGGAGAAAAAAAATACAACTTTCATTCCTATTGATTTGTATTTTATTCTTTGGACTTTTAATTTATTGTTTTTTCAAATAAGCAGCACATTCATATGCTTTAAAAATGTAAAGATACAAGGATCTCAAAGAGATATTTGTACCCCCATATTCATGGCAACATTCTTCACAACAGCAAAAGGTGGAAGCAAAGATAACAAGGGAGGACAGCATAAACAAAATATGGTATATACACTGGAATATTATTCAGTGCCCCCACTTGCTGAAATACGAGCTTTGAGGACACTATGCTATGTGAAAAAAGTCAGACAAAAAAGGCAAATACCCTATGATCCCATTTATATGTGTCACAGTGGTCAAATTCACAGGACTGGAAAGTAGAGTGGTGGTTGCCAGGGCCTGGAGAGCAGGAATGGGTAGGGTTTCAGTTTTGCAAGATGGAAATGTTCTGGAGTGATCACTGCACAACACTGTGGATGTACTTAACGTCAGAGACCTGTACACTAACAAAATGTTAAGATGGGTTCGGCCAGTGTGGCTCAGTGGTTGGACATCAATCTATGAATGAGGAGGTCACAGTTCAATGCCCAGTAAGGGCACATGCCTATATCCATTGGGCAGTCGGGAAAGCCGCAAATCATTTTCCCCACAACTTCCTCTTGCATTCCCAGGCTTGTTCCCTTTTTTAGAAATATCATGTTGCTGATTGTATAGCCAAAGAATAGCATTCTTCTGCCCTGTGACTTCCTGATCCTCCTCTTATAAATACAAGGGCAGAGCGGGGTCCAGGGAATCAGGGAGCAAAGAGCCCAGGATCCTCAGGCCAGCGCTGTCTGCACACTGGGGTGATAAAGGTCTCTGCACCTGCTCTCTCCGTCCTCATCCTTGCTGCTACCCTTGGATCCCCTGCCCATGGATCCCTGGCCCATGAATCCTGGGATGCTGGTGAGTTCAACGAGCCTTCTCACTGGGGACAATTGAACAGTAACTTGCAGTTAGGGAGGAAACACGGAGGGACACTCTCCTGCAACATAGCGGTGAATTTGGCACTTGTTTAAAAGCAGTAGCAGTAGGTATAGACCTTTTTCTGCAGCTTTTGGTCCATGGAAGAAACCATATACAGAAGACTTGTACCACTTGGGGAGACAATTCTCTCCCGTTTCATGGCCAGAATTACTTGATACTTTCTCTTAGCTGATATAGGACTATATGTACAAGATCAAAAGAACTGTACTAAAATTATAAATCTGGAGAAAGAAGCATAGAACCCTATGTTAGAACTATTATATACCATGTAGTATGAAACTATCATTTTGAAGAAGAAATGGGACAAGCTGGACAAGTGACTCACCTAAGACCACCTAATCATTCTATTTATTTTTAAAAATAAAGACGTAGCACTGTCTATGTGCAAGCCGGCACTGCTCTAATTGTCTTATAGATATTAACACATATAGATATAAATCATCCTAACAACCCTGTGGAATAAACTATCAGCAACTTATATAGTTTTGCATATTGAATAGTTATTATTCTCATTTTATAAATGAGAAAACTAAAGCTCAGAAGACTTTGATAACTTGCTCAAGATCACACAGACAATAAGTAGAGACTTTAGGATATGAGATAGTTAGGAAGCTGTTACAGAAAAACAAGGTCACTTAAGGCTTTATTTTCAAGCCCACACACATCATATCTTATACCTCATAAGTATAATTCATAGGTAACTATAGAAGAAATGAGCTAAAAGTTTAGTTGTGTTTATCTAATTAGCGTAATGCAGGTCTACAGTCCCTTACCCAAAACATTGGGTCTAGATCAGTGGTTCCCAACGTGGGACACATACCCCACAGGGGGGCAATTTGATTTTAAGGGGGACAATTTGAGAATGAGTTATTAACAGTGAATTTTTTTGCATTTCTTATGGTCTAGGGACCTCTTATACAGTATATAAATATATATTGTGACATATTTATGCCTTTCAGTACTCTATTATGTTTTGAAACTTTATTTGCTATTTTTTCATATCACTTCATATTATTATTTTTTAAACAATTTTTTAGTGATTTCTTCTTCAGTACTTCAACTGTCCTTTCATTCTTTTACTTTTTTCTTTCATGGATGCCATGTTCCCTGGAAGCTGGTTTAGACCAAGTTAATGGGCTTTTAGGCTTCCTCCATGTGAATAGGAGTTCGCTTTTTGTATAAGAATTTTATGTCTCAGGGGGTCATCAGGATTTTAGAGATGCTTAGGTGTGGCATGGCCAAAAATAAGGTTGAGAACCACTGGTCTAGATGAATTTTGGAATGCAGAATCTTTCAGGTTTTACGAAGGAAATATAGCCCTGGCTGGTTTTCTCACTGGTTAGAGCAGAGGTCGGCAAACTCATTAGTCTACAGAGCCAAATATCAACAATACAACGATTGAAATTTCTTTTGAGAGCCAAATTTTTTAAACTTAAACTTCTTCTAACGCCACTTCTTCAAAATAGTCTCGCCCAGGCTGTGGTATTTTGTGGAAGAGCCACACTCAAGGGGCCAAAGAGCCGCATGTGGCTCGCGAGCCGTGGTTTGCGGATCACTGACCTAAGGCATGAGAGAGAATATTTTTTTCAGTAGCATGAAGGAAAATGGTTGCCAGCAAGAAGTGTGGTCAGGTTATCCAAGGTGACAACTGTCTCTACTCCCCAGGGCCAGAGAGCTTCTGAAGCTTCCTTGTTGTCCAGAACTGCGTCACGGATTCTCTGTACAGGCTAGCCTTCCCTGCAGCAGTCAGCGTGTAAAAATTTGTCTTCAGTGCTCCCTGTTAGCAGGCAGCTTCCGTTGGAAAAAGTAATTTCATTTTCATATTTGCTCATTTCATTGATTCACTCAATCAACAGACCATCAACTTCCTATCGTATGCCAAGAACTGTGTTTGCTTCTGGGGATAAGGTAAGATATGGTTCCTTCTAGCACTTGAAGAGCTTATAAACTAGTGATAGAGGAAGATGCACCAATAACTCAAAGAAAATGCTTTGACTTTATTTCTATTATTAGAATTTTATAAATACATTCATATACACTAAGTACTCGCATAACCGTGCTGGTATGTTCTGCAACTTTTAAGTGAAATGATGTAAATCAAAACCAATTGTACCATATAGGTTAATTAATAAGACAAGAGTTAAGTTCCTGTGAACATTATAACATAACAAAATGATATTGAATTTGAGAACTTGTGGTACTACATCATTAAAAATAGAAATACACCTTTAAGAAAGGGCTAGTGATATGAGAAATCCACATTAATGTGTAAGTTACTTAGAGAGTTAACACTGAAGATTTGCATTCTGAAAGCAGCTTTGAACCTTAGATGCAGATTAACTTTGTTTTGGTTGCTTATAAAATTTATGCAGAGGTATCTTCTAATGTGTGCCACGCCGGTACGGCCAAGGGTGAACCTGAGTGGGGGTGGTGAAAGTCTTAGGAAAGGCAGACAAGAGAATGAAAGCTGGGTCTCGGTGGGACACTGCTCCCTGAGAGACAGCACCAACGCCCACAAGCCGTGTCTTTATTTTATAGCAGATGCCACGAGGCAGAGTAAAGGCATGATCAAGATGTTTACAACATTCTCGTGGGTTTCAATCCTACTCCACTACATGCACCTGAACTCTATCAAGCCTACATCACTCAGACATATGGGGCTGCATATTCAGACCATAGGTTCAAGCTTACAACTACAGCTGTTGGCTATAATTGTGCTGGGAGGGCTCTGCACTCCAAGTTGCGACTTGCACGTGGCCACGAGAGGACTGTACCCTCTCATTAACCTGAGGTTTGAACCTGTCCAAAACACTGTAGCCGCACCCCACACTAACGGGTTAGTAACTTGGGGAGGAGAGTGCTGTAAATTAAGATCCTACCTTGGTGGCAGGTCCATTTTTTCTGTTCTTCAGGTTATTATCTCAAGCAGGAGCTACAGGATGGGATGACTAAAACAATTTACTTCCTGTGGGTACCCATAACCCTATAATTGGCATATGCAGGGCTTTCTAAGTCGTTTCCATCATCACTTTCACTACCAGAGTTCAATGAAACTTTTCAATTAGTGAGGGCCCCTGGAAATGATGCAGTAAAGTACTGTGGCTTAGAAAATAATACTTACTTACAGTTTACTATGAACTTATTGCTTAAAACGTTGTATCCAATGTAATATTCACAAACATTCTATGTAATTAATACCGATAAATTTCAGGTGTATTAAAAATAAGTCTCTGTGTCAGATGTGTGATATTCTTAGGTCTATCTCTTTTGTCTTTTGGTTCATCTTGGCATCAGACATAGGGCAGTTCAACATGAGGCTCTTGCCCTAAACAGCTCCCAATGCTAAGAACTGGCAATTTACTACTTTGTTTGCAATGACTGGTCAGAAAGAATCATCAAGGTAAACTTCGTGGATTTTCTTTGACTACCTAGACTCCTTTCAACATTGAAATTCTAGACTTTCGAGACAAGAATAGACCTGGGGTGTGGTGAGGAGACGTGAGAGACCTGTAAGTGGAAGTATCTGAGTATTGGCCCACCACCTAGCATTAATAGCAATTTCATAGACTTGGGTGATGGTGTTCATAATTTTCTACAGTATTTGTATGGTACATATAAAAATAGTAGTTTATATCTAGTAATTCACCTGCAAGTCTTACTTGATTTGGAAGCTACAGGACACTTCAACTGACAGCTGGGATTGCTGGAATTTAGTTTTTATATCTAAAGCAAAACATTTTGAAGTGTATATTGAGACTCTAGGAAGGACCTTTACTACAAAATCCTTACAGCTTAGGATCCTTCTGACCTTGAAGAAAGGGAAAATGAAGATACTGTGGTTGCACCACTTCAGAAGCAAAGCCGGAAGTTCTGTGCTTTAGAGGTGGCGGCGGCATCCTGAGTGCAGGAGTCTTGGAGTCCGAAGGCTGAGGAGCCTTTAAATAAGCTGGAGGAAGGTCTGTTTCCGGGGTGTGTTGGGGGGTAGTGGGGACCTCTCTTTTTTTCTTTTGTTTTAAAATATCTTTTCAGATACATCAAGCCTTTCCCTTGTTAAACTATTAACTCTCTGAGCAGAATTTTTCTGCCTTACAATACAGGTTTTTGTTTGTTTGTTTGTGTTTTTAATTTTAGGCAATACCTGACAGAACCTTTAAGTTTAAAATTTTAGAGATGACTTCTTGCTAGGATGCTTAGGAGGAGGAAAATTTTGGTTACAATTTTGCTTCAGATACTGATCTCGCTCATGTAGCCTTCAGTTAAAATTATCTTCCAAAGATTTAAATAAACTCTCATGTAAATATTCAGTTCTTTGCCTCTTATAGAAGGGCTTGAGGAGAAAGTCAAATGTAAATAGGATATTCCGATTAGTACTGAGTTTTGTCCTAAAATCTATAGCACTTTGGCTTAGGGTTTTAAGTCAGAGGCAGTGCTGTTTGTGGATGGAGTGGATTAACTGCTGCCCTGGCCTGCTTGGGTTGCACAAGTTGTCCCCTCCCCTCCCCCGCAATACCCTCTGGATCTTTTGGCATCAAAGGGGCAGGAGGGGGGCACCTTTGGGGGCTCCCCTGCCTTCCTCTCCAAGCTGGAAAGGGAGACATGGAGGGAGGCCCTGATGAGATAGATGCCACAGTACAGAGGTGCCTGGGCTCCCTACAGGACCGCCTCCCCCCCCACACACCCCATCCTATCCCAATCCCACTGTGCTCCCCATAGCAGCCCCTTCAGGGGCTCACTCTCTTCTAGGCTCCTTGGAGACATAGCTCCCGTGACTGTGACCATGCGCCACCCATTGCTGGTTCTGGTCACACAGCCAGAGGGAAGAAAAGGCTGAAGGCGATCCAGAGTGGGGCCTCAGCAATTCCGATGGACCTTCTCCCTGCACCCATTTCCACAGGCCTGCACCTCCAGCCTGCCCCAGCACCTCCCCACTCAGCTCTCCCTTCTTCCTTGCCTGCACTCCCATCTGAGGGGCCAGCAGGGGCAGACCCTTCAAGCAGCTCCCAGCTCCAGCTCTGTGCCCACATGGTAGGTGCCCAGGTGCTGGACCCACGGATAGGGATGCTTTGCTCCAGGCACCTAGGCAACAGCAGTGGCAAGTGGGCTATTGCCCTGGCTGAGGTGGTGCTGAGTATGGGGCTGAGTGTGCCCAAGGCGGGTGGTAGCCAGAGGAAGCCCGCCACCCCCACCCCCACCCCAGCCACCATCAGGGAAATGTGTATATGTGCATATGCTTTGGAAGTAAAAACTTTCTAGGGGTGGTTTAAGAATTCCAAAAGCACATAAGGAAATATGAGAGGTGGATTTGAGTCCTGCTGTACTGTCAAGGGAAGTTATTCTGACTTTCTCAGGATATGTTATGGTGGATGCAAAAGACAACAGGCAGGCTCAGTTATGGTAAAGATTGATTGACTTTTGGCAGGAAAGAGTCTAGCCTAGGACATGACTACCTGCCATAAACTGCTTTTAGTTAAAAAGTTTTAATTTCAGACCATCCTTTGTGGTTACTTCAGGTCAGCGTGGCTCAGTTGTTTAAACTTTGTCCCATGCACCAGGAGGTGAGGAGAGCAAATGGCTGGTTTGGAATTCGATCCCAGTAGGAGGGCAGGTGGTAGGCAGTCTCTCTCTCTCTCTCTCTCTCCCTCTCTCTCTTTCTCTCTCTCCCCCTTTCCATCCTCTCTCTGAAATCAATAAAATAATAAAGAATCAAGCATCTTTATAAAAAACCCCTCCCAACTGTTGGATAGCTATCAAGGAGTTGCTGGAGAGATGGAGTAAAGAAGAATGTGTGAGCAGTAACTGCCCAAGACTTCCCTCCTCAGGACTTTATTTCAGGAAACGTACTGGGAGGTCCACTACTCAATTCACTGGTCCTGCCTCAGGCTCTGTGGCCCCCACTGAGGGTCACGTGTGTGCTCCTCGGCTCCCTCCAGCTCAGCCCAGCACCAAACCTGTCTACTTCCTTCTGTGTCCAACACAGATCCTTCGACGCATGATTCCAAGTGAATGTACTGGTTCCTCCACTCCTGTAAAAAGACTCACTACTAAATCACATTAAATCAGTGAGACTTAAATGCCTGAGTGAGTAAAAGAAATTCTGAGTGAACAAGATTTAATAATTGACCTAAATCACCACAGATAAATGCTGGTGGCTTAGCAATATGAGATGCAGAATGGTGCCAACCGCACACAGGACAATAGCACAGCGTCCCCCAGTGGAGCAGTGGGACTGGGAAACAGCCCAGCACGTTTTGTGGCAGGAGACAGCAGGGGAAATACAGAATTCATATCTGTTTTCTAGGAGGGCTTTAGTTGGAGAAAGCAGCCTTTGGCTAAGGGATACGTTTAGACCTCTCAATGCCACATACAAGCGAAACATGGCACAGAAGCTACATGACAAGGATTGGCTGATGAGGATGAGATTTTCAATACGAATGAAGGGTAAATGGGGACAATTTGGATTCTTATCTAAAATGGTTAGGGAGGGTTCTAGGCAGACTGAAAGGGCCTCAGTTCCTATGTGGTTAATTAGCTTGCTGATGCTGTTCTCTTGGTGCCTGCCCAAGTTGCCTCCCAAAGTTCCTTACTGAGAATGAAAACAAGTGTTTTTCTCTGTGTTAACCAGGTAGCCAGCAAATATATAGTGTGTTTAAGGCACAGCCTGGGAATGGGGATCAGTGAGGTGAGGGGAATCCAGGCGTGAGGAGAAACAAATGGGATAGTCCTGGAGACTCATTTCCTGTCCCCTTTCAGTAGCTCAGCAGACAGCTAGCTCAGCAGGTACCAGCGAGTAATGGAAATATAGAGTCCCCTTGTCTGATGAGATAATTTTGTTCATCAAGCAGCTTCCACGCTGGTGGTATAGGTGATCCCAGCCTCACCATCCCTATAAGTGTGATGCATTCCCTGCAGGCTCCCTCCCTACAGGAGCTCTGGCCAAGGGACCTATGGTCCAACTAAGTCTTGCCTAATCCCCTTCTATGGAAGCCTGGGGATTGAGTAAACTCTGTTATTGTTCTTTTACATTTTTTTTTTTAATTTGAGAGAGGGGAAAGGAGAGGGAGAGAGAGAGAAACATAGATATGAGAGCAAAACATGGATCGCATGCCCCTTACCAGGGATCAAGCCTGCAACCCAGGCATGTGCCCTGACCAGGAATCAAACCAACAACCTTTTGGTGCATGGGAAGATACACAAGTCACAGAGCTACACCAGACAGGGCTCTAATGTTATTCTGATTGGAATTTTCCCCAAATAACAAAACACTATATTGACACTTTAGGCGTCCTCTTTACATGCTGGGTTGAAGGAATTTTGTGCCCACAAAAATCTATAGGTAGTTAGTGTTGCTAATATTATACAGAGGAAGACTTGGAGCCTGGAGTGAAGACCACAACCATTACAAGGTCATCATTCGTTTATATACGAGTTCACAAGGTCTGAAGTCTGTCTCACTGAACCCCTGTATCACGGTGTGTTAGGCCTCAGTTCTTCCCCATAAAAAAAAACTGACCTTTGTCAGGTATGATATTGCTTTTGGTTAAGAGGTTTTAATTTCAGCCTCCCCAGTTTGGCTGGGTGGATAGAGGGCCGGCCTGTGGACTGAAGGTCCGGGTTTGATTCCCGGTCAGGGCACATGCCCAGGTTTGGGCAACTGATCAATGATGGTCTCTCATCCTTGATGTTTTCACTCTCTCTCCCTCTCCCTTCCTCTCTGAAATCAATAAAAATATATTTTTAAAAAGTTTTCATGTCAGACCACACTTTGTGGTTTTTAGTCTCTGAGATTGTAAGGCTGCCAGACAGGCCTCCCCTGAACTCGTCAGGTTTAGCACGTGGCCCCTTTTGCCCACAGTTATTAGGGGACTTATTTGGTTTTGTTTTCATTCTTAAGTGCTAGTGAGCTCCTCTTACAGTTGCTGGTGAATGGCTGATTAAAAAGCAAAGCAGAAAAAAAAAAAGTGAAGCAGAAATCCAAGCAAAAACAAATGTGACAATTCATGCGATTCAGTCATGTTGGTAAAATCCAGAATTGAAGTAAGAAATTACAGGTATGAGTGTCTTACTAATTTGATCCCTTTGCTTTGCCTGAGAAACAGTTTCATGTCACCTGTTGCAGGAGATGTACAATCGATCATGCAGATGTACCAAGTTCTAAGTCACACAGCAAAAGTATAGGGGGATTTAGTAGAAAATGACTTTTTCTTTTTATCCCATTTCAAAGGATAAAAGATTTTCCTGGATCTGTAATCAATTTATACGTGGTGACTCCTCTCCAGTTTTCTCATCAGGAAGCTTCTCTAGCCTGATGCTGAGATGCATTTTTTGTGAAACCACACAATTGTTGCTTTGTATTAAATATGTGGTTGTAGCCGAAACCGGTTTGGCTCAGGGGATAGAGCATCGGCCTGCGGACTGAAGGGTCCCGGGTTCGATTCCGGTCAAGGGCATGTACATTGGTTGCGGGCACATCCCCGGTGGGGGGTGTGCAGGAGGCAGCTGGTCGATGTTTCTCTCTCATCGATGTTTCTAGCTCTCTATCCCTCTCCCTTCCTCTCTGTAAGAAATCAATAAAAAAATATTAAAAAAATAAATAAATATGTGGTTGTATTATCAGAGAAATGCATGGAGAGGAGGAAATGGCAGGTCTGCCAATGTTAGTACCACTCAGAGTTGGGTTCTAACAGACTTTGTGATCTAGAGAGTAGACATTAAATATATGATTTGGTGGGAAGAGTCGACAGGTGTGTATGTGTGTGTGCGTGCGCTGCGCGTGTGTTTTGATGTGTGAGTGTTGGAGACAGATGGATACAAAGGAGGACAGGAGAAGAAAGGTTTGAATGAAAGAAGAGCAGAGATCACCATCCTTAAATAAAAATTAGGGTATTTTCATGGCACATTTACCCAGGTTTCCCATATATATATTTCTGTGTAGTAAATAGTTGTAGTTATTTTGGATTTTGATTCAGAAATAACCTTTACAACCCAGCCGGCGTGGTTCAGTGGTTGAGCGTTGACCTGTGAACCAGGAGATCACCAGTTTGATTCCTGGTCAGAGCACATGCCTGGGTTGTGGGCTAGATCCCCAGTGTGGGGCATGCAGGAGGTCGCTGATCAATAATTCTCTCTCATCATTGATGTTTCTATCTCTCTCTCTTTCTCCCCTCCTCTCTGAGGTCAATGCAAATATATTTAAAAACAGAAAGAAATAACTTATATTTTTCAGAATTCTCAGCGAAAAACACTTGAAAGAATTACAAAAGGATTCATTTGAAGGCCTGCTATTCCTCAAGTATTTGTAAGTTAATTATAAATTATATTTATTTATGAGTTTATAATTATATATAAAATAAAGAAGGGGTTCAAATCAAATAATCTCTACAATTTCTCCCAGGAACAAAATTGTATAATTCTATAAGTTGTATAGCGCTCCAGCCCATCTCTAGCATTTAATATCTGCGATGCATTTTTAATTTTATAATCATACTCGAGGCCCGATGCACAGAAATCCGTGCACTGGGGGTTGGTGGTGTCCCTCAGCCCAGCCTGCACCCTCTTTATCTGGGATCCCTCGGGGGATGTCCAACTGCTGATTTAGGCCCAATCAGTTAGACATGCATATCACAATTGGGACTGCTGATTCCCAACCGCTCACCTGACTGCCTGATTGCCCTTAACTGTTTCTGCCTGCCAGCCTGATTACACCCTAACCACTCCATTTCCAGTCTGATTGATGCCTAACTGTTCCCCTTCCAGCCTGATTGCCGCCAAATGCCCTCTCCTGGTGACCCGCTCACCCCCAACTGCCCTCCCCTGCAGACCTGGTTGCCCCAACTGCCCTCCCTTGCTGGCCTGATCTCCCACAACTGCCCTGCCAGCCATCTTGTTGTGGACATCTTGTGACAATATGGGGGCAGCCATCTTGCGAAGACATGAGGGGGCCATCTTCTGACAACATGGGGGCACCCATTTGTGACCACATGAGGCGGCCATCTTGTGTGAGGGCATGATGGTCTATTTGCATATTACCTCTTTATTATATAGGACTAGAGGCCCAGTGCATGAAATTTGTGCATGGAGTGGGGGGTGTCCCTCAGCCCAGCCTGTACCCTTTCCAATCTGGGACCCAGTGGGATTGGGCCTAAATGGGCAGTTGGACATCCCTCTCACAATCCAGGACTGCTGGCTCCCAACTGCTCGCCTGCCTGCCTTCCTGATTTCCCCTAAGCGCTTCTGCCTGCCAGCCTGATCACCCCCTAACCACTCCAATGCCAGCCTGATTGATGCCTAACTGCTCCCCTGCCAGTCTGTTTGCCCCCAACTTCCCACCTTTGCCGGCCCAGTCACCCCTAACTGCCCTCCACTGCAGGGTTGATCTGCTCCAACTGCCCTCACTTGCAGGCCGGGTGCCTCCCAACTACCCTCCCCTGCTGGCCATCTTGTGGTGGCCATCTCGTGTCCACATGGTAGCAGGACCTTTGACCACATGGGAAGCCATATTGTGTGTTGGAGTGATGGTCAATCTGCATATTACTCTTTTATTAGATAGGATAGAGGCCTGGTGCAGGAGTGGGGACCAGCTGGTTTGTCCTGAAAGGTGTCCCGGATCAGGGTGGGGGTTCCCTTGGGGCATGGGGCGGCCTGAGCAAGGTGCCTGTGGTGGTTTGCAGGCTGGCCACGCCCCCTGGCAACCCAAGTGGAGGCCCTGGTATCTGGAATTTATTTACCTTCTACAATTGAAACTTTGTAGCCTGGAGCAGAGCCAAGCCTCCTGCATGCTCCATGGCCAGCAGCCATTTCTGTTTGGGTTAATTCACCTTCTATAATTGAAACTTTGTAGCCTTAAGTGGAGGCCTGGGCCCGGCCAGGGTGTGCAGAAAGCTTTGCTTTCTCCGTTGCTGCGGGCAACCCTGGACTGGTCTCTCCAGCTCCGTGGCTGCCGCCATTCTGTTTGAATTTGTTTACCTTCTATAATTGAAACTTTGTAGCTTGAGTGGAGGCTTAGGCCTGGCAAGGGCATGTGGAAAGCTTGGCTTCCTCTGTTGCCTGGGAAACCTTGCTCTCTGTGGCTGTAGCCATCTTGGTTGGGTTTTTTGCATACTCGCCCTGATTGGCTGGTAGGCATGGCTTGGGCTGGTGGGCGTGGCTTGGACGTAGCGAAGGTGCAGTCAATTTGCATATTACCCTTTTATTAGGTAGGATAGGCAAGATATAGATAGGAAAAACTTTTTAGTTATAGAGGAAAAGTGGTAATGAGATCTGAATTATTATACACATCCATATGAGCCTGGTGTTATAAGTGTTCATATACCAGCTGCTTATATTTATATTTAGGGCCCATGGATCAACTTGGGCCTATGGTGTGTGTTTTTGCAACCCATAATGATTTTTACACTTTTGAAGGGCTGTAAAAGAAGAGAGGAATTCAACTCATATTGTCTTCTGTAGGACAGGAAATATAGAACACTTGCATTAATTTAAATGCCATTAACTCAGAATTTTTTTTAATAATATACCAGTAATCTAAATTAGGTGAGCATATATACAATAAATGTTTAATCAGATGAGTTATATAAACAGTATTATTAAGAACATATGAAGTTACCAAGAGAGCCGACTTGTGTTAAGGATTTCAATGTAGGAATTGTTATACCAATATTAAAAATAAATGTTTAAAAAGGTTAAGCCCTAGCTGGTTAGGCTCAGTGGATAGATCATTGGTCTGTGGACTGAAGGGTCCTAGTTTTTATTTTGGTCAAGGGCACATGCCCAGGTTACAGGTTTGATCCCCAGTAGGGGGCATGCAGGAGTCAGCCAATCAATGATTCTCTCTCATCATTGATGTTTCTATCTCTCTCTCCCTCTCCCTTCCTCTCTGAAATCAATAAAAAAAATAGTTAAAGAAATAAAAAATAAAAAATAAAATGATGGTTAAGCCCAGTCAATATGGCTTAGTGTTTGAGCATCGACCCATGAACCAGGGGGTCATGATTCGCTTCCTGGTCAGGGTACTTGCCCAGGTTTCAGGCTCAATCCTGGGGTCGATTCTCTCTCATTATGTTTCTATCTCCCTCTCCCTCTCCCTTTCTCTCTCTGAAATCATTAAAAACAATGAAAAAATGATGGCTAAGTGGTATAGTTAGAAATGTCTACATAAGTAAATATATCAAAAATGCCCCTAACTTTACTAATATCTGTAATAAAGAGGCAGGGAGTAATGACTGCTACCACCAAAGCTCCAAGCTTGACCTGACAGGAAGTCAGTGCTGGATTGCCATGGCAACCCAGCGCTGACTGCTTCCCCTACAAGCATGGTGCCCAAGCACTACCTGCTGAGGGGGCTGTGAATCAGGGCCAGAGAGAGGAGAGGCCTGAAGAGAGAAGCAGGGACGTTGCCTCTGTGGCAGCTTTTGAGCAGCACTTGCCTCTCTCTTTCTCTCCCAGTGTGGCCAGCAGCTGCGCCTCCATTTCTCTTCAGGACTCCACTGGGGCTGCTGATCAGCCCCACAGATGCTGACTGGCATAGAAACTGACCAATCAGAACCAAATCTGGGTGAAGTGTGAGGATCCAATAGCTGCCTAGGAGGCGGAGCTTTTGACGCTGACTGGCATAGAAACTGACCAATCAGAACCAAATTGTGTTGGGGGCAAGATCAGGCCTGCAGGAGACTGCAGTTGTGGGCAAGATCAGGCTGCCAGGGGATGGAAGTTGGGGGCAACCAGACCAGCAGGGGAGGGCAGTTAGGGGAGAGATCAGGCCACCAGGTGAGGGCAGATGGGGACGAGATCAGGCCGGCCAGGAAGGGCAGTTGAGGGCAACCAGACTGGCAGGGGAGAGCAGTTGGGGATGAGATCAGGTGGGCAGGGGAGGGCAGTTAGGGGTGATTAGGCAGGCAGGCAGAGATAGGGGCAATCAGCCAGGCTGGCAGGTGAGCCGTTAGGAGCCAGTGGTCCAAGATTGCAAGAGGGATGCTGACTGCTGGTTTAGGCTTGATTCCACAGGGATTGGGCCTAAACCGGCAATCAGAAATCCCCAAGGGGTACCTCATTGGAGGGGCTGCAGGCTGGGTGGAGGGAATCCCCCCTCTGTGCACAATTTTTGTGTACTAGTTACAAAATAAAAATCTCTTCATCCTCCTCCTTGTCAAAGATGAAATGCTTGCCTAATAATTCTATTTATTGAGATATAAGGAGATGTTAATTTCTATAAAAATTCAGTTGTGATCCTTTGTCAGTGGCACCTACAGCCTTGTATGTCATTAACCCTTATTAAGCTAATTAATGGTGCTCTTTAGCAAATGGATTCTTTTTTGGCTTAAAGGAAGTGATTATAATGAGCCTCACGTGACATTAAAAATAGCCCTTTGAATTACTGAACCTTTCAAGGGACAACCACGTTTGTATTGATTTCTTGGGTACCTCTGCCATTTGCGTTCTAAGCCTTACAAACAGTTTGGAGGAAGACAAATGAGATAACTAACTGCTCAATAGATTAGGTCATTCATTACTCCTACTGTGAAATACACTGTAAACTAATCATTTCATGCTATCATAAGTATTCCCATTCATTAAAAAATGCCAATCAATAAACAAGTTAGCCCTAACTGGTTTGGCCCAGTGGTAGAGCGATGGTCTGAGGAATGAAGCGTCCCAGGTTGGATTCTGGTCAAGGGCACATGCCCAAGTTGTGGACTCAATCCCCAGTAGGTTGTGTGCAAGAGGCAATCAATGATTCTCACTCATCATTGATGTTTCTCTCTCTCCCTCTTCCTTCCTCTCTGAAACCAATAAAAATATACTTTAAAAAAGGTAATTCTTTCATTCTCTGAAGATTAAGGAAAGTTATATGTATGTGCCATTTTCAGTTAGCTTTATTTTAATGAAGAGACCTGAGAAGATGTCTTAACCCACTAATCACTGAAGTTCAAAACCATTCCTGAAGGGTAGTTGGAGTCTGTGTTAGTTTCATCAGTCTACTGTAACAAAGTACCACAAACTTAGATTAAACAGCATAAATGTATTCTCTTACAGTTTGGGTGTATAGAAGTCCAAAATTGAAATGTTACCGTCCAATATTTATGTCCCTCCCACCCAAACTCATATGTTGAAACCCAACCACCAATGCAATAGTATTATTTCTTTTGTCAAATACTTAGGGTTAGATGATATCCTGAGTGTTAAGCCCTACCCCCTGTCTCTCTTTAAAATCAATAAACATATCTTTGGGTGAGAATTTTAAAAAAATTGAGAATTTCAAAGAAATGGCAACATTTTTGAACTGTAAAGTGTGTCCCATACCACACCACTCTAACTGGTGTATTTTGTAGGTCAGCTACTCTTCCTGGAAGCAGTATGGCCATTCGGGAGAAGACTCTCTCAGATTTCAGCTTTGAAGAGGAGCTCAGATTGCCAGACTGGACTAGCTCTTCTGAATTTCCTGAGATGCCAGGCCCTGTGGCTTTCTTGGAAAGCTCTGCAATACGCCCCAGCTCCCCACCTTCTTTTACACCCCCTCCCCACATCCTACCATGCCTGGGCTCTGTGACCACCCAAGTGTGAAGGTCAAATCATTCCTCACTGTGAGTGGTGAGGGGAGACCCAGAGGAAGATAGTTATCTTTTGTGCAGGTGAAAGGAACCACATGATCCCTGATGATTCTGGGGGAAAGTCTCACATTTCTATAGTCATTTCGGCCCAAAAATAATAAGGTTAGAACCTGAGGTGGGGGAGGGGTGCTTGGTTGCTAAGGGGCACATGCATGACAGGGCTGCCAATTGTGACATGGCTGCCAATTGTTGGGCTCCTGCTCAGCGCATGGTACTTGCATCCCACTTGTCTGGGTCGCTTGTATGTGCCCCAGTATTTTGGATTGCTCGTTGTGCTCCAGTGTCCTGGGTCTCTCATTGTGCCCCAGTATTTTGGATCGCTCATTGTGCCCCAGTATTCTGGGTCACTCTCCTTGCCCCATTCGCCTTGGTGGCTCACTGTGCCCCGGACCTCTGCCTGTCATGTCCGGGCTGCACATGGCCCCACGGTTTCTGTTCCTGTGGCAGCTGTTGTGGCTGCAGGTCCAGGCAGCTCCGATTCGGGAGTTGGCCATGGACTCGATCCTGCTGACCTCCATCCGCCTGGGGCCCTCCAAGCCCTGGTCTTGGGATCAGCAAAATCCTGGAACTATTGAACTTCCTTCTCTCAACCATGATGCCTCAGCTGTACTTGCAGAGGCCCCTTCTCCGAACCCTCAGGAGGCGTTAGCTCAGCTTCCACCCCAACAAGAAGCCTCAACTCAGTCTACAGTGTCCTCTGAGCCAATGAAATTTTTGTTCGACCACCAATCTTCAAAGAGCTCAGCTCTACCTCCCGTGCCTGTTGCCGATATACAAACTTCAAGAATCCATGGGAAGCGTCGACGTCAACCTCCAAAGTCTTCTATGGATGTTGAAGTTCAGCCTTCACATCACAGGGCAACAGACTCACTTCCAGATCGGGGTGAAGTTCAACATCGACTCTTGCCTATCGGTGTTAAAGATGTGGACCTGGGGGTTTTGATAACTTCTGAGCCCCCTAAGAAGATTGCACCATCAGCTACTAGCAAGGTCTCAGCTCATCATGCTACATTCCCGCAGGAGTCCCCTGCTCTGTCTACTTCGGAGGCTGATGCTACAGCCCGGAAGCAGACTGCAGCTCCTCCAAAGCACCCTGAGGTGGCATTTCCACTTCAAGAGCCTGTTCAGGCTCAGTGGCCAACCATTCCACCTGTGGACCTGGGACTCACCATCACTCCTGAACATACTTTGGGGGCTGCTGCTACAGCCCTGCAGCAGACTGCAGCTCCTCCACTAAACCCTGGGGTGACATTTCCACTTCCAGAGCCTAATCAGGCTCAGCAGCCAACCTTTCCACCGTTGGAACTGGAAGTCCCCATCATTCCAGAACCTACTTTGGAGGCTGGTGCTACAGCCCTGCAGCCAAATGCAGCTCCTGCAAAGCACCCTGAGGTGACACTTCCACCACCAGAGACTGTTCAGGCTCATCAGCCAACCTTCACACCATTTGACCTGGAGCTCACCATCACTCCAGAACCGACTTTGGAGGCTGATGCTACTGCCCTGCAGCAGATTATTGCTCCTCCAAAGCACCCTGAAGTGACATTTCAACATCCAGAACTTGTTCAGGTTCAGCAGCCATCTTTTTCTGAAGTCACAGCCACAGTTCTATCGTTTGACCTGGAAGTTACAATAACTCAGCAACCAGAGTCATCAGAGACAGTTCCTCCAATGACTGAACAGAATGCCACCATGAACATATGTGAGCTCTGTTCCTGCAATAATGGGACACTGTCTTATATTGGTTTTGGCTCAAACCAGAGGGTCCACAGAGTGCCAGTACCAGAGCCCAGCACCTACAATGGCACCTTCACCATCTTGTAAGCATTGCCTCTCCTCATTTATTTCTGCATCTTGGCTGACATGGCAGCCTTTTCCTTGAGGTCTTCCTGGGCCTTCCTCATCTCCCCCTAACCATGTTGAATGACTTTGTTTTTATCTTTGTTTGACAACTATTCCTTATCTTCATTCTTCTTAATACTATTGTTTCCCCTAAACCAGTCTTTTGCTTGTAATTGCCCATATTATTTGTCCATATTTTTAGCCCTAGCATTTCATTCCTTAACCTCTACTGTCCTCCCACTTTTGCTCCATTTTCTTTAAGAAACATGACCCTCTCCCAGACTCATTGGTTGTGGTGCAACAAAGTGGTTAAGAGTAGAGATTCTACAGCCAGAGTGACTGGGTTTGAACCTAGTATGCCATTTATTAGTGTTGAGACTCAATTTCCTCATGTGTAAAATGAACATTATGTAGTTACCATTACATAGGATTGTAGTGAGTTTTATAAGTACTATATACTGTACATACTAGAGGCCCAGGGCACAAGATTCGCGCACGGGGGGGTGGGGGTGGCGGGGGTCCCCTCAGCCCAACCTGCGCCCTCTCACAGTCAAGACCCCTCGGGGGACATCCCTCTTGCAGTCTGGAGCTCTCACAGTCTGGGATCCCTTGCTCCTTACCACCTGCCTGCAGCAGAGGTTGGGGAGGCTCCCGCCACCGTTGCTGTGCTCCACAGCTGTGAGCCTGGCTTCTGACTGAGCAGTGCTCACCCTGTGGGAGCGCACTGACCACCAGGGTCAGCTTCTGCATTGAGCATCTGCCTCTGGTAGTCAGTGCGTGTCATAGCAACCTGTTGTTCCACTGTTCAGTCAATTGGCATGTTATGCTTTTATGATATAGGGTAGTATTATACAACTTCTTACCATATGTATGTGTTGGCTATTATTATTTGGCTAGAGGCCCAGTACACGAAATTCGGGGGGGGGGTGTCCCTCAGCCCAACCTACACCCTCTCCAATCTGGGACCCCAGTGGGATCGGGCCTAAACGGGCAGTCGGACATCCCTCTCACAATCCAGGACTGCTGGCTCCCAACTGCTCACCTGCCTGCCTTCCTGATTTCCGCTAACCGCTTCTGCCTGCCAGCCTGATCACCCCCTAACCACTCCAATGCCAGCCTGATTGATGTCTAACTGTTCCCCTGCCAGCCTCTTTGCCCCCAACTTTCCTCCTCTGCTGACCTGGTCACCCCTAACTGCCCTCCCCTGCAGGCTTGATCGCCTCCAACTGCCCTCACTTGCAGGCCTGGTCCCTCTCAACTGCCCTCCCTTGCAGGCGTGGTACCTCCCAATTGCCCTCCTCTGCTGGCCATCTTGTGGTGGCCATCTTGTGTCCACATGGGGGCAGCCATCTTGTGTGTTGGAGGGATGGTCAATCTGCATATTACTCTTTTATTAGATAGGATAGAGGCCTGGTGTAGGAGTGGGGGCCAGCTGGTTTGCCCTGAAGGGTGTCTCAGATCAGGGTGGGGGTTCCCTTGGGGCATGGGGCGGCCTGAGCAAGGTGCCTGTGGTGGTTTGCAGGCCGGCCACGCCCCCTGGTGACCCAAGCGGAGTCCCTGGTATCTGGAATTTATTTACCTTCTACAATTGAAATTGTAGCCTGGAGTGGAGTGAAGCCTCCTGCTCGATCCGTGGCCAGCAGCCGTTTCTTTTGGGGTTTGTGTATATCTTCTATAATGGAAACTTTGTAGCCTAAAACAGAGGCCTGGGCCGGCCAGGGTGTGCGGAAAGCGGGGGGCAACCCTAGCTTCCTGCTCTTTCTAGCTCCGTGGCTGCCGCCATTTCTGTTTGGGTTTCTTTACCTTCTATAATTGAAACTTTGTAGCCTTGAGTAGAGGCTTAGGCTGGGAAGGGCAGGCGGAAAGCTTGGCTTTATCCATTGCCTGGGAAACCCAAGCCTCCCTCCTGCTCTCTGTGGCTGTAGCCATCTTGGTTGGGTTTATTTGCATACTCGCTCTGATTGGCTGGTGGGCGAAACTTGTGCATGTGGCAGAGTGATATTTAATTTGCATATTACATTTTTATTATGTAGGATCCCTCATTTCTATCTAGAACTTATCTTTGGCCCCTGGCTTTCTATATAAATCACCCATTTTGTGCCCAACCCAGGTCTTAGTACTGTGGGAGGCACAGAAGTGTGATATTGTCTATGGAACATGACAATGGAGGTGGGAAGAAAGGGAATATGCATTAAAAAAAGGGAGGTGATATATAATTAAGTACTAAAAGAGATACAGGCCAGAGGGGCTCTAATTCAGCAGAATCTGTAGTTATTGGGGTATGGAAGTCAGGGAAAGCTGCATGGATAAGCCAGAACTTTAGCTGGGACTTAGAGGGTGGCTGTGGTTTGGTAAAAAAGTGAGGGCAAAGGCATGACTACAGGAATGATCAGGACTTAATTGAACTGACTGGTTATAAGGAATTAGTTTAGGAAGCAGTGAAAAATATGATTATGAAAAACTTTGACTATCGAATCTAGGGGTTTGATGTTAAACTGAGATAAGGAGACCCACTGAAAGTTTTCAACTGAGAGAGACAGATGAGTAAAATAAGAGTATTACTTTAGATTCCATAGGTAGAGCGATCTAGAGAGGAAGTCTTGACTCAGGGAGACCAAATAGAATACTCTAGGAGTCAAGTGAGAAGGCGCTGAATCAGAGTGGTTGTGACAGGAGTAGAAAGAAAATCCAGCAACGCTATAAAGGAAGAACTGACAAGGTTTGGTAACTGACTGGAGTGAGGGGTGGGATGTACAGGAAAGAGAAAGATCAAATATGACCCTGGAAAATTTCTGTCCTGGATGATGAGGAGAATGATGGTGGTATGACAGGTGGACATACAGCAGTTGGGAAAGAGAGCCCGTTTGAGGAGGTGAGCTCAGTTTGGGCATCTTTCATTGGTGAGCATAAAGCAACAGGAAGGCTTCTGCTTGAGTGGAAATGTCCGCTGGGCAGAGGGGCAGACAGCTATCTGACTTTTTCTGACCTTCCTGAAAAATGTGTAAACTGAATAGGTAAGTTGAGGGAAGAGGACAAAGCTAAAGATTCAAAGTCATCCACAGAGTTAGTGTTTGAAACCGAATCTCAGGAATTTAACAGCTTCTTTTAAACACTTGTAATTCATGGAGACATTCTTACTGTTTGCGGTTTTCTTTCTTTAACACATTTTTATTGATTTTGGAGAGGAAGGGAGAGAGAGAGAGAGAGATAGAAACGTCAATGTTCTATCCCTGGCCCTGGTTGGGTCATGTGGTGGAGGCAACCAATAGATGTGTCTCTCTCACATTGATTTTCTTCTTTTCTCTCTCTCACTCTCTCTAAAAAAAGCAGTGGAAAAAATATTCTCAGGTGAGATTAACATCAACAAAAGAGAATGCTTTACAGACTCTAAGGGTGATCTCTGGGAATAGACAGAAAATGATTTTTTTCAACCTTCACGTTTTGAACCAACAAAATGAATATAAACTTTCATGGCAGTTATTAAAAATGCAGACAATTTTAATTCTATTGCATTTTTCAGAATTCTCCATCATAATCCCCTGATGACTGTTCAAGATCCATATCTTTTTAATTTGCCAGCATTGAAATATTTGTAAGTATTGCAACAATTTCATGGCTCATGAGATGATTTCTGCTCTTTCTTACTTTTGTCAAAGATGAACTATTTTGCATTTTAACAAAAAACTCATAATTTAACTTTTCACTGGGTTATTGAAAATGATTTATTGACACAGAAAAGTGATAAAGAAAGACTGTACAAGGGCAAGGCAGCCAGCAGAGGAAGGGAGCAGTGTTGAAGAACACACTCAGACATGAAACATGTGGATGCATGTAGAAATACCTTGGATCTCAGAAGGAAAAAAGGAATAAGTTGTACATTATGTGCTTTTTTAAAGAGTGATCAAATAGTGGCTGCAACAGAGAATGAAAAGTAAGATGATGGTAACACAAAAACAAAATAACAGATTGTACCTTTCACCAAAGTGACTAATTTGATGATTCAAATAAATTTAAATTATTTCAAGAAGAGCTCTCTAAAATGATTATCTATGGAAAGGAAAGAAAAGCACCTTGAATTATGGAGCTGGCTTGACATAGAAGCCAGAATTTAAGTAAACAGAAGTTGTTAAGTGTTTTCTTAAAAATAGAATTTTTTTCTTTGGGTTCATATCATGCATGTTTGGTCTTTCTCCTTCAGAGACATGGGAATAACACAAGTGACATTTACAACACTTGATAACATTCTCATGACGACTCCTGAATTAGAAAAACTGTAAGTTGATTTTTCTTATATTTATTTTCACTTAGTTCTTTTAGGTTTGTTTTCTTATTTTCTTAAATCAGGTTTATTGAGGTATAATTTTTATTTAATATAAGTCAATCTTTTAAAGTGTGCAGTTAGTGAGTTTTGATAAATGTGTAGTTTGATAAATGTACATCTACATTAATATAATGTACATCACATTAGAGATGCAGACCACTTTTTTCATCCCCAAAAGGCCCCTCATGTTTGTTTGCAGTCAGTTCCTCCTCCTACCTCCAGCCCCTGACAAGCACAAGTCTGATTTTTGTTGTTATAGTCCTGCCTTTTACAGAGTGTCTTATAAATGAAATCATGGAGAGCAAGTATGTCAAACTCAAAGGCTAACACAGGCAAATAAATGAGGCATGTGGCCGTGGGCCGCGAGTTTGACGTGCTTGATGTAGGGTGTAGCTTTCTGTGTTTGGCTTCTTTCATGTAGCATAATCCTTTTGAGATCCATCTATGTTGTTGCATCTATCAGTAGTACATTTCTTTTTTATTGCTGCATAGTATTCCCATTGTGTGTATATGCCAGTTTGTTCATGCAGTAATCAGGTAATGGACATTTGAGTTGTTTCTAGTTTTTTTGGCTATTATGAATAAAGATGCTAAAAATACTCACATGCAGGTCTATGTGTGAACATATGTTTTCTTTGCTTTGGGGTAAAATACCTAAGGGTGCGGTTGCCGCATCATATACAGAGTGCATATCTAACTAGTAAAGAACCTGCTAAACTGTTTTTAAAGTGGTTATACCATCTTGCCTTCCCACCAGCAGTAGATGGGAGTTGCAATTACTCCATATTTTCCCCTGATCTTTATATTTCTGTTTGTTGTTGTTTTAAAATTAGCCTTTGTAGTAGGAATGTATTAGTATTGCAGTGTGGTTTGAACTTGCATTTCTCTAATAGCTCATGGTGTGGAATGTCTGTGTGAAAATATATTTTTCAATGGATTGTTCAAATACATTTTAATTGGATATTTATCTAATTATTGAATTTTAAGAGTGTGTGTGTTTGTTTTTAATAGTCACCAGGAGATATTTTTCCTATTTTTAGTGAGGGTGGAAGGGAGGAAGAGAGTGGAGTGAAGAGAGAGAGAGAGAGAGAGAGAGAGAGAAACATCAATGTGAGAGAGACAAATCAATTGGTTGATTGGTTGCCTCCTGCACACCACAAAGCCATCAAGAAAATCAAATTGTTTATAATCTCAAAAAGCTTTATCATGTCCCTTTTATAATTCTTCCTTCCCACTCCTCCTTGCCCTCCCTAATTTCCTTGCAACCATTGATCTGCTTTGTGTTGCTATAAGTTAGTTGACATTTTCTAGAATTTTATATAAATAAAATTATATACTATCTACTTTTTTCTAACTGGCTTCCTTTACTCAGATGATTATTTTAAGAATAGAGGTCTGGTGCATGAAATACGTGCACTGGAAGGGGGAATCTCTTAGTCCTGCTCTCGGGGGATGCCCAACTGACAGCTTAGGCCTGCTCCCTGTAGGGTGCGGGCCTATGCCAGTAATCAGACATCTTTGGCACAGCTGTGGAGGCAGTAGAGGCTGCCACCACCACTGCTGCACTTGCCAGTTGTGAGCCCAGCTTCTGGCTGAGAGGCTCTCTCCCTGTGGGAGCACACTGACCACCATCAGCTCCTTTTTTGAGTGTCTACCCCCTGGTGGTCAGTATGCATCATAGCAACCGGCTGTCCCGCTGTTCGGTTGATTTGCACATTAGCCTTTTATTATATAAAACTAGAGGCCCCGTGCACAAAATTCATGCATGGGCGAGGGTTGTGTCCTTCATCCCAGCCTGTACCCCCTCCAATCTGGGACACCTCAAGGGATGTCAGACTGCCTGTTTAGGCCCAACCCACCAGGATCAGGCCTAAACAGGCAGTCTGACATCCCTCTCACAATCCAGGATTGCTGGCTCCCAACTGCTTGCTTGCCTGCTTGCCTGATTGCCCCTAACCACTCCCCTGTCAGCCTGATTGACGCCTACCTGCTTTCCTGCCAGCCCGATTGCCACTAACTGCTCTCCCCTGCTGGCTTGGTCATCTCTGACTGCCCTCCCCTGCCAGCCTGGTTGCCACTAACTGTTCTCCCCTGTGTGCCTGGTCACCCCCAACTGCCCTCCGCTGCTGGCCTAGTCACCCTTAACTGCGCTCCCTTGCCAGCCTGGTTGCCTCTAACTTCCCTCCATTGCCAGCCTGGTTTCCTCTAACTGCCCTCCCCTTCTGGCCTGATCACCCACAACTTCCCTCCCCTGCTGGCCCTCTTGTAGCGGCCATCTTGTGTCCACATGGGGCGGCCAACTTTGAACACATGGGGGTGGCCATCTTGTGTGTTGGAGTGATGGTCAATTTGCATATTACCTTTTTATTATATAGGATTAGTACATGTTGTTTTGCATACCAATAATTCATTTCTTTTTATTGCTGAATAGTACTCCATTATATATAGATATATTAGTGTTTTTTAGCATTGATGGCTATTTGAGTTGTTCCAATTTTTGACTATTACAAATAAAGCTATTATGAATATTTATGTACAAGTCTGTTTATGGAAATATGCTTCTATTTCTCTTGATAAATACCTAAAGGTGGAATGGCTGTGTCATACAGTAGATGTATGTTTAAGTTTTTAAAAAACTATTTCCAAGTGTTGTATCATAAATCATCGAATGAGATACAAGACGCCTTAATGAGCCAATTAATTAGTAGTCATTTATTGCTAGCGGCCCAGAGCGAGGTGTCTTTTTCCAAATTTCTCAGTAACTCATACAGGAAGTTTTTCTGAATTTATACTCTTGGAGCCTCTTTGCTTGCAGATATTACAAAGGGCTCTATGAGAGTTATTGTTACCAACAGTTGTAACCTTGAATACATAATGAGTTTGTACTTGGCATAATTATTATCAGTATTAGTCTATGACATTGGATGGCTATCTTGCAAGGTCAGACAGTTAAGTTTACCTTTTTCTATTATTTGAACTAAAAACAAAGTCATTTTACAGAATAACAGACCATCTTAAAGTGACAAAGTTTATAATGACAGAGTTTACAGGACTAGAGACTATCTAACAATAGCAGAGAATTCAAACAGCAGTTTTTTTTATACAAAATGGAGGTTACTATGCTTCACAAGTAACTCCTTTGTGACTAATATGATTCTGTGTATTTCCTTTTATAGTATCTTACCTAACCATTTGGCCTGCTGCCTCTGCCAATTTAAAAATTATATTGAGGCTGTCGCCAAGACAGTGAAACGGCATTGTGATACCGAATGTCTGACCAACGCACCTTGTGGTGAGTCTGAATTGCCCAATGATAAACTTTTAATTTTTATTTTATGTTTTCGTTTTTTATTTGAAATCCATGACGATACGTTTTTAAGCAAATAAAGTAACTGTATTATTTTTATTCATTTACACAGAGTTCAACTCTTTAAACTTTTAAGCCCTAGTCCTTGCTAAAAGTCAGATGAAGGGGAGGGTATTAACAGTAATGGCCTCACAGTGTGTGCTGTGCTCTCTGCTGGTGCTTCACCTCCAAATGAGAACTGGTTCATTAGTGTGTCACAGCTGGTAAACGGTTTGTATGCGTTGGGTTTCATTGCCCTTTGCAGTGTAGCCACATATAGATACATTTTTATTTTGTTTGTCTTTGCAATTTTATGAAAATAGTACAAATGATGCTGTTTTACGTAAGTTTTATTTGGAACCTGAGAGTTTTTGGATCCATCACCAGAAGCTGCTACCCAGCCCTTGTAGGGCATGGAGGGCTCTTGATTCTGAGACTGTCCAACTCTGAACTGGCTCTGAAGCACAAGGCTTTCTATCCTCCGAACACTCGTGTGTTTTTATTGGCAGCTACTTGATCACTTCCAAAATGTGCTTTCATGCCCAGATAGCTTAAGTACGGGTTTCCATCAGTGATCTGTGCTACTTCTATAAACTCAGTGCTGCTTATTTTTCCAAACAATGTTTTGACTAATTATATTGCTCCCTTCTGCCCCAACAGTGGGCAGGACAGGCACCTCACTCTCCTTTTCCAGGTGAGTAAAACAAGAAAGAAAGGGCTGAGAGCTGTCACCTGGTGCCCAGGCCTCCAGCTCCTAGTTTTGGGCTCTCCGCAAGCCCGTGCACTTTCCCAGGACGTTCCCTCCTTCTCTGACCCTTATCACCACCAGCAATACTTTCACTTCTTCCGGAAGTTCTTGTGTACCAGCTGACAATGGTACACTTGAGCGTCACGCAATCAGAAGCTTTGGATGGTTCCCCAAGTAAAGCTGAAAATATAAGAAATGACATGAATGACATGAATGACATGAAAATACATGAAATGGTAGCAAAGTAGGCATCTGACAGAAGTTATTTTTTCCCTTCTGTATTTTAGACCCCCAAGTATTATTCCGTAGTTTATTGAACATTCCACAGTGATATACAACCTGGCAATTCTCTTAAGGTACATCCCAGATGCCTGCCTAAATCTTCAGCACAGAGCGCAGCTAGACATGCTGTTTTTCTGTATAGAGCCTTCCGTTATGGGGCTGGCTTATGTGGAAGCAGGGACCAAGTAAGGAGCCAGTGGGCTAGTGGAGAAGGGTGTGTCCAGATGAGGACCTGTTAGCAGCGGGTGTTAATCAGGGTCACCTGTGACGGTAGCCAGAACACAAGCACCCTGGAGAGTGGAGAGAGGAAGCCTCAGGCTCCCTCTGCATCTGAGGCAGGACAGGAGGGGGTGCTTGAATGTGAGGAGTCACAGGAGATCTGCAGAGAGTCTAACTGAGTGGGGCTTCGAGCCTTGGCTTTCCTCCAGTAACCGGCAATTGGTCCTGGGGACCAATGGAATAATCCTAAATATGGTGACCATATGTCATGCTATGGAATGTGTTTTTTTAATTTATTTTTATTGGTTTCAGTGAGCAAGGGGGAGGTAGAGACAGATAGAAACTTCAATGATGAGAGAATCATTGATTGGCTGCCCTACTGGGGATCAAGCCTGCAACCCGGGCATGTGCATTGACTGGAATCAAATCGGGGACCCTTCAGTCCACAGGCTGATGCTCTATCCACTGAGCCAAACCAGCTAGGGCTGGAATGTTTTAAGTAAATAACCACTTTTAAAAAAGATACATTTTCTCCTTTTGTTGCATCAACAATCATAGATTTAAGTTGGGGTTTATTTTTCTCCTCTCTTAATAGCACTCAAATATTTGCTGATTCCCTCTATATTTGACTGGGATGTATGGCTGTGGACTGACAAATAGCGGTCCTATGAGTCTTTCAATATCAAATGTGATTTCTTCTTTTTTGACAGATGAAGAACTCCTAGTACAAGGACCGCTCATGAAAGTATTACCAGGCTGGCAGAACACAAGCACTGAGCTGACAGTTGAGCCAGAGAGGGCATCCTCAAACAAAAATAGCGACACTTCCTCATCCCCTATGAGTGAGCAGCCAGACTTTAATGATAAAAGTGATGTTATTAGTGCACTAAATTTCCTGTTGCCTTATTTCTCAGACGGAAATCTAGAAGATATAGAATCAACTTTATTACCATTCATTAAACTCCCTCTTTCAAATGTACATGATGCAGATAAGCCCCTGAATCATTTGAAAAACAATAGAGGGAATCCTTCTCTCAAACCTGAACTTAACCATTCAAGTTTCAAAAATTAACCAAGGAAACTCTATTTTCTGGAATAGGCCTTCTGATGAGACTGCTCACTGAGCAGCAGGAAGTAAAGATATCCAACGCAGAGTGGGATGCGGAACGATGGAAAAATGAGAGGATGCAAGCCCGCGGGGAGCAGGCAGAGAAGGAATCAAATGAGGTGAGGACAGGTCCTGAACACTGGTCCTGACTTTTGGTCGTTTAGGACATGCCATGAAAGTACTCAGGCAAGAAGACCAGGGGCACCTCATCTGAATTTTGTCTTGACCATGTGACTTTGGCTAAAATAGTGATCTCCCATTTTGCTCATTTGGGAATTATGCCATGTTCTAGGGTAGAGGAGAAGAGGACCTAACACCCAAAATAAGTAAATTGTACAAGACAATGCTGATTCTCAGATTACATAACACATGAGATTTGGTATGTTCATGAAGACCTATACGCTAGCTATTCATCTGGAAGAGTGGGATTTTAGAATAATAGTTACGAATAGTTAGCTATTCTCTAGAATAGGCTAGATAATAGTTATTTTTATCCCATCCATCTCTTTGGTTTTGTGTTTTTTTTAATGTTCTTTTTTTTTTTTCAGTTCACAAAAGAAGTGGCAGGATATGCGAACTACAACAAAGTCATCATAGCATCACCTGTGATTGCAGTAGTAGCTTTTTTTTTTTGTAGTTTTCTGTCTCATTGTGGTAAGACAACAGTTAATTCAGATTTCCACTGTATATTCCATCTTTAGAGAAGGTTCAGAACCCACAACCTGAAAATCAAAGCCACTGTCCCACCTACTCCTACTAGATGCTCCTCTTTATTCACGAGCACTGAGATATGATTTGTTCTTTTATTACACATTTATATTCTGTGGATTTTAAAATGAATCTGATTCCCAGAGATCTCTCTGGAATTGAAATCAAGATAAGTTACTAGACTCTTTTGAAACTTAAGTCTGATAGGCCAGAATTGACATGATAGCAAAATCTCTTCAACTCAGAATGAACGATGTCGAGTGATGCACTCATTACTCTCTTTCTAGCATGGATTTCTTTCCTTGTTGGCTGAAATGCGAAGAGATGTAGAATCTCCACCCTCATGGAGCTATGTCACCTTAGCAGATAGGACATGGCAAAAGGATAAAAGTGTGATCTTGTCAATTCATAAGGTTTACTTAGCAGCTTTCTTCTCCAGGGTGTAAGGCATGGTGTAAGGAGGTTCAGTTAAAACACTGCAGCCTAAATCCTGCATCAGGCTCCTCTAAAGCATCTCATGTTAGAGTCACCTGTTCCTAGAGCTTGTCTGTGTCCCTTTTGTTCAATTACATATGGTGTACTTTCCCTACAGGCAGGCTACTGACATTAAAAGAGTGATTTAATAAGCTGACCATCTGGACTCTACCCCACTAATCCACCCTAATATATTTTATTTACTGTTTCAACTGTCATGGCAGCCCTCCATTCCAGCCAAAGCCACCCCTCACCATAACCTAGCACACCAAGCTCATTCCCACTTTTTTTTTATGCCTTTGTCCGTCTAAAATTCCCTTATTTTGCTCTCCTTGGGGAAGTCCTGTGAGTATCTCAAAAGCCAGCTCAAGTTCGTCTTTCTTCATGAAGCTTTCCCGGAGTCTTCCAGCCATGCTGTTCCTAGTTCTTTTGTGAACTGTGTCACCATTTTTTTTTTTTTTTTTTTTGAGGCAATAGAAAGGTATTCCCCACCTGTGAGAACTTAAAAATATGGTAAACAATTTTTTTAAATGTGCGTCCCCAAGAGATAAATACCTAGGTGAACACATCATGGAGCAGAGCAGAGATGTGTAAAGACCAAGTGACTTCAGATCTGTGTGTTCCTAAGTCTTTTGAAATGTCACATTTTAACATTCTAATCTGTGGAAGGAAATGAAAAAATGAGAATAGAACAGCTACCTATTTGAGTGAGCAAATAATAGCAGATCGATACTTCTCATCTTAAGCAAACATATTTATGTAAATGTAAAAAAATAGAACCTGTATAAGTACTGGAAGAAAATAGAAGCAATATATTTATAATCTGGTGGTGGGAAATAGCTTTTTGAGCCTGATACCAGAGGCAGAATCTTTGATAGATTTGACCACCTTGTCTGTGACATCATTAGCAAACTTAGCACTGGTTGATGCCAAGCACAGGGTGAAGAATTTTCCATATACATATTGAGTGATTCAATCCCCACAATCCTGTGAGGAAGATAGTACTACCTTCTTCCATAGATGAAGGAGATCGACTTAAGTTCCCAGTGGCAAAGTCAAAAGCAGGACCCTGTTTTTCCTGACTGCGAAGTCTGTGCTTCTTACTCCACTATTCTATCTCCTTTAAGACAAAAACACTTGGACCGTGGCTGCTGTTGCTCAGTAGTTAGAGCATCAGTCTGAGAACCAAAAGGTCACAGGTTTGATTCCATGTCAAGGGCACGTACCTGGGTTGCAGGGCGGCTGCCATGCAGGAGCCAACCAGTTGATGTGTCTCTCTCACATTCCTATTTCTCTCTCTCTCTCTTTCTTCCCTCCTGCTCCCTCCCTTCCACTCTCTCTGAAAAAAAAAAAAATGCTTAGGTGAGGATTAACAACAAAAAAGAACACTGGGGAATATTTGAAATATAAGCATCGCTTCTCGGCCTTTTGGCTAAGATCAAGTGTAGAAATATAAGCGACCATCCCATCCGAAACAACCGAATGGATGAACTACCAGGCTGTGTAGGGCGACCAGGCTGGCAGGGGGGTCAGTGAGGGGCCACTAAATGACCCAGCAGCAGGGTGTGTGAGGTGACCAGGCCAGCAGGGGGATTAGTGAGGGGCGACCAAATGACTGAACAGCAGGCTGTGTTCATCTACCAGGCCCACAAGGGGGGACAGTTGGGGGCGATCAGGCCAGCAGAGAGGGGCAGTGTGAAGTGACCAGGTTGCCGGGGGGGAGGGGTGGGGGGCAGTTGGGTTCGAACACACCAGCAGGGGGTGCAGTAAGGGGCGACCAGGCCAGCAGGGAGCAGTTGGGGGTGACCAGGCCAGGAGGTGGGGGCAGTTGGGGACAACTATGCCTGCAGAGAGGGCAGTTGGGGGTGACCAGGCCAGTATGGGGGGCAGTTAGGTGCGATCAGGCAGGCATGTGAGCAGTTAGGAGCCAGTGGTCCAGGATTGTGAGAGGGATGTCTGCCTGGGCCTAAACTGGCAGTCAGACATCCCCCTAAGGGTCCTGGATTGGAGAGGGTGCAGGCTGGGCTGAGGGAACCCCTCACCCGAGCACAAATTTTATGCACCGGTTGTGTAGTTTAATATAAAAAGAGTTCCATAAATCAACAGGAAGAAGACAATCCAGGGTGGAAGAGGGCAAGGCTGTGAAGAGTAGGATGTATGTAGACAGTCTGTCACCCTATCTGTTGGTCTTCTCATGGCTTATAGGCTGTGGATGTTGTTAGCGAGGCCTTTGTCAGCTTACAGTATGAAGGTAGTCTGATATTTTCTTCTAGTCCTTTTTATAACTTTTTTTTTTCAAATTGAAAAAAAAAATCAATGGATTTGTTTTTCCTGTGGTTGTCTGTTTTTCTCCTATATGAAGATCCAATTGTTTTAAAATGTTTTATTGAATATCTCATTCTTTCTTCACTGATCTGAAACCTGTCTTTGTGTGGACTCTATTCTGTTGACCCAGTTATCTTTTTTTGTACCAGTAGGAGTATCACTATATATATATATATTTAATTGATTTCAGAGAGGAGGGGAGCGGGAGAGAAAGAGAAACATCAATGATGAGGGAATCACTGATCAGCTGCCTCTTGCACGCCCCCTACTAGGGATCGAGCCTCCCAACCGGGTATGTGCCCTTGACTAGAATGGAACCCAGAACCCTTCAGTCTGCAGGCCAATGCTCTATCCACTGAGCCAAACTGGCTAGGGCTAGTGTCACTATATAATTTCAGTTCCTTTTTAAACAACTTTTTGGAAGCTAAACTCCTCCTTTTGTATCTTTTTCATACATTTCATTCCATATTTTCTCTACCAAATGTCAGTTGGTCAGTTTTTGTTTAAAAATTACCTTGGAATTTGAATAGGACTACATTGCATTTGTAGATTAATTTAAGGAGAATTGGCATCTTTACTACCTTCTAGGAACATGGTACCTCACTTTGTGTATTCTTTCTAAAGTCCTTCAGAAGAGTTTTAATGGATCTTACACATTTTTTGTCAAGTTTATTCCTTTATACATTTTATTGATATTGCAAATAGGCTCTCTCATTTTTTAATTACTTTTTTTGTGGTATGTAGGAAAGCTATTGAGATTTGCATGTCTTGATTTAGCCATCTTACTGAATTGTCATATTACTGCCAATAAAGTTTTAATCTATGCTCTTGGGCTTTTTAGGTTGTGCATCATCTCATGTGCAAATATGTTTTGTCTCTTTCTTTCCAGTACTTCATCTTTCTTATTAAATTGATTAGGACCTCCTCGACAATGATGAATAGTAACAGTGATAAAGGGCAACCTACTCTTGTTCTTGACCTAACACAAAGGTGCTGTGTAGGTTTCTGGTAGATACTTTCATTTTCTTTTCTACTTCTAAGAGTTTTTATTGGGAATTATCTGCTGAATGTTATCTGAAACAGCCAATAAAATGCATTGCCGGCTGCATGCAAGGTCCTAAGTTGGGACTATGGAAGAGTCAAAGGACTAGGCAGAGTTTCTGTCCTCAAAAAGTTACCATCTCACTTAAAAGAGAAGGAATAAAGCTTTGGAGAGAGTGGTCATTGTGATGAATAATCATGATGTTGTTTTCTTCCAAAATAGATTTGGCAGAGGAAGGTACATAAAAGAGGACGCTCCAGGTAAATATGAGTCTGGTGATTTTTAAAGTAGAATTTTAGAAGTAGAGGAAATTCCTCTTCCTGTAAGCCACCAGAGGTGACCCCTGAAAAAGATTCAATATTCACTTGAGTCAGAAAACCCCACAAAATCATGAAAGTCAAGAGACTTAAACCTTTGGGTTCACTTGGAGGACATTCGTGAAACTACACAGGTCATCAGGGTATGCATATCCGAAAAAGCACCAAGCATCTGAAGGATGTCACTTTATAGAAGCCATCTGTGCCATTCTGTCATTACAATGGTGGGGTTGGTAGGTGTGCTCAGGCCAAAGAGAGGGGCTGGATGCAGGGTTGGGTGCAGGTTGGTGACTCCAAAAGAATGCTGAATTTTTGCTGCTGTTAACCTAAAAAACCATTGTAAAGAATTTTGTGAGCTTACTTGAGCCAAACTGTCGACATATGCTGGGAAGCAGAACCTCAACGAATTGAGTTAATGCTCCAAAGAATGGCAGGTTACATCTGTATTTACACATTGCAATCAAAGGAAAGGGATGTAGGTGGGTTACATGAAATCCATTGGTGGTAGATTAAGGAGGTGGGATAAAGCAAGGGGGAAACCCCTGGGATAGGGTGAAAAGTGAGATGATGGACATGTGCTTCTTTTTCTTGGGTGGATACAGGATTGTTTAATATAATTAACAGTTGACGATTAACTTGATAACATAACAATGGGGGAATGTTCTGGTGCCCTTTGTTGTGCCCTGTGGGTCTGGGAGGCAAAAAGTGGAAGTTACAAGTTACCCAGACTTTTTAGAGGCAAAAAGACAAATGGGCTCAGTAAAGATCTAAGTATAACTTTGCCAGGGAAGATACTAGCCTAGGACATGACTACCTACTATAACCTATTTGTAGTTCAAGATTTAATTTTCAGAGCATCTTTTGTGGTTACTTTAGGTCTCTGAGTCTGCAAGACTGCCATGCAGGCCTCCCCTGAGCTTGTCAGGTTAGCATGTGGCCCCTTTTGTCCACACTGCACATGCTTAAAAATGCAGTAAGCAACACTGAAAATCCTGCCTATACCCCATGCCAAGCCACATCATAGGTCTCCCAGAGACATCGCAGGGCCATTTTAAACAGTCACAGAGAACTGGAAGCCCGGCATGCAGGGAATCATTTTCAAGGTCCCAGGTCTGTCGTGATTTTGCTCGGGAATATGGACCCAGGTTCCCAAATAGTCTGAATAAGGCCAGAACTATATGTGTGAGAGACATGGAGAATGGCATGAATCACTAACTGTTGCTATGTATTTTCCTCCAAGTGGCTTTTACTCACAATTTCATAACAAGAAATCTTCATCTGACCACGACATTGAGGTAAATTTGAGGAGGACAAAGCACTGTGGCGGGAAAAGCAGGGGACACGCGGAGTTCACATTTCCCTGTTTTCCAGGATCTAGGTTTCTGGGGAAGGCGGCCTCTGTGGCTGAAGGATATGTATGGTGGCCAGAAACAAGAAGGGGGAGCCTACTGCTGAGGAGGTACTTTTCCTAAACATGTAAATGATGGGGAACACTTAGAATTCTCATCTAAAATGAGGAAATAATGAATGGTTTAATTGTTCCTTTCCAGAGTCAAAGCCTTGACCTTCTTCTTCTTACCCCAGGGAGCAGAGGAAATCCTCCCCTTCCTCAGTGAGGATTGATGCCTGGGACTCTGCAGCTGAGACTGGAGGGGAAAGTACTTCACAAGAGGGACTCCATCCTCAGGCTCATTAACATTGTTAATAAATATTTTTAAAGTATCAATTCAAAGCTAACTCTAGCCTTGAGGTAAGGAGTTAAAGTGTAAATAGTCAAGTATTTATGTGCTAATAGCAAGGGCCTTGGCAAGAAATGCAGGGCTGAAGCTGGAACCCTGGGGAAGCCAATACTTCCTCAGGCAGCAGTGTGGTCCAACCTGGGTGAGAGGTCCTCTCTCCCTTGTTTCCCCAACACACTCAGACCCTGAGAACTGGAAGACACCCCCTCTCCCAGGGGTATGGGCTATGCTGGTGCCCTGTCCCCTGGCTCACCAGTTATTTATAACATATTTGACCTCCTATCCATAGAGGATCATTCACTTCCACCCCTCTCAACAGGTCTTGGGGTTGTCAGAATATTTGGGTCCCTGAGTCTACTCGCGCGCCCAAGCTTTTAAGATCGTGCACAAATGCGGGCACTGTCCTGATGTAGCAGGTTCTTCACCCTTAAAAGCTAGTGTACAATTCACAGGTTTTTGGTGGTGTTTTTTTTTTTTTTTAATTAAAAAACCTCCAAGCATGGCCAGTGTGGCCAAGATGGTTAGACCTCGTCTCATGTACCAGGCGGTCCATGGTTGGATTTACAGCTCAGGGCACATGTGAGGGTAGTAGGGGAGCATCTGAACCGTGTTTTTCTTTCCCTTCCTCTCTGAAATCAAGAAAAAATAATAATCAAGTATTTTTAAAAGCAACAACAGAAACCCCTCTAAACTGTTGGATAATTACCAGGGAGTTGTTGGAGATACAGGGTAAAGAAAAATGTGTGAGCAGTAACTGCCCAAGACTTCCCTCCTCAGGACTTTATTTCAGGAAACGTACTGGTAGGTCCATTTCTCCATTCACTTGTCCTGCCTCAGGCTCTGTGGCCCCCACTGAGGGTCATGTGTGTGCTCCTCGGCTCCCTCCAGCTCAGCCCAGCACCAAACCTGCCTACCTCCTTCTGTGTCCAACACAGATCCTTGGCTGCACAATGCCAAGTGATAATGGTTCCTTCACTCCTGCAAAGAGAGGAGACTCATTACTAAATCACATTACGTCAGTGAGACTTACTAGAAAATGCCTGAGTGAGTAAAAGAAATTCTGAGTGATCAAGATTTAATAATTGACCTAAATCACCACAGATAAATGCTGGTGGCTTAGCAATATGAGATGCAGAATGGTGCCAACCGCACACAGGACAATAGCACAGCGTCCCCCAGTGGAGCAGTGGGACTGGGAAGCAGCCCAGCACGATTTGTGGCAGGAGACAGCAGGGGAAATATAGAATTCATATCTGTTTTCTAGGAGGGCTTTTGCTGGAGAAAGCAGCCTTTGGCTAAGGGATACGTTTAGACCTCTCAATGCCACATACAAGCGAAACATGGCACAGAAGCTACATGACAAGGATTGGCTGATGAGGATGAGATTTGCAATACGAATGAAGGGTAAATGGGGACAATTTGGATTCTTATCTAAAATGATTAGGGAGTGTTCTAGGCAGACTGAAAGGGCCTCACTTCCTATGTGGTTAATTAGCTTGCTGATGCTGTTCTCTTGGTGCCTGCCCAAGTTGCCTCCCAAAGTTCCTTACTGTGAATGAAAACAAGTGTTTCTCTCTGTGTTGACCAGTGAGCCAGCAAATATATAGTGTGTTTAAGGCACAGCCTGGGAATGGGGATCAGTGAGGTGAGGGGAATCCAGCAGGTGAGGAGAAACAAATGGGATAGTCCTGGAGACTCATTTCCTGTCCTCTTTCAGTAGCTAAGCAGACAGCTAGCTCAGTAGGTACCAGCGAGTAATGGAAATATAGAGTCCCCTTTTCTGATGAGATCATTTCGTTCATCAAGCAGCTTCCATGCTAGTGGTATAGGTGATCCCAGCCTCACCATCCCTATAAGTGTGATGCATTCCCTGCAGGCTCCCTCTCTACAGGAGCTCTCGCCATGGGACCCATGGTCCAACTAAGTTTAGCCTAATCCCCTTCTATGGAAGCTTGGGGATTGAGTAAACTCTGTTATTGTTCTTTTACATTTTTTTTTTTAATTTGAGAGAGGGTAGAGAGAGAAACATAGATATGAGAGCAAGCCTGCAACTCAGGCATGTGCCCTGACTAGGAATCAAACAAACAACCTTTTGGTGCATGAGAAGATACACAAGTTACAGAGCTACACCAGACAGGGCTCTGTTGTTATTCTGATTGGAATCCCCCCGCCCCCCTACACAAAAAACAACAAAACACTATATTGACACATTAGTCGTCCTCTTTACATGCTGGGTTGAAGGAATTTTGTGCCCACAAAAATCTATAGGTTGTTAATGTGGCTAATATTATACAGAGGAAGACTTGGAGCCTGGAGTCAAGTACACAACCATTACAAGGTCATCATTCGTTTATATACGAGTTCACAAGGTCTGAAGTCTGTCTCACTGAACCCCTGTATCACGATGTATTAAGCCTCAGTTCCTCCCCATATGAACCTGTCCACATGTATGTATGGATTTGCTTGTATATGCATAGATTCTGGAAAGATACACAGAGACTGGTGATGTTGGGTGTTTTGGGTGAAGGAATTGGATGGCTTTTAAGATAGAAGTGGAAGAGTGACTTCTGTACTTTTTATGTTTTTACTAGAGTCCCAATGCACGAAATTCGTGCAAGGGACAGTCATTCGGCTATCCGGTATAATTAGCACATTATGCTTTTATTATTATTGATGCCTTTATTTTAATTGTAGTAAAACTCACATATCATAAAACTTACCATCTTAACCTTTTAAAAATATATTTTTATTGATTTCAGAGAGGGATGGAGAGGGAAAGAGAGAGAGGAAACATCAATGATGAGAGAAAAAAATCAATGATGAGAAAAAAAATCACTGATTGGCTGCCTCCTGCACACCTCCTACTGGGGACTGAGCCTGCAATCTGGGTATGTGCCCTGACTGTAACAAAAGGTATTTGCTACAAAGCTGGAGCACGTTCTGGGAAAATGGCCAAGAGACTTCAGAAACAAAAGTATCTGACACAGATTCTTTATTTGCTTGTGTTGCTATGTTGCAAAATCTTTCATTTCTGCAAATTTTAGCAGAGTATGAAATGTAAATAGCCCTAGCCAGCTTGGCTCGGTGGATAGACTGTCGGCCTTTGGACTGAAGGGTCACGGATTCGATTCCGATCAAGGGCATATACCTGGGTTGTGGGCTTGATCCCCTGTAGGAGGTGTGCAGGAGGCAGCTGATCAATGATTGTCATCATTGATGTTTCTATCTCTCCCTCTCCCGTCCTCTCTGAAATCAATACAAAAAAGTAAATATATAAAACTGAATGGGGGTTCAAGGTGTTTTCTCACATACATTTTATTATCACTCAAGTAATATATGAGCCTGATGGCTCAACTTAAGTAAAAGCACCATAAATAAAATGAAAAGAAACTTTCTAGACCAGAAGGAAATATTTGCTTTATACCTGGAAGAAAAAAATCACCCATACAATAAAAAGTATGCCCTAGCCAGTATTGTTCACTGGTTAGCTCGTTGGCCTGTGTACTGAAGGGTCCCGGGTTCGATTCCGGTCAAGGGCACATGCCTGGGTTGCGGGCTCGATCCCCAGTAGGGGCATGCTGACCAATGATTCTGTCATCATTGATGTTTCAATCTCTCTCTCCCTCTCCCTTCCTCTCTGAAATCAGTAAAAATATCTATCTCTCTATATATAAAAGCCTAAGCAATCTAATGACTGAACCACTGAATGACAGGTCATCGGTCAGTATGACATGGACTGACCACCAGGGGCAGATGGTCAATATAGGAGCTGCCCTCTGGTGGTCAGTGCACTCCCACAGCAGGAGCGCAGCTCAGCTGACCAACTTGTCCTGGTGGCCCACCGGCCTGGTGATAGCCACTCACCCTCTCAGTAGTCCTGCAGGTCCAATCTCCAGAGAATGGGCCAGGCATCGACAGACCTGCGCCACAGGAATGATCCCAACAGTGCAGCTGGCCTCCTGGAAGTCGGCCTTGGTCTCGACAGCTGCTTCCCTCCCGAGAGGCTCTGCAAGGAAGAAAGTATATAAAAACAGCCAACAGGTGGCTCCCAACAACCAGTGCAAACTTCAACGGGATGGATCTGGATCCCGGGCCAGGAAGGTCACCCCACCACCTGCCTGAAGGGCCAATTGAGTCCCCCCCCTCCCCCCCCCCACACACACACCCTCCTTGAGATGGGCGCCAGACACAGGGCTCACGGCTGGTGAGCACCACTGCAGCGGCGCGAGCCTCTTCGGACTGCGACTGACTGTACAAGAGATTGTGTCAGGCCCAGTGGGGCCGGGATGAGCATTAGCGGCACACAGGAGAGGCAGGTGGCATTGGACTGCCCCTTTCAGCCCAATCCCCACAGGCCACCCAGAGGGACCCCACCCATATATGAATTAGTGCACCAGGCCTCTAGTCTATCTATATATAAGGCCAATATGCAAAGTGTCCCCTCAGGAGTTTGACTGAGAGAAGAAGAGTTCAATGGCTCCCTATGATGTGCGCTGACCACCAAGGGGCAGCTTAGAACAAAGGAAGGCCCTGGCCTGCAGTGAGGGAAGGAAGGCCCCCACGGGAGCTGCTTGAGACCCTACCTGTGCACTAATTTTGAGTACTGAGCCTCTCGTATAAAAAATAAAAAGTATGTTTACAAATTAATATTAAAAGTCAAACGCCCATAACAGCTATGGGGAGGCATCAGTCTAGCAGCATGCACATTTCCCGCTAGTGCATCTCTGAGGCTCATTCCGTTCCAGGCTCCTCAGAGGTGCAGCTCACATGACCACGCTGGCTGCTCCAGGCCTGTGGTACCTGTTGTTTGGCAACCATTGGTTCCAGCAGTCACCTAGCAACAGGGAGGAAAGGAGTTGGTGCTTCAAGGGGGTCCAGAGTGAGGCCCCAGCAATTCCTATGGGCCTTATTCCTCCCTGCCTCCCACACAGTCCCAGGAGCTTCAACTTGAAGGGTCCCTGGGGGGCATGGACGAGGGGCGGGGGGGGGGGGGGGGCGGAAATAGGCCGTCCAAGCAGCCCTGGCCCCGCCCATGCCCACATATGGACCCATCTGGGGCTTTGCTCCAGACCTCTGGGCACCTGGGCACCGCGAGGAGGAGGAGGCTGAGACCTAGATGCAGCAGTGGCGGGGGCAGCAGTAACCTGAGGTAGCAGCTGCCAGCTCCTTCCCACCCTCACCCAGACCCGACCCTGAGCGCCTGGGGCCATAAGGGGAACATGGCTTAGACCCATGTGCGGTGTGTTGTACCTTAACCCTGAAAGAGAAGTGGAGGAGGAGAAGGATGGCTATGCAGAGAAGACCCTGGATTCTGAGGACGCTGAGGAAGAGGAGGGGGAGAGGACAAGGAGGACTCCCATTATCTGGAGGAGATGGAAAGCAGCTTCAGGAGGCTCAGCACCTACAGCAGCTCTCCAGGTGCCCACCCAGCCCCTGGCTGCCGGCTCCCTCCCCACCTCCTCTGCCCTCGCCCAGCTGTCTCCCAAACCCTAACCCTAACCTCCATTTCCCCCCAACAGAGGGCAAATGCCAGGGCACATCAAGTGACATACACACACACACACACACACACACACACACACACACACACACACACAAACACAACAAAACAGCACACCTAGATTTACCAGCGGAAAGAGGCGCATGGTCAATGGAGATTGCTTTGTTGCAGTTTGCAGGCCACATACTGGCTTGCTCTTTCTCTGCCCCCAACCCTCCCATTTTCCTCTTCAAAATTTGCCCAGTGCAGTGTCTCCTGAGGCAGAATCAAAACTTTGGCACGTGGATCCATTGCATTCATTTGTTCTCCCCTTGTGTTGGATTGTTTTTCTTTTTTTCTTTTTTTTTTTTTGAATGAAGCCTCTTGTTTTGCAGACCTCTCTGTATTTCTAATGTGGTTTCTTTTAGATTTTTATTGTGTGTCTGTTCTTTAAAAGGGATTTGAGGATTTGGACAGGTTGTCTCCCTCCCTCCCTCTCTCTCTTCTCTCTCTCTCTCTCTCTCTCTCTCTCTCTCTCTCTCCCCTCGCCCCCCCTCTTTGCACCCCTATCTATGTGGTTTTAAACTTATGTTGAGGAAATGGATCAGTTTGCGTTATGTCAACCTAAGAAATATTCAAACCTGTAGAGAATTTTTGTAATATTATTTAAGCCAAACTGACAATTGCTGGAAAGCAAAATCTCAAAGGATTGAGAAAATGCTCCAGAGAATGGCAGTTTTGCACCTTATTTTATACATTACAATCAAAATAAGACTTACATGGATTAAATCCATTGGTGATAGATTAGCGAGGTGGGAGACAGCCAGCAAAGCAGGGAAACCCCTGGGACTGAATAAAAAGTAAAGTGATGGACACATATTTCTTTTACATAGGTGGGTACAAGATAGTTAACAGTCAGCAATTAATCCAATAACAATGAGGGGATTTGTGGTCTCCCCTCTGCTGTGGTACCTGTGCTTTGAGGGTCTAGAAAAAGGAAATTACTTTGACATTCCAAAGGAATGCTATGACAGATGCAAAAAGACAACACACAGGCTTGGAAAAGGTGAAAACTGACCTTTGTCAGGTAAGATTCTAGCCTAGGATATGATACTGCTTTTGGTTAAGAGGTTTTAATTTCAGCCTCGCCAGTTTGGCTCGGTGGATAGAGGGCCGGCCTGTGGACTGAAGGGTCCGGGTTTGATTCCCGGTCAGGGCACATGCCCAGGTTTGGGCAACTGATCAATGTTTCTCTCTCATCCTTGATGTTTTTCTCTCTCTCTCCCTCTCCCTTCCTCTCTGAAATCAATAAAAGTATATTTTTAAAAAAGTTTTAATTTCAGACCATGCTTTGTGGTTTTTTAGTCTCTGAGATTGTAAGGCTGCCATACAGGCCTCCCCTGAACTTGTCAGGTTTAGCAGGTGGCCCCTTTTTGCCCACAGTTATTAGGGGACTTATTTGGTTTTGTTTTCATTCTTAAGTGCTAGTGAGCTCCTGTTACAGTTGCTGGTGAATGGCTGATTAAAAAGCAAAGCAGAAAAAAAAAAGTGAAGCAGAAATCCAAGCAAAAACAAATGTGACAATTCATGCGATTCAGTCATGTTGGTAAAATCCAGAATTGAAGTAAGAAATCACAGGTATGAGTGTCTTACTAATTTGATCCCTTTGCTTTGCCTGAGAAACAGTTTCATGTCACCTGTTGCAGGAGATGTACAATCGATCATGCAGATGTCATTACTGAAGATGAACTTTTAGACCAACTTCTAAGTCATGCAGCAAAAGTATAGGGGGATTTAGTAGAAAATGACTTTTTCTTTTTATCCCATTTCAAAGGATAAAAGATTTTCCTGGATCTGTAATGAATTTATACGTGGTGACTCCTCTCCAGTTTTCTCATCAGGAAGCTTCTCTAACCTGATGCTGAGATGCATTTTTTTGTTAAACCACACAATTGTTGCTTTGTATTAAATATGTGGTTGTATTATCAGAGAAATGCATGGAGAGGAGGAAATGGCAGGTCTGCCAATGTTAGTACCACTCAGAGTTGGGTTCTAACAGACTTTGTGATCTAGAGAGTAGACATTAAATATATGATTTGGTAGGAAGAGTCGACAGATGTGTATGTGTGTGCATGTGCGCTGCGAGTGTGTTTTGATGTGTGAGTGTTGGAGACAGATGAATACAAAGGAGGACATGAGAAGAAAGGTTTGAATGAAAAAAGAGTAGAGATCACCACACTTAAATAAAAATTAGGGTATTTTCATGGCACATTTACCCAGGTTTCCCATATATATATTTCTGTGCAGTAAATAGTTGTAGTTATTTTGGATTTTGTTTCAGAAATAACCTTTACAACCCAGCTGGTGTGGTTCAGTGGTTGAGCGTTGACCTGTGAACCAGGAGATCACCAGTTCGATTCCTGGTCAGAGCACATGCCCGGGTTGTGGGCTAGATCCCCAGTGTGGGGCATGCAGGAGGTCGCTGATCAATGATTCTCTCTCATCATTGACGTTTCTATCTCTCTCTTTCTTTCTTCCTCTCTGAGATCAATAAAAATATATTAAAAAACAGAAATGACTTATAGTTTTCAGAATTCTCAGCGAAAAAAATTTGAAAGAATTATACAAGGATTCATTTGAAGGCCTGCTATTCCTCAAGTATTTGTAAGTTAATTATAAATTATATTTATTTGTGAGTTTTTAGTTATATATAAAACAAAGAAGGGGTTCAAATCAGATAATCTCTACAATTTCTCCCAGCAATAAAATGCTACAATTCAGTAAGTTGTGTAGGGCTCCAGCCCATCTCTAGCATTTAATATCTGCGATGCATTTTCTAATCATTTTATAACCATACTAGAGGCCCGGTGCACGAAAATTCTTGCAAGAATAGGCCTTCCTTCCCTGTGGCATCTGGGACCTGGGCTTCCCTCCTCCGGCTGCCCACAGGCACCCAGGACCTGGGCTGGCTTCCCTCTGGCCCTGGCTTCGTCAGGAAGAACGTCTCGAATGACGTCCAATCTAAGTGGCGTATTACCCTTTTCTTATTATAGAGAGACAAGATATAGATAGGAAAAACTTTTTAGTTATAGAGGAAAAGTGGTAATGAGGTCTGAATTATTATACACATCCATATGAACCTTGTGTTATAAGTATTCATATACCATCTGCTTATATTTATATTTATGTTTAGGGCCCATGGATCAACTTGGGCCTATGGTGTGTGTTTTTACAACCCATAATGATTTTTACACTTTTGAAGGGCTGTAAAAGAAGAGAGGAATTCAGCTTAACCTCTAATTGTCTTCTATAGGACAAGAAAATATAGAACACTTGCATTAATTTAAATGCCATTAACTCAGATTTTTTTGACAATATAATCTAAATTAGATGAACATTTATACATTAAATGTTTAACTAATCAGATGAGTTATGCAAACAGTATTATTAAGGATGTATTAAGTTACCAGGAGAGCAGACTGGTGTTAAAGATGTCAATGAAGGAATTGTTATATCAATATTAAAAATAAATGTTTAAAATGATGGTTAAGCCCTAGTTGTTTTGGCTCAGTGGATAGAGCATTGGTCTGTGGACTGAACCATCCCAGTTTTGATTTCAGTCAAGGGCACATGCCCAGGTTATGGGTTTGATCCCCAGTAGGGGGCATGTCATTGATGTGTCCATCTCTCTCTCCCTCTCCCATCCTCTCTGAAATCAATAAAAAATATTAAAAAAATAAAATGATGGTTAAGCCCAGTCAATATGGCTCAGTGGTTGAGCGTTGACCCATGGACCAGGGGGTCATGATTTGCTTCCTGGTCAGGGCACTTGCCCATGTTTCAGGCTCAATCCTGGGGGCAATTCTCTCTCATCATTATGTTTCTGTCTCCCTCTCCTTTCTCTCTGAAATCACTACAAACATATTTTAAAAATGATGGTTAAGTGGTGTAGTTAGAAAAATCTATGTAAGTAAATATATCAGAAATGCCCCTAACTTTACTAATTACAAAATAAATATCACTTCATCCAACTTGTCAAAAATAAAAAGCTTGAAAAAATAGAAACTATAGAGAAACCAAGATGGCAGCATAGGTAAACACCTAAACTGTCGCCTCGCACAATAATATCAAAACTACAACTAAAAGACAAAACGGACACCATCCAGAACCATAGGAAAGCTGGCTGAGTGGAAATTATACAACTAGAAGGAAAGAGGAAAGCACATTGAGAATCAGAGGAGCTGAAAAAGGCTGAGGTACGAGACACGCGAGCGCGCAGAGAGGATGAGCGGCTGAGTGCACAGGCAGCTGAGTGTGCAGCTGGCTTTCCAAAGCGGGAGGAAGACAGAAGCTCCCCACTGTGCTGAACTCTAGTTCCGGGCAAGACTCTGGGAACCCAGACTCCTTTGGGGAGAAACTGGACTGTCTGGCAGCAGGCGAAACTCCAGGGCGCCTTTCTCTCAGAGATGCTTACAGTGATTACTGAGGGACACTGAGACCCAGGGGCCTCATAGGGCAGGGCTGATGGGAAGCCAAGGCTGTCTGCTCTGCCCTGAGACTCCACCCCATCCAAGCTGAGCACAGAGGCTTTTGCAATTTTGCAAGTCTTGTCTCATAAGGGTGTCTCCAGCACAGAAGTTCTCCTGGCGTAGACACAGCCGATCCTCACAGCCAATTGGCCTAGAAGTCAACTCTGCCCAGTGATACCAACAACAATCAAGACTTAATTACAACAAGGCTGTACACACAGTCCACAAAGGGGTGCACCAAGAGTGTCCACCTTAGGTAACTGGGGAGGCTGAGCCACTGGACCATATAGGACACCTAGCACACAAATCTACTCTACCAACTCAGGGAAGCAGTGAAAATACGGAGACAGAGAAACAGATCACAAATGAAAGAAATGGAGGAAAGCAAATGACTGGATATAGAGTTCAAAAGCATGGTTATAAGGTTTTTCAAGAATTTCCTAGAAAAGGCCAATAAATTTAGTGAGACCCTCGAGGATATGAAAAAGGACCAACTAGAAATTAAACATACACTGACTGAAATAAAAAATATTATACAGAGACCTAATAGCAGACTAGAGGATTGCAAGAATCAAGTCAAAGATTTGAAATACAAAGAGGCAAAAAACACTCAACTGGAAAAGAAAAAAGAATCCAAAAATTTGAAGATAGTGTAAGGAGCCTCTGGGACAACTTCAAGTGTACCAACATCAGAATTATGGGGGTGCCAGAAGAAGAGAGAGAGCAAGATACTGAAAACCTATTTGAAGAAATAGTGACTGAAAACTTCCCCCACCTGGTGAAAGAAATAGACTTACAAGTCCAGGAAGCACACAGAACTCCAAACAAAAGGAATCCAGAGAGGACCACACCAAGACACATCATAATTAAAATGCCAAGAGCAAAAGACAAAGAGAGAATATTAAAAGCAGCAAGAGAAAAACAGTTAATTACCTACAAAGGAGTACCCATATGATTGTCAACTGATTTCTCAACAGAAACTATGCAGGCCAGACAGAAGTGGCAAGAAATATTCAAAGTGATGAATAGCAAGAACCTACAACCAAGATTACTCTACCCAGCAAAGCTATCATTCAGAATGGAAGGTCAGATAAAGAGCTTCACAGATAAGAAAAAGCTAAAGGAGTTCATCACCGCCAAACCAGAATTATATGAAATGCTGAAAGGTATTCTTTAAGAAAGGAAGAAGAAAAAAGTAAAGATAAAAATTATGAACAACAAATACATGTCTATCAACAAGTGAATCTAAAAATCAAGTGAATTAAAAATCTGATGTACAGAATAAACTGGTGAATATAATAGAAACAGGGACATAGAAAGGGAGTGGACTGACAATTCTCAGGGGGAAAGGGGTGTGGGGGGTGCGGGAAGAGACTGGACAAAAATTGTACACCTATGGATGAGGACAGTGGCGGGGAGGTAAGGGCAGAGGGTGGGGTGGGAACCGGTGGAGGGGAGATATGAGGGGAAAAAGAGGAATGATTGTAATAATCTGAACAATAAAGATTTATGAAACTAAAAAACTGAAATGCTTGCCTAATAATTCTATTTATTGAGATATAAGGAGATGTTCTTTTCTATAAAAACTCAATTATAATCCTTTGTCCATGGCACCTAGAGCCTTGTATATCATTAATCCTTATTAAGCTAATTAATGGTGCTCTTTAGCAAATGGATTCTTTTTGGCTTAAGAGAAGTGATTATAATGAGCCTCACATGACACTAAAAATAGCCCTTGAATTATGGAACCTTTCAAGGGACAACCACTTTTGTATTGATCTTCTTGGGTACCTCTGCCATCTGGGTTCTAAGCCTTACAAACAGTTTGGAGCAGTGGTCAGCAAACTCATTAGTCAACAGAGCCAAATATCAACAGTACAACAAGTGAAATTTCTTTTGAGGGTCAAATTTTTTAAACTTAAACTATATAAGTAGGTACATTGCTAATAACTTAATTAGGGTACTCCTAAGCTGGCCTTTGCTAAAAACTCAAGGGGCCAAAGAGCCGCATGTGGCTCGAGAGCCGAAGTTTGCCGACCAGGGGAGTAGGTCATTCATTTCTTCTACTGTGAAATACACTGTAAGCTAATTATTTCATGCTAGCATAAGTATTCCCATTCATTAAAAAATGCCAATCAATAAACAAATTAGCCCTAGTTGGTTTGGCTCAGTGGATAGAGGGATGGCCTGAGGACTGAAAGGCCCCAGGTTCGATTCAGGTCAAGGGTACATGCCCAGGTTGTGGGCTCGATTCCCAGTTGGTTGTGTGCAGGAGACAGTCAATCAATGATTCTCATCATTGATGTTTCTCTCTCTCCCTCTCCCTTCCTCTCTGTAATCAATAAAAATATATGATAAAAAATAAACTAGTTAAAAAAGAATGTACCAGGTGCTGTACCTAGTGCTGTAGACACAAAGATGGGTAAGACAAGGTTCCTATCCTTCTAGCAACTCATAATCTCATGGAGAAAATAAACATAAGCTCAAAGGATAGTGCACAAGTCCTTACGTTTAGTACACTGAGTTTGGTGGCAAATGTCCTCTCTCCAGCAGGAATATTTTCTCTATATGATTGTCTATCTCTGTATTGCCTAAGTCACACAGAACTCAGATTTTTGGCTGAGTTTGCCTGTGTGCTTTTTGTTTTTCTAGAGACTGATCCTCATATCCTCTTGGTTTTTCAAGCCTATAAAACAGGAAGCTCAGGCAAAATCTATCTACTTCAAACCATTAATCCATGCCGCTTTTCTGATAAATGCATAGAAAAGCTTTGTTGTTTAGAATTCGGTGCTTTCTCCTGAGTTTCATGAGACCATTGACCAAGATTTACTAATTATAAATATAAATGTATAGGCCTCAAAAGTATGGATGTAAAATTGATATTAACTTCAACTTGAAATGTTTTCCTTAAGGTCCTTTAACTTTAAAGAAGACATCTTTTAGGAAGTACGTCTATTAAGGAAAAACATTCCAGATGGAAATAAGGCCAACAGGATGGCTGCATGCCTTTCAGTTCCATTGGGAAATTGTCTAAAAGGCCCACCCCAGGACTCCTTTCATCTGGGGGGTGGGGGGAATGAACTTTTGATTGATGCTCTATTTACTATTGATCAGGCCCCAAACTTTGAGCACTTACATGTTAACTTGTAAATTTCTGTTCAGCACAGATGCAAATGTGAGTGTGTGGGTCCCCCCCACCCCCCCTCCGTAGAAAATATAATTGCAAAAGTTACAGTTATATTGCAATATTGAATATTACTTTATTTTTCCCCAAGTTAACCAAATTTCAGAATGCCACCCCCAACTAACTGTATAAATCTCTGTTCCTCAGATGATAATAGTAATGTTGGTGTACTTGTCCCAGCGTTACAAAGGGTTCAGCATTCTGGAGAAAGGAGCTGCGCGTAGATGATTAAAGAGTCCATGGACGAAAGATAGTTTAGAAAGGCATTGGGGGTCAGAGGAGCTTCAGCTGAAGGAGCTGCAAGACTCTCCTTGTCTCAAGACCCCGTGCTTAGGTGGAAATACACACTTCAAAGGGTAAGGTATCAAAGGGTAGAATACAGAAGCATTTTCAGTTTGGGGAATAGCCTACAGCTGTTCAGGTGTTTGGCCAACAGGAGGCAATAAAATGCCCTGAGCTATCTGGCAGTTAACAGTCCCATTCAGATTTGGGGGAAGTGCCTTAGCCGTTTCCAACAGGTAAACTACATGTGTGGCTCACACGTGTTGAGCCGCCCAAGCTTCACCAACCTTTGGGTAAAACTCTTGTAATTATTACATGCTGGAACTGGTTCTCAGCATCACAGTATCAGTTTTATCGTTCCCTCATTAATAGGTTAAGTACATCTTTGACATATATGCAATCTGTCAAATTTGAATGAGTCATGTTTTTTAAATTTTTATTTATTTTTAAAATTCTTACTCGCTATTTTTTCACATTGACAGTAGAAAGGAGGTGGGGAGGGCAGAGAGAGAGAGAGAGAGAGAGAGAGAGAGAGAGAGAGAGAGAGAGAGAGAGAGAAACGTCGATGTGAGAGAGATGCATTGACTCATTGCCTCCCATATGCGCCCCATGAGGGTTGCGATCAAACCTGCAACCCAGGTACCTGCTCTTGACTGGAAGTTAAAAATAAGACCCTTCAGTGTGAGGGCCTACATTCTAACCATTGAGCCATGCTGGCTAGGGCTGAATGAGTCATGTTTTTAGCTTCTTAAAAATGATACTCTGATGTCTCATTTTGAAAAAAACACAAATCCAAAGCTCAGCAATTCCTGCATTGCTTTTTCCTCTCAAAGTTCAAGTCAACTTAAATTGGATATGTTTAATTAATGCACAGCTTTTATAACCAGAACAGAGCAGTAATTGTTGCTTTTGAAAAAGTAATTCAGGCCAAGAAGCTCCCAGGAGGTGAGTTGAGAGAGACTAGAGATGGGTGGCTGGGACCTAGTATTCCTTCTTATCACTCAACAATTTGCTCAGTATATCGAATGACTCCTGCTCAGGTTCTCCACAGAGTCCTGCTTCAGGTTCATTACACAATCCTGAACTTCCGCATTATTGGGGTTGGTACAGACACGCTGCCCCCTTTTGGTGATGAAGCTGGGGAATAAAGGGGAGAAAGATTACACATTGAGGAGGGTTCTGCAAATAAAGATGGGGAGCCCCATCCTCCTGGCCCTTCAGATTCTCCATTCAGCCCAGCTTGTTCCTTTCTCTGCTGCAGGAACTCAGGGTGTCTCCTCTCTGAGACGCTCCCTCAGCCTGTGAGACTTCCTTAGTGACTCATGGGAGTTTCCTGGTGCAGACCAGCTCCTGCTCTCTCCTTCCTTTTCTAGCTTCCATATTCAATGGGAACGTCTCATATCTGATGCTCTGCAGGATAAAAATGAGGACACAAGCCTCCCTTGACCTTGAAGGACCCAGAGGATGTGACTTTTATGGGCATCTGTCCATCATCAGGGCCCTCCTCCCAAGATATGGCTGGTATGCTTGGCACTTACATGACACCAGGCTGGGAGCACCCACTGGTCATTATAAAGTAACTTTTCATGAATACGCATCAGGTTTTTCGTGAGGTATAGGACGGGCAGCAGTCAGGAGGACGACGAAAGCCTGTAGTAAGAGAAAAGGCGTTTAAGGACTATTTCCTTTCCTCCTTCCCTCCAAAGTACTGGGGAGGGTGAGAAGGCACAGGGCTAAAGGGCTTGTTTTCCTCCTCTACAGCATCTGCTGGCATGTCCTTGCTTCACACTTCCCCCGGTTGAGTTGTGTCTGAGGGCACCTAGGCCAAGGACACAACAGGGCCAGGACCATTGCTCGCAGAAGTGGAAGAGTTTGATGCTTGCAGGAGGCATCAGAGAGCACCCTCTCCTGTAGGTGAGCCTTCTCCAGGACAGGCAGGAGGAAGAGAGGTCATCTATGGAGGAGGGACTCATGGCCCAATCTGATCTTCCCTGTAGGTGTTCACCATCTTCAGCACCCTTTCTCTTTCCCCGTGTCCTAAACGTGAATGAAGCCACTGAGCAGATCTGTACCCTCCAGCTGCTTTTAAATATATGCCACAACTAAACATTTACCTTCTTTAACAAAACACATAAGTGTTTTCATTGATTTTTGAAGGAGAGGAAGGAAGAGGGATAGAGAGATAGAAACATCGATGAGAGAGAGGCTGCACAGCCCCTACTGGGGATTGAGTCCGAAACCAGGGCATGTGCCCAGACCCAGAATTGAACCAGTGATCTATTGGTTCCTGGGTCAACACTCAACCGCTGAGTTACACTGGCCAGGCTCATTTACCTTGAGAGTGTATTATGGGATTCAACTGATGCATCACCATTCTCGGTTCTATTTGGGAGAAACAGACAAGAAGGGAACAGAAATCACTGGGAGGCAGCAGTGTCTCAGTATCTCTACTTATCCCATTTCTCAGCTAACCCCCTGCCCCAGACTGGGATTCGAACACGTGACCCTTCTGTGTGAGGGCAGATGCTCTAACCCAGTGGTCGGCAAACTGCGGCTCTCGAGCCACATGCGGCTCTTTGGCCCCTTGAGGTTTTACCAAAGGCCAGCTTAGGAGTACCCTAATCAAGTTAATAACAATGTACCTACCTATATAGTTTAAGTTTAAAAAACTTGTCTCTCAAAAGAAATTTCAATCGTTGTACTGTTGATATTTGGCTCTGTTGACAAATGAGTTTGCTGACCACTGCTCCAAACTGTTTGTAAGGCTTAGAACCTAGATGGCAGAGGTACCCAAGAAGATCAATACAAAAGTGGTTGTCCCTTGAAAGGTTCCATAATTCAAGGGCTATTTTTAGTGTCATGTGAGGCTCATTATAATCACTTCTCTTAAGCCAAAAATAATCCATTTGCTAAAGAGCACCATTAATTAGCTTAATAAGGATTAATGACGTACAAGGCTCTAGGTGCCATGGACAAAGGATTATAATTGAGTTTTTATAGAAAAGAACATCTCCTTATATCTCAATAAAAAGAATTATTAGGCAAGCATTTCATTTTTGACAAGGCGGATGAAGAGATATTTATTTTGTAATTAGTCAAGTTAGGGGCATTTCTGGTATATGTACTTACGTACATTTTTCTAACTACACCACTTAACCATCATTTTTTAAATACGTTTTTAGTGATTTCAGAGAGAAAGGGAGAGGGAGACAGAAACATAATGATGAGAGAGAATCGCCCCCAGGATTAAGCCTGCAACGCAGGCAAGTGCCCTGACCGGGAAGCAAATCATGACCCCTTGGTTCATGGGTCAACACTCAACCACTGAGCCATATTGACTGGGCTTAACCATCATTTTATTTTTTAAATATGTTTTATTGATTTCAGAGAGGACGGGAGAGGGAGAGAGAGATGGACACATCAATGACATGCCCCCTACTGGGGATCAAACCCATAACCTGGGCACGTGCCCTTGACTGAAATCAAAACTGGGACCGTTCAGTCCACAGACCAATGCTCTATCTACTGAGCCAAAACAACTAGGGCTTAACCATCATTTTAAACATTTATTTTTAATATTGATATAACAATTCCTTCATTGACATCTTTAACACCAGTCTGCTCTCCTGGTAACTTAATACATCCTTAATAATACTGTTTGCATAACTCATCTGATTAGTTAAACATTTAATGTATAAATGTTCATCTAATTAGATTATATTGTCAAAAAATTCTGAGTTAATGACATTTAAATTAATGTAAGTGTTCTATATTTTCTTGTCCTATAGAAGACAATTTGAGGTTAAGCTGAATTCCTCTCTTCTTTTACAGCCCTTCAAAAGTGTAAAAATCATTATGGGTTGTAAAAACACACACCATAGGCCCAAGTTGATCCATGGGCCCTAAACATAAATATAAATATAAGCAGATGGTATATGAATACTTATAACACAAGGTTCATATGGATGTGTATAATAATTCAGACCTCATTACCACTTTTCCTCTATAACTAAAAAGTTTTTCCTATCTATATCTTGTCTCTCTATAATAATAAAAGTGTAATATGCCAATTAGACCAGACATCATTCCAGACGTCCTTCCTGACGAAGCCAGGGCCAGAGGGAAGCCAGCCCAGGTCCTGGGTGCCTGTGGGCAGCCAGAGGAGGGAAGCCCGGGTCCTGGGTGCCACAGGGAAGCTGGTGCTGGCCGACAGGGGAAGGAAGGCCTATTCTTGCAAGAATTTTCGTGCACCAGGCCTCTAGTATGATTATAAAATGATTAGAAAATGCATCACAGATATTAAATGCTAGAGATGGGCTGGAGCCCTACACAACTTACTGAATTGTAGCATTTTATTGCTGGGAGAAATTGTAGAGATTATCTGATTTGAACCCCTTCTTTGTTTTATATATAACTAAAAACTCACAAATAAATATAATTTATAATTAACTAAGGCTGGCAACTGAGCCTTAGTCTTGCCCCCGCCACTCCCAATTCACACTGAAATTTTCAAACAGCCATCGAACACCCATCAGCCACTACTTAGTTCCTACCATTAGCGCTGCTATTCATGCTTTATCATGCCTTTATCACCCGTCTTCCATACAACCATCTACATTATTTTTTCATGTATTTCAAATCAAGCCCCGCATACCGTTTTGAGATATTGTCTTCTCTGGGTCTCCCCTCGTCCTCGTCTTGCAGCAAGTGAGCCACCGCTGATGTCTCCGGAGAGGGATGTGGCTGTGAGGAGAGCAGAAGCAGCCCTGGGTCTGCCTTGCTTTTGTTTCAAAAGTGTCTGCTCCTGGGGAGAGAGGATTTGTGGACAGACAATGTCTGTTGCAAAAAGTAAAGGGAGCAGGGTTCCCTGGGAGATAGGGGTGGACTCTCTGGGACTGGGTCAGGCATGAGAGCAAAGGCCAGTGGGCAGCAGTGCAGGGCGCCTGTGCCCTGGGCCTGGGAGAGCCCGAGGCCCGCAGGCTGCAGGGAGGAATGGCTGCTGGGCAGCTCGGGTCCGGGGACCGAGGACCAGATGGCTCACCCATTTGACTTGATAATGTGTGGGCTGCCCCTGTACCCCAGGTTACGGGCTGAATCATGTTTCTCCGAAATTCCCATGTTGAAGACCTAACCCCCAGTAACCATAGGCTGTACCTCTATTTCAGGACAGGGCTTCTCTTCAGGTAAGTAAGAGAAAAGGAGACCATCAGGGTGGGGATTCCTTATGCGAAGGGGAGCCTGGGACACAAGAGGGAAGCCAGAGAGCGAGGCCAAGGACAGTGGCCTTGGGAGAACCAGACCTTGACCTTGGACTGCCAGCCTCCAGAACTGTGAGAAAATACATCTCTCCTCCTCTTCTTTCCCCTCCTCCTCCTCCTCTTCTTCCTCCTCCTCCTCCTTCTCCTCCTCCTCCTCCTCCTCCTCTTCTTTCTCCTCCTCCTCCTCTTTCCCCTCCTTCTTAACTTTTTTTTTTTTTTTTTTAAGAAATAGGGCTTTGTAATAGCCGAGTACATTCAGTATATTCCTTAACCTTTCTGACCATGATAGGACTCATCTCTATAAGAACTGACAGGCTTTGGGGTCACATACAGGATTTTTTTCCTTTTCTTTTCTTTTCATTATTTTTTTTAATATGTTTTAATTGATTTTAGAGGTAGAGGAAGGGAGAGGGAGAGAGAGAAACACTGATGAGAGAAACATCATTAGCTGCCTCCTGCACGCCCCCTACCGGGGATCGAGCCCAAAACCCAGGCGTGTGCCCTGGCCTGGAATTGAACGGGACCTCTCTGGTGCATGGGACTGTGCTCAGCGGGATGAGCCACCACGCGGGCCAGGGCTAGAAAAGGAATGTGTGTGGTTTAAGCCCCAGCCTCTGGCATTTGGTCTGGGCATCCGGAGCAGACTAATTCAGCCCATGTCCAGGCACCCGACTTGGCCCCTGGGGTACTGGAAATTCTGAAATTTCAGAGAATTCATAGGTCTGAGTTTTCTGCCAACTAGTGGCTCAAATGAAGGAATAAGACATATACTATGTGTTTTTGTTTTGGTTTTGTTTTGTTTTTGCACAACTGATGTTTTCATTGAGAGTCATACCCAGCACACAGTTCAGCAGCTGATTTGGATGAACGGTCAGAGCAGATGGCATGCTCGGGATTTAGGAACGTTTCTAGATTCCTAGAACGGCCAGGTGAGGGGGCGGGCAGAGCTAGGAAAGACAGGAGTGGACGCAGAGAGCTGCACGCACCATCAATCTAAATGTGCAAATCATCTCATCCTCCAACGACCCTGCTAGGGTAGCCTGTGACAACCCCGTCTCACAGGCGAGAAACGGAGGCAGGAAGGGATTCACCAGCTCGAGATGACAAAGGTAATGAGTAACAGAGTTAGAATGCAAAGCCAGGCCACCCAGTCCCCCAGCCTCCATCCCCCCCACGTCAGCATGTCACCCTCAAACAGTTGCTGTGACCTGGAGGATAAACGGGACGAGGCCGGCCTCCTCTGAGAAGGGCCGGGCGGTGGCCTGGAAGTCAGCAACAGGCAGATGGTCACCGGAGAATTGAACTCCCTGGGGTTGGGGGAGCGAGATTCTTGGGGCGCCCCTGAAATCAGCATCTTCAGAAGCCCCCACAGGAGGACGGGATGTGGAGGAAGGCGCTCCTGGTGTGGAGCCTCCGGTACCAAAGGCCCTGCCCCTCAGCCAGGCCTGGACACATGCCGCTGGGGTGTGGCTCGGCCCCCACGCTAACTAAAGGCTCCTAGTCCAGGTGGGAGTCCCTGGGGCCCTGCGCCACCCGAGCACAGGGCTGTGCAGCCCCTGCGGCAGGAGGGGTGGGAGGGAGTTAAGGGAATGAACTTCTTCGTTTAGAAGTTTAAATATTTAGGTTTCCTGGAACTTGCAGTGGCCACGCCTATCCTGGCACTAATTTGTTCCCAGGTGTGACTGGCAGACAGCTGGGCACCTCCCACGTCACTCAGATCTTTCTGGGCATGCGCCTAAACTGCCCTAGTCCAGTCCCTTCCCTCATCCCTCAGCGGGGAACAGACTGGGCGAGTGTCAAAGGCAGCTCTGGCAAAGCTGTATGAACGGCGTGCCCATATCTCGCCTTCCCTTTCCCCCTTCCTGTTAAATAATAGCCAGGTTGTACAAAGGCATCGAGATCACCCAGGGCCTTGGTGCTTTAGCTTCAGCCTGCAGCCCGGGCTATTCAGGCCGCGCTCTCAGATCCCCAGTTGGTGGGGTTACTCTCGGGGATCTGGGAGTCCCAAAGAATCCTTCAGCGCGGCGCTCTCATTTGAAGGCATCTGACATGATCCGCACAATCACCAGGTCACAGGGACCGCGCCCCTTCCCCTTGCAATCTGCTCATGGTCTCCCAAGGGACCAGGGTCCGCCCCGGCCCAGCCCCGAGACACAGCGACATTCCCAACCCAAGACCGGAGCAGAGGAAGTAGCTGGCAACGGAGGCTGGGAGGGAGCCTCCAGCGAGTCTGAGCAAAACCAGTAGAACCTGGACAAAACCCGTAGAATGTGGACAAAACCCGTAGAATGTGGAATCTCAAAAAGAAGACAAAAAACTGCTTAAGCAGGAGGGCAGGCTCCGTCCTGCGGTGACCAGTGCCGCTGAGAGGCTGGGCTCGGTAAGAACACAGCTGTGTCCTTCCAGGGCCGCGAGGAAAAGCGTGGCTATGCGGCTGCTGTCGTGTTTGTAGAAATGTGAGTATTAGGGTTCTCTAGAGAACCAGCAGGATGTGCGTGTGCGTGTGTGTGTGTGTGTGCGTGTGTATGTGTGTGTGTATGTGTGTTTGTGTGTGTGTGTGTGTGTGTGTGGTGTGTGAGTGTGTGTTGTGATTGGAGGGTTTATTGTAAGGAACTGGCTCATGTGATGTGGAAGCTGGCAAGGTGAGAGCCTGCAGGTAGCCAGCAGGCCGGAGGCCACACGGTGGCAGATGCCCTCTTCCTCTGAGACGGTCCGTCTTCCACCCATTCAGGCCTTGACTGATTAGGTGAGGCCCACCCACAGGATGGAGAGCAATCCGCCCTCCCAAAGTCTCCTGACTTAACTGTGTATCCCAGCTAAACTATGCCTTCACAGAAACATCTAGGATAATGTTTGACTAAGTATTTAGGTACCCTGGTCTAGCCAAGTTTTCACAGAAAATTAACCATCACATATTGGTTTAAATGGACTCATTTTAGGAAACAGTTAAAAAAGTAGTCTTGCCCTAGCCGGTTTGGCTCGGTGGATACAGTGTTGGCCTGCAGACTGGAGGGTCCCAGGTTAGATTCCGGTCAAGGGCACATGCCCGGGGTTGTGGGCTCAATCCCCAGTGGGGGCGTGCAGGAAGCAGCCAATCAATGATTCTCTCTCATCATTGATGTCTCTCTCTCTCTCTCTCCCTCTTCCTTCCTCTCTGAAATCAATACAAATATATTAAAAAAATAAAACTTAAAAGCAGTCTTGTCTGATGCTGGGAGGAGGGTAGAAAGGAGGTGGGGGCCGTGCTGGCTGTCCCTGGCTGCGGACAGGCCCAGGAAGCCTGGTCTTGCTGACGAGAGGCATCTGATAAAAGGCAGGAACAGCTGCAATTTATTGAGCACTTGCTGTGTACCGGGCACCCTGCTAAGTGCTTTTCAAGGATGATCTCATTCGGGATCATCCGGGATCATCCGGCCCCATCTGGCCAGACCCTGCACGCAGCCCCGCCCCGTCTGGGATCCCTCACCTCCCAGCACTCTAACCCAGAAAGTCAGCCATGCTGCTCTGCTCCACAAACTGGGGGATGTTTTCAAGGGGAAGGTGGGGCCGAGTTCCTCTTCCTCCGGAGACTGAGCCATAGCCAGGGGCCTCTTTGCTCTCCTCTCTCCTTGGCCTAATCCCCGTGCCCCCCTCCCCCCAATGAGTGGGCCCTGCTGTCTGGATCAGGGACTTGCAAAGGTGGGAATCTCTGGGAGGAAGGATCAGTTGAGTTTAAAGACCTGATGCCACCTGGTTGTCAATGATGCCACCTTTTCTTGGTTATGTATTTTACCCCCCCTCATCCTCACCTGCCCTTCATAAAGGAGAGGAGGATGTGTTCAGAGGATTGCAAATGCCTGACTAGTAATGATTGAAGACAGTGGTCGGCCAACCGCGGCTCGAGAGCCACATGCGGCTCTTTGGCCCCTTGAGTGTGGCTCTTCCACAAAATACCACGGCCTGGGCGAGTCTATTTTGAAGAAGTGGAGTTAGAAGAAGTGTAAGTTTAAAAAATTTGGCTCTCAAAAGAAATTTCAATCGTTGTACTGTTGATATTTGGCTGTTGACTAATGAGTTTGCCTGATTTAAGACAATACGGCAAGCTCCTGTTTTATAAGAGAAAAAATGCATAAAAGATCTTGAATGCTACTTTATGTTCATATTTATTTTCTCTCTCTCTCCGACTCTTCCCCCCACATCCTTCTCTCCCTCTCCCTCTCTCTCCCCGTAGCTAAAGGGAGCTGGTAGCAGCCACTCACTTTGCAGCTCAGCTGGTAAAGTGCCTGGAGAGCAGCCAGTGGCCTGGGTTTAATCTACTGATGAGTCATCAATTTCTTTCTCACCCAAAACATCTGGTTTAGGGTCCTGAGTTATGAGCTAATATTAAATATAAAAGTTTATAGCATCACATATATAATACTGTTGATTAGAAACATCAAGAAAAGTAATTGACTGGAGGGGACTTGGTGTGGCCAGCTGGTTGAACATCTGGATGGGATCCAAGGGGCCTGCCTTGAATTCCCAGTTCACCTATTTTTTTTCTTGGTCAGAAATATCTGGTCTGGGATTTTTAAGATTTTGACTCTCCTTGGCTGCTACTTTCCCCAGAGTTTTATATATAAAACTGGGAGTGTGTGTTTCAGTTCACTGTAAAAGACTGAAATAAAGTAATTATAGTTTTTATCCTCTCATGCATCCATTCATTAGACAGTTACTGATTTTCATTCCTATTTCCTCAGCTGCGGGGTGCTGCCGGCCCTGACCACGAGGTGGCAGTGTGCACTCACTCTCCGCCCTGGGCTGAGCCCTGAGAGGAAGAAGGCCGCTACCTCGCCTCCATCTGTTCTGCAGCTGAGCAGCCCCACAGGGGGAAGAGTTCCTACCAGGACGGCTTTGTTCTCAGGGGCTTTGCTGGACACGCGTTACTTAGTTCTCCACAAAAGTCCTTTGCCAACCGCTTCCCTGTGACCAATAGCCCCAAGTTCACCAAGCCCTTGGGTGACCCTCTGTGTTCTGCTTGTTGAAGAGCTGCTTCCTGCCCGGACCCCATGGGTCTCTCCATGCCCCTTGATACCTCGGGGCCCAGGTTTGAGGAGCACCGTGGTTTCTTTTCCGGAATCTCTTCTCCAGCAGCTTCTCTAGGACAGTGGTCGGCAAACTGCGGCTCGCGAGCCACATGCGGCTCTTTGGCCCCTTGAGTGTGGCTCTTCCACAAAATACCACGGCCTGGGCGAGTCTATTTTAAAGAAGTGGCATTAGAAGAAGTTTAAGTTTAAAAAATTTGGCTCTCAAAAGAAATTTCAATCGTTGTCCTTTTGATATTTGGCTCTGTTGACTGATGAGTTTGCCGACCACCGCTCTAGGACATCAGGCAGAGAGTCTTTCGCATTTTGTGTGCCAACTCTGATTGGCTGAGAGGAGCTGCTCCGTGTGGTGTTCAGAAGCACGTGGCCTCATGTCCAGGCTCAGGGAGCAAGAACGCTGTGATGCTTGATGGGCAACGTCTGCTCCGTATCTGCCACCCTTTCACGTGTGGTCTGGGGGGCAGCCGGAAGTGCCTGGTATGGGATATGGTTACCTCTGCAACTAGCTCCTCACTGGAATTAGTGATAGGAAGAGAGCAAAGGGAGCCAGACATAAGCATGGCCATCTGGGCAGCTTCACCGGCAAGCTGCAGCTTCACACGCCCCAGGAGCCACGGCCCCTTCCCTGCAGGTCACGGGGGAGGGGCTCCAACAAAGGGGGAGACGGGCACAGGTGACCTGGGGAAGGTGCTTGCCTTCAGTCGCACCTGGGGGCAAGGTCACTGGCTGGGGTGGGGGTGGGGGTCAGGGAAGCCCCTGTGAGGCTGCGGACTCTTGAAGGACTCAGTGGTTAAGCTGTGGTTATAATCCCCAGGCAGAGAATTCTCGCTCTTGATGGGCCCCTGCCCACTGGCTCCATGACCTGCACGCGCCCGTCCTCTCGTCACAGCCACGTGGCCTGCAGCGGCCGCAGGGCCCTGGCCGCGCGGACCGCACGCACGGGCTGCAGCTGGCACACGGCGACGCCGGCCCGATGCCGGCCGGGGCGGCGCTCTGATGGGGAGCGGAAGCTCCGGGCAGTGGCCTGAATCCCAGGCCTGCCGAGGGCAAGATGCGCGTTTCCGTGGCCGGACGCAGGGACAGGGGACTTGAAAACCCAGGGCTCCTCCTCCCGTGCGTGTCTCAGGAAAGTCGTTTGCTTGTGCCGCCGCGAGGCCTGCACTCCCGCTGGTCCCAGGGGGACGCAGAAGGCGGCCCCAGCTAACACCCTCCGGTCTGACCCGCAGGGCCGAGGAACACGTTCTCCTCCTTCCCGCCCGCATCGCTCCAGCTTCTGGCCCAGAAAGTCGTTGCTCGGGGAAGGGCCGTGCGCTCCCCTGATGGCACGCAGGGCCCTGTCCTCTGCGGGGCCTGGGCTCCGGGTGGAGGCAGATCTGTGGCCCCCTTTTCCTCCCAGCACCGCGGGCGGGGCGAAGCCATTCCTTCCCGCGCCCCTTAGCCGCCGTGCGCTGAGTTCCTGATAAATGCTAACAGAAAGACAGACATGAGAGACTTATTAAAAGTCTGTAAACTCGAGAAGCTGGTATTTTGAAAGAGATTCACCAAGAGCAGAGGTTTTCAAAATGTGGTCCAGGGCCAGGCATCAGCATCAGCCAAGGACTTGTTCCAGGCAGACTCAGTCCCCCCCCGCCCCCCCGCCACCCCCCGCCCCTCAACCTGCTGAAGCAGACCCGGCCGGGCGGGGCGCTGGCCCTGCTGCCCAGGTTCCCCCGGGGACTTGGTGCCCACTCAGGTTTCAGCAGCGCTGTGTTTGAGTAAACCCTTCCCTCCTCCTGCCCTCCCTCCCTCCGCCTGCCCTCCCTCCCTCCTCCTGCCCTCCCTCCCTCCCTTCTTCCCATCTTCCCTCCCTCCCTTCCTCCTTAGTTTCATGAATTCCTTTGAGGGGTCAGAAGAGTATCTTCATTCCTGTCCTCACAGAATTTACAAACTAAAGGTGAAGACAGGATAAACCCGGGCGCAGGGAGGGTGCAGCGCTCTGTGGCAGGAGCTCTGTGGGGTGCTGTGGGGCACATGTTACAGGCTCCTCGCCCAGCTTTGGGCAAGAGGAGTGACCTGGGCTTGCAGGCAGGAAAGACCAAAGTGAACAGTAAAATGTTAGGACGGAAAATGCGTGCAGGCAGTTCTCAACCTTCACTTTGCTGCTCTGAATGAGTAAGTGCCGAAAGCCGCCTGTGTATCTCACCCAGCGCCCTCGTAGGTGGTGCCGGGCTGCTGGACGGCAGTCCAGGCCCGCAGAGGCCGCGCAGGTGGAGGAGGATGAGTCCCAGCAGGGGGTGGAGAGGGCAGCAGGGCAGGGTCCAGGTGCCCCCTGAATGGGCAGCTCTGCTCCAGCCAAGCATAGTCCCCCGAGACATGCAGGCCCAGACAGTGCCAGATCTTTCGTTATGCAAATGAATCTGGAAATCTAGATTTTTATGTGAGATTTCCTGGAAATATTTATAAACTCTTTGTGGGCCAAAAAGGAGATGCGTGGAAGTCAAATTTGGGCCCCTAGGAACCTTGGGCTGTCTGGGCATTTGTCTCTGTGACCGCCCTCTAGTGGTGAAAAGGGGGTGCTGCGCCCTTTGTTCTTCACAGAACAGAGGGAACCCACTTCCTCCCTTCTTGAATTTGGACTTTGATTTCCAAAAACATATTGTTATGGGAAGGTTTAAAGTGCCACCCTGAAGGCGATGCTCCTTCCCCTTCTGGAAGGAGGGCAGTGCTGAGAGATGCTGAGGAGGCCTGGGGGTGAGGGGGGAGCGCAAGGCTGGTGGCCAGGCTGGGGGACCTGCCTTGCTGCTGGGAGCTGCGTGGAGCAATGCCCTCCACAAAATGAAACGGAGGAGCTCATGGACCTGTGTGGAGTCCGGGTCCCAAGTCCTATGTGTCTGTAGGCGGAGCTGCACTCCCTGCCTTTCCTGGATGCTTCAGACTTCAGACTTCTCTTAAATGAACTTCATGGAGGCCTTTGACATCACCCCCGCCCTCCAACTGTGTGCAGAAGTCTGCGTATTTTTCTGGGAAAGAGCTGCTGGCCTGAGCCATCCTCACAGGGACCTGTCACTCAGAAAGGGGAGGAAGAATCTGCCCCTCAGGGCTGCAAACCTGAATGGTTTGGGGTGCTGGGGGGAGGGGAGGGAGTGTTAGAAGGCAGACAGCTGAGCCCTCTCCCTGAGTTTCTGATCCCAAGAAACTGCCTTTCTAACAGGTGTCCAGGCGCTGCCGAGGGTGCTGGCGGGGCCACAGAGGCACTGTGGGACCAGAGGAGCCTGCTGGGACCCTGCTGGGCGACCTGGGCAGTCTCCGCCCTGGGCCTCCCCTGCCTCCCCTGCCAAGTGAGGCCCTTGGCCTGGGTTCCCTGTGAAGACCAGAACCTGTGCTCTTGCCCTCCTCCCTGGGAGATTTAGAGAGCTTGAGACATTGAGGGGCTTTTCATTTTGAAAACACTTGCTTTCAAGTTGCTTGAGGTGTGTTTTCACACACGCACCCACTGTGTCCCCTCTGCGTGCTGTTGGATGAGATTCACAGAGGTGCCCCTGGGTCAGTCCCGGGTCAGGACATGGGACAGCGGGCCTCCCCGGGCGGGTGAGGGTGGGGGGGGGGGGGTGCCTCTTCATGATCTGACTCCTGTCCCAGCGGCCTAGGCACTTCCTCAAACCTCCCTTCTCCTTTAGCTGTTGTGACAGGCTTCTCCATGCTGCTGCCTCACACAGCACAGTTATTCCTTCCCTGACAGCTCAGGGGCCAGGGTCTAAACTGGGCTGGCGGAGCCACATTCCTTCAAGGCTCCACGGGAATCTCTTCCACCCCCCAAATGCTGCCCGCTGGCGTGGCCCATGTGCTGGCATCCCTCCGGCCTCCCAAATGCTGCCCGCTGGCGTGGCCCATGTGCTGGCATCCCTCCGGCCTCCCAAAAGCTGCCCGCTGGCGTGGCCCATGTGCTGGCATCCCTCTGGCCTCTGCTTCAGTCCTCACATCTCTGGCCCTGACTCCTTCTTAAGACTTGGTAATGGCCTGGCCGGTGTGGCTCAGTGGTTGAGCCTCGACCTATGAACCAGGAGGTCATGGTTTGATTCCTGGTCATGGCACATGCCTGGATTGTGGGCTTGATCCCCAGTGTGGGGACTGCAGGAGGCAGCTGATCAATGATTCTCTCATCATTGATGTTTCTATCTCTACCTCTCCCCTCCTTTCCGAAATCAGTAAAAATATATTTTAAAAAATGACGGGGTGATGCAAGGGGACCACCCAGCTAACCCAGGCTAATCTCATCTCTCGGTCTTCACTTTGATTGCCTCTGCAAAGTCCCTTTTGCCACATGAGGTGACATCTTCACAGGCTCTGTGGAGTAGGACATGGACACCTTTGGGGGGCTGCTATCCAGCCCCCGCCCCTCACATAGCACAGGAGGGACTTGCAAACTCATGTCTGCTTTTCTACTCCTACTACGTAAGTGCAAATAAAAATTATACCAGCTAATAGTAATTCTGTATTTGGTATGTGTGAGGCACTTTTTAAGCACCTTATATATACTCTAAACTCTCTTACTCCTCAGAGCAATTATATGAGGTGAGTGTCATTTTTATTCCTGTTTTATGGTTGAGAAAACTGAGACACAAAATGTCCCAGGCCACACAGCTGGATGGCAGAGCAGGAGTGACGCAGGGAGCTAACACGGGCGCACCTCCTGCCAACCACAGTGTGTGCTCCCGCTGCCTCTCGGGAACACCCCTCAGGTGTGCTCGGCGCTGCGGGTGGGGCCCGTGTCATTGCTGTGGGGGGATCAGAACATGCACCACAAAACATGCTATGCTGCACATCAAGCACTTCAAGCTGAAGGCAATTGAGAATTAGCAGGTGCAAAAGGGTTCGAGGACCTCCCCCTTCCTACCTAAAAGCGGACCATACGTTTCCCGTGAAAAAGTAGGATTCCGACACCAATTCTGATGCATGTTTTTTTCCACACCACCAGGCAGTTCTTTGACGCCAGCTGGGTACCCTACAGTTAAACGCAATTCTCACCTTATCTACCCGGAGACAGCTTGGTCTTAAGGGACTGCCTTTCCCTGCCTTCAGAGGCCAATCTCAAGCTCAGATGTCACCAGTGCTTCTGACCAACCCTCTCCTTGGCTTCTATTGATTTGGTAAAGCAGCTCACAGAACTCAGGAAATCAGTTCACCTAGTAGAGTACTGGTTTATTATAAAAGATATTAAAAGCATAGATAAAGAGCCGGATGAAGAGATACACCAGGTGAGGTCTGAAATGGGACGAAGGAACTTCTGGCCCATCCATGGGTGGAGGCTGTGGCCCCGCCCATGGATTGGTTCCAGTCCACAAACCTAGAGGCTCCCTGAACCCTCTTTTTGGAGATTCTATTACTCAGGCATGATTGAGTCACTCATTGGCCAGTGGTGATTGCTTGGGACTGAAACTACAACTCTCTAGTCATGGCAGGTTCCTCTGGGAAACAGCCCCCCTCCCCCCACTCCTCCCCCACCCTCGGCCTTTAGGAAATTTCCAAAAGTCACCTCATTAACATAGACTCAGTCTTGGCTGAAGGGGCTTTTATGAAATCATTCTGCCTTTATGGCTCTGCAGTGATCGCAGGACCTGAGGACAAGAGACCACGTGTTCTGACCAAAGATGCTCCCGTTACTCCTATTGCTTAGAACATTGATAACGTTTTGGGAGCTGTGAGCCAAGTATAAGGACCAAACTTTTCCCTGTGCCAGGAAAAAGAGAAGCTTATCGCCAAAGATAGAGAGTTAATGTTGAGATGAATCGGTACAAACAAACCTACTAAAATCATCCTTATCTCCCGTACCTTACCTTTCCCCCATCAGTTTCCTGGGCACTTCCTCACAATGTACCACCCTAGCAAAACCCCCTTTTCCTTTTCTTGTCATAGTTTACTTACTAGATTACTGGGTTATTACAAAGGTTATTAAATTATGTAAAGGAACAACCAGATGTTCATCCGTAGCCACAATTTATCGCTCTTTGTTGAAATGGTCTCTAAGCTCTCAAGCTTGTCCACTTCTTTGACTTTTCATTTCTTATATCTGAAGGCCTTTGTGTACAAGGAAACAATTAACATCAAATACAGCCTTCGCTTTTCTCCTGTTAATCTGTCATTTGTCCATTTAAGTCTGAGGCGGGCCTAGCCACAGAACCTGAGAGAACAGAGGAAAAGTCTTTCTCTACAATTTTGCATGTTCTGTTCCCCCTCAGCCTCCTCTCTGTCTGCCCAGGTTGTCTTTAGAGGCCACATTCAAATCTCCTTGCCTCCCTTCTCAGGAGGCTGCAGGCCCCTCCCCACTCTCACTGCCCTGAGAAGTAGGAGGATTGCTGGTACAAAGGATGAAAAGCTGGGCTGGATGAGGCCGGAGAGGATTGTGGGAGGAGTTGGTAAGAGCACCAGCCTCCTTTCAGGTGTCATGTGATGTAGGTCTGAATTCTTTTGGTGGAAAGTGGTAAAACAACTTAAGGGATTCATTTAAAAATCACAGCTACTAGCTCAACCACCAGAAAAGTTCAGAGGTGGGTCTGGTAAACATCTTCAGGTAGACTGAATCCAGTGCTCTAACGGTGTCACGGGAACCTGTCCACTCGCTCCCTCTGAGCTCCTTGCTCCTCTTTGTTGGCCTCGTTCTCAGATGGATTCCACCCAGGAGGAGGCGTACGGACACCCACAGCTCTAGGCAGATGGTCTGTTCTCTCAGCAGCCCCAGCGGAAAAAGAATACCTTGTTCACACAGGCTCCAGTAAAAATGCCGGGGCTGATGCTCATTGGCTTCCGTTGGCTCAGCTTTGGTCACACAGCGAGCTCTAAGCCAGTCCCAGGGTTAGGAATGCTTCACTCCGGCTGCCAGGACTGGTTTACTGGCCACACACAGAGTGAAGGGAAAGGGTCAGTCTTTCTGAAACGCAGAGGCAGATGGAGGGAAAGGAATAATGGTCCTCCAAAGGAAAGTCAAGATGATGTTACCATCAGAGGAGGACATGGTCTCTGGGCATCCAGAAATGATAGGTGATTCTTCATAAGCTCTCTCTGGAGCTGGTCATTTTGCGGCCTGCTGTCTTCCTTCTGGATTGCCCTTTGCTATATCTCTTTTGCTGGGGTGGCGGGTTTGGTGTATCTCCCTGTCTGGGAGGCCTTGTTTCTTTTCTTCATATCCATTTGAATTCCGTGTCCTGACAGCAAAGGAGTCACATGGGGTGTATTTAGTCTAGCCGTGGCAAAGTATGTCAGGCAGCTCAGGTGTGTTCCAGGCCAGCTCACGGGGAAGCCACATTCGAATTAGGAACCAAACCCCATTAGGAACACAGAGCTGTGTTAACTGAACCCGGAGCTGTGTTAGATCCAGAGATGCAGTGTCCAGGTGCCCTTTTCAAGACCTACGTACCTATCTCCTAGGTCCTGGACTATTGTTCATGGCTACCTGTGTCACTGAGAACTGCCAGTGGCTGCACTGGGACCTGCTTCCACAAAGGTTACATGGCCTCCTGAGGTAGAGCTCACAGTCAATGACTGGCTGCAGTAAGGTTGGCACCCCAAATGCAGAGCTCCCATTGAATTGGCCAAGGCCTCAGTTGCAGCCACATTGTGAATCAACTTTCCCCGCTGCCATTCCTGACTTCCCCACAGCCTTGGAGATATTTCTCTCCAATAAACCTTCTGCACACACCCGCCATCTCCAAGTCTCTTTACACAGACACCAATCTAAGACACCTGGTTTTCTCTCTTCTGGTCTGTGGACTTGACCAATAGATCTGAGTGTCTATTTTAAAGGCTTTCGTGTCGAGGAACTGGTTCTCTGTTGTCCTGGCCCAACCTCAGTCTTAGGTAGCCCTTTGGTGCTTGAGCTTTGGGGCTGTCTTCCTGGGACAATTATACCTGCAACAAAATACCAATACAGGTGTACAGCTAAACAGACTGATTTTGTATTGGTTTGGCCCATATTTGGCTGAATTTTCAGGTTATCAATGAAGAAGAAATATTCAGGTTGAAGTTGCATGATCATGTTAAGAAATAGGAAGAAAAAGAGAAAAGCAGATGTGTTGCTTTGTCTTGAATGATGACAAAGATTCCCGCCTTGACCAAACTCTACCCAGGGTTCTCTGAGCATTTTTTCAACGAGACCTTGACTTTTGGACTGCTGTGTTCATCTCTGAATTGTCCAGTTTTAGCAAGAATTCTGCTAAATAATTTTATCCAGAATCCTCCCTCATCCCTACCTGATCACCCTCCATAATCAGGTCCCTCAGTGTCTACCATCCCCAAGTGATGTCTGATCACTCTGGCCTGCTTCAGAGAGAACCCTGTTGGGTCAGTTTACAAGAATCCCCTCTGACCCTTGATAAGTATCCATCCGCTGACCCCAAACCTATTCGCTGGCTATAAGTTCCCACTTTTCATGGTTGTACTTGGAGTTGAGTCCAATCTCTTCCCCACAGCAAAACCCCATTGCAGGGTCCCTACACCTATCACAACAGTCCCCCTTGAATAAAGTCTTTCTTACCTATTTTACAATTGTCATAATGTTTTTCTTTAACACTTGTGTGGCCTGCTCATCACTTAAGATCTAGTTCAATGTTACTTCTCCTAAGATGCTTTTCCTTCCTCTTAAGGTCACTTCTTATCTGGGCTTTCTTCATATGTTCACCTGTTTTAGTAGAACCCCTAGACATGGACACAAATTCTTATAAATACCGTATAATGTTTCTCCTAGTAAAGTGTCTTTTAAACTTAAAAATATATAAAAAACAGGATTCATGACAGGAATCAGACCCTGCACACTGTAGGAGGAACCAGAATGTGAAGGTTCAGAAAGGGTAGTTGAAGGATCAGAGAGCCATCCACCCTCCTGTGCCCGGGCATGCTTGGGCATCAGGGTTGACAGGGCAATCTGGGAGGCAGGCATGTCTGCATGGTAGAATTTTTCAATAATTTTTCCCACAATCCATAGTAAGAAATAACTGTTATGTCCACATCCAGTAGAAGTATACACATGCACACATTTATGAACAACAGAGAACAAATAACACTACTTTCTGCTATATGCCACTGTGATATAATGAAAAATATATCTGCTTCCTGGCACAGAACTCCGATAACCTTTGGAATTATCTAAAGAATTAGAGTGATAGGAGTAACCTTTTTATTCATAATGAGCCCCTTCTAACCACACCTGAGTTTATGCTAATGAGATGATTCTTGGCATCTCTAGATAGCTCTAACCTCTGACCTCCAAGGGGGAGCAGAGAGTCTAGGAATTGAGTCAGTCACCAATGGCCCACGATTCAATTAAACATGCTCAGGTAATGGAACAAATAAAAATACAAAACTTGGGACAACCTGTTGGAGGAGCTTCTGGGTTGGTGAAAACTCCAGGTACTGGGAGCATGTGCATACCAACTCCCTGGGGATGGAGGCTCTGGCACTGGGATCCTCCCAGACCTCAGCCAGCAAACTTCTTCATATGTTTATTAATTTACTAGAGGCCCAGTGCACAGATTCTGGCCTGCGGGGATTGGGCTGAAACTGGCAGTCCAACATCCCCAAAGGGGTCCCAGATTGTGAGAGGATGCAGGCCAGGCCGAGGGACCCCATGGTTACACGATTAGGGCCGTGGAGGGACTGTGAGAGGGCTCCAGGGCATGCCCGGCCCTTCTTGCCCAGTCCTGATCCGACAGACCCCAGCAGTATGCTAACTTACTGGTCAGAGCGTCTGCACCCCTGGTGGTCCGTGCATGTCATAGCAACTGGTTGAATGGTCGAATGAACGGTTGAACACTTAGCATATTAGGCTTTTATTATATAGGATATCCTTCATAATAAACTGCAATAGTAAGTGTTGATGTAAGAAACATCCAACACTGTAAAGAATTTTGTAAGAGTTTATTTGAGCCAAACTGAGAATAATTACCAGGAAGCAAGATCTTAAATGCTCTGGAGAGGAACAGTTTGGCAGTTCCTTTTATGCATTGGAATTAAGGAGGAAACATAGGAAGATTACATGAAAGTGGTAGAGAGCAAGGCGGGGGTTGGATTACAAGATTGTCAATAAGATATGTGGTCTCTTGAGGGTGGTCACACGTAGAACAAAGGTCTGAAAGGAGGCATTTCTAAGGTGTGTTAACCTAGATGCACAGAAACAATGGACAGGGCTTGCTTAAGGCAAAGATAAGCCTTTTACTGAGTAAGTTATTTGCTTTTTATTGGAGAAGTTATATACCCACCATGACATGCCTCATTATGAATTTATGCTCAGATCGCCCTGTGAGGTTACTTTCCATAGAACCCCTTTTTTTCCTCCACATAAGTTTAAGGTTTTTATCAGTTCTGTGAGTCATTCTGGCAAATTATCAAACCTGAAGGGCATCATGGGAACCTGCAAATTTTTAGTCGTCCATTTGAAGTGCAGGTGTCTGGGGACTCCATTTGTGGTTGGCATCTGAAGTGGGGGCAGTTTTGTGGAACTGAGCCCTTAGCCTCTGGAGTCGGTGTAACTCCGGGAATTCAGTGTGAGAGTTGAATTACTGGACACCAGTCAGTCGTCAGAGAGTGGGAGAATTGGTGGTTGTTGCTGGTGTAAAAATGACAAACAGCAACATACCCTAATAGTTTCTATTCTATTTTATTTTAGTATATCCTTTTTTAAATTTTGTTCTATTATCTTCAGTTTTTAAAAGTGCTATTTATAACCAATTAAATTGATTCCATAATACTCTACTGGATCACAACCCATAGCCTTAGTTTTTTTTTAAATATATTTTATTGATTTTTTACAGAGAGGAAGAGAGAGGGATAGAGAATTAGAAACATCGATGAGAGAGAAACATCGATCAGCTGCCTCTTGCACACCCCCTACTGGGGATGTGCCCGAAACCAAGGTACATGCCCTTGACCGGAATCGAAACTGGGACCCTTGAGTCCGCAGGCCGACGCTCTATCCACTGAGCCAAACCGGTTTTGGCACAACCCATAGCCTTAGATACACTGTAGTGTCCTGGAAGCTTCTTAACAGCAGGAACATTGAACTTTTACCTTGGCATTCCTCATGTCTAACGCAATATCCGGCAGAGATGGTGCTGTTACAGTTCCATGGGACAATGAGGGGATGAATGAAGTTGTCAGTTTTATGATTCCACCCAGGGGCATTCAGACTTAATTAGTGTAAATTTGTTCCTCAAAGTTAGGCAAGTCACCTCTATACTGGAATGTCAATTTATTAGCTCATCCTGGGAACCACTTTGGGTGGGGTAACTGGTATCAGTAAGTGGGGACAGTTTGCCTGCGGGGTCTAGAAATTAATCAAAAGGCCTTGCTTGTTCCTTGGTGTCATTTCCCTTAAGGTGGGGTAACCAGATGAATTGCCCTTCTCAGCTTGAGATGCTGTCTCAGGAGGCCATCTGCCATGGGCGTAGCTGGGCGGCCCCTCCCTCAGTTCTGAGAGCTGGGATAGCAGCTGCCTTCCGGTCCTTCAGGGTGACTCTTCTTGACTGGCGATGAAGACCTTCTGGGCCTCCACTCTGGGTGGAGATTTAGGGAACACCCCAATCTCATCTGCAACACATTGCTGAAAGACCACTTACCCCTGCAGATGGCTAATTGCTTCAATTTCATGTTCCCTCTTATTAGCTTCAGTTTGAGAAGGTGGCGTGTCCTGACCTCGTCCTGAAATTCTGGGGCTGCAGCCAGTTGACCCATCTGCACTGAATACACACCAAAAGTAGTTGCTGAGCGATTAGGCTGATATTATCAACCAAAGTTTTGATTTGTAGCCGACCCAGGCTGACCCGCACCATCCTGGCCCCAGAGGCTGTTAGGATGGTCACGGGGTCATCATTAGCCAAAGCTTGGGAAGCGCTCCTCTCCCACCAGGTCCGAACCTCCCGCCAATTCCAGCTTCGCACAATATTCAAGACAGATTTCCTGAAACACACGACTAATGCACGCCACTCACCCGGCCGTGTCCCATGCGGAGCCCATAAAAATGCTTTCCCCTCTCCCAGAGACCCCGGCCATCTGGTTTACATTTGTGGGACTCGCTGCCTGCCCAGAAAAGGGTTAATGACACGGGGAGGGGGAGCTCTGTTTACTTGGCTGGGCTTCCCAGGAGTCCAGTTTCTCCCAGAAGTTGAGCCCAATCAAAACCCATCCAGGGCCCAGGAGGACTTCCCGTGGCCCCCATAGGAGCTGCAGAGCAGGACACGCGTGGCACCCCCGCAGGAAATTCAGTTGTAGCCGCGGCCACGGCCACCGCCGTGCAGCCGGGCGGCACATCTGACAGCGGCAGCTTTAATAACATAATGGAAATCACCTCCCGTAATGGTGTAATCCGCAGGCCCTGCGCTGGAACACCACTTGGTAAACGGGATACAAATTGGACGCCGAAGCCTGGGCCCTTTTGCCAGCACTCAGCCAGGGATTATGATTATTGACACAGAGACCTAGTGTCTCACGGGACTTCAGTCTCATGAAGCTGGGCCCCTTTTTAAGACGGCCGCTTCCAGAAAATAACACGCTCACATTCTCCTTCCTGGTCCTCCCCGAGGTCTCCAGGAATGTGACACCCCCCTGCCGCAGAGAGGAGGCGAGGGGTGCCGGCCGGGACACTTGAGTAACGTTTTCCTGAAGGGCTGAGCTTGGGAAGGAATTCACAGGAGGTGAGAGCGACCGTTTTTCGGGAGGGCCGCTCTCCGGGGACATGGATGCTGGAAAGGTGGCCAAGCTTGAACTAGGCGGACTCCTATCAAGTTCTCTGCTCCCATATTAAGAAAACGAGCCGGGCTTTTTGATCCCTGTGTTTTACGTGAGTGTTGTCATCATTTTGGCTGTGAGGGCCACTGGTGTCCCCTAGGAAGGTGGTAAGCCGGGGGAGCGGAGTACCGTGCGCTCCAGGGCAGGGCAGCGCGCTGGACAGTGAACACACGAGGGCTGGCTTGCATCCCGCACCGGCTGATACTGCACTGAGCCCAGAGGGAGTGGTCAATACTGTAGCATTTGAAATTGCATGGAATTTCCCATATTTTATCTAGTTTGATCTTCAAGGCAGCCCCGTTCGGTTAAATAGGGCAGTTTTTATTCCCATTTTTCAAATGTTAGCGGCATGTTCAGCGCCCCCTAGTGATGGCAAAGGGTTGGTATTTTGTATTCCCACCGCGTCTAGTGATTCCAAGGCCAGCAGTTTCCACCCCCACACTTGTGTCATTTCGCATAATTCCCTTTTTCTGTCAGTGTAACGGAGGCATGCAACAAGGTAGCAGCCATAACCTCTAACTCTAACATGGTAACCGCAGCCACTGCACAAATAAAACCCACTTGCATTAAACCATCACTAAGATGAGATCTGACCCTCCCGCCCCCCGCCCTCCTGCTGGGGCCTGGTGGAGGACCTGGAATAGCGGTGCTCTCCGATCTGGCTTCAACACACGTCCTAAGATCCTCTACCACTGTGTCACTCCAGGTGCAGTCCCGGAGCAGCGGCGTCACCTGAGAGCCGCTCCCAGCCCCAGGAAACGGAGTCCGCGCTGTAATAGCCCCTGTGGTTCAGGGTTCAGGTGCCCGGGGTTTGGGGAAGTGCTGCTGTCTCTACCTCAGGCTGGCGCTCAGCCTGGGCTGCGCGGGGTATGAGCAAGGAGAGGTGAGAGGAGACACCTGGCAGGACATGCCCACCCACGTGCTCACTGTTCTTAGAGCTGAAGGAGAGGTCAGATTGGAAATGGTAACAACGGTAGAGGGCAGAGTTTGCAAACACAGAGGAACTTGCCCAGAGAGGCCTGTAGACATCTGGGTTTCGGCCCCAGGGGAAAGGACAGGGATACTGGTTTTTGGAAATGGCAGGCGCTCCCAGCGCTTCTTGCATCTGAGCCCTTTGGGAAACAGCATCTGAGAAACGCTGGCTTGCTCCTGGAGGGGACACAACCAGGCTGGCCTTGCCTCTAAGCAGTGACCTGCGCAATGGGGTGTGGCTGGCGGCACCCTTGTTTTTCCCATCTTGTCTGTGTCTGGGCTCCAGCCCGGCTCCTGCTGCAGCCCAGCCCCGGGTGTGAGACGTCAGGCCCCGTCCAGGGTCGCACCTGCCCTCTAGGCTGTGCAACTGGCTCTCTGGACGCGCAGACCGTGTGCAGCCGGAGCCCACTCCTCCTGTGGGTCTGAAACCCGCTCCCCCACACCCCGCACTTCCGCCTGCCTCTCTGCCGGTCGCAGGAGCTGCCAGATGCCCAATTGCTCCCTGTGCTGTGGCTTCGGGGCCCAGGCACACGTCCGCGAGGGAGAGGACTGTAGCCACCGAATGCCTGTGAACCGGGCCCTGGGTTCTGTTGCGGGCAAGGCCGTTGAGCGATTTGCAATGACCCCCCTGGGAGGCGGCTGTCAGATTTTTGGTGTGTTCAGGAAATGTCTGCCACATTTTACATCAACATTTTCAAACTGCGAGTGAGTGAAGCGTTGAGTTATAACGGCGAGTGAGTGAAGGGAATGGATTGCAGTGCCAGTGCTGAACTGGCTTAGGTAATAGAGGTAACGCTTTTTTTAATTTGGAAAATTATTTGGTGTGGTACAACCACCGGTTCCTGGCGCTTTGCTGCGTGCGATATAAATCCCTCCTGACGTCACGGGGCCGCCGCGTGCGGAAGGCTTTCCATGGGGATCCCGGGTGGAAAGAACGGGGTGCCTCTTGGCCACCCGCCAGCATTCCTACTTCAAGGTTCCGACGGGTCGAAGCCAATCACAACACAGTGACATGTGCTTCCAGTCGCTCTCCTACTCAGTCGCCCAGGTTTGTTGCTCAAGGGTTCAAAGCATTTGTTACTTTCACTGTGACTCCCAGCTGCTGGGATCCTATCACATGGCGCTTCCTCCCTGCGCCTCCCTGCAGCTGGGCGAGCATCTCCTGTCTCCCGCTCCCACTGGCCAGCTGCATGAAGGCAAGTCTGGCCGACAGCGAGGTCCTGCCCTCCTAGAGGCTGCTGCTCACCTCCATGCATTCTCCCCATCAACCCTCAGGGCTGTTTACAAAGAAGAAGTGGGGTCAGGGGTCAGGTAACCACGCCCTCTCGAGGGCAGGAAGCTGCCAAGGGGCAGACAGGATGTTGTGCCCCCAGAGCCTGTTCTTTTCTCCGCACCAGTGCTTCTCAAAGTGGGATCCCCGGAGCCTCAGCAGCAGCATCACCTGGGAATTTGCTAGAAATATAAGTTGCCAGGCCTCACCTCAGACCTCCTGATTCAGAACCTCTGGGGGCGGGCCCAACATGTCTGTCAAAACCAAAGGCAGGAGGGCCTGTGCCTTAACATCCCCTCCAGGGGCTTCTCTGCATTCTTCCCTACCAGCTTAGCATCCTGCCATGCTTCAGCCACTAGACTGTAAGCTTCCTGAAGGCGGGACTTCCGCCTTCTCCATCCATGAGGGATGCACTGTACCAAGTGTTGCTGTGGAAACCTAACAGTAACAGCTAACATGACGGGTCTCTGACTAGCCGATGGCGTGCTAAACCTCTCTGGATTCATCTCATTTAATCTCAGAATAACCCGCAGAGGCAGGTACCCACTGGGGAACAGAGAGAGGACGCAGCCTCTTCGAGATCCAATGTGCTGCATGGGGAAGCGGGTGTGAGCCTGGGGGTCGGACCCGGAGCCCACACTCCCCTGCAGCAGGCTCTCCACTGGGCACCTGCCCATCCATGCACCACCATGAGGGAAAGTCTAAAATGGATAGCAGACGCCCTAGCCAGTTTGGCTCAGTGGATAGAGCATCGGCCTGTGGACTAAAGGGTCCCTGGTTCGATTCCGGTCAAGGGCACATGCCTGGTTGTGGGCTTGGTCCCCAGTGGGGGGCATGCAGGAGGCAGCTGATCAATGATTCTCTCTCATCATTAATGCTTCTAGCTCTCTCTCCTTTTCCCTTCCTCTCTAAAATCAATAAAAATATATAAAATAAAATAAAATGAGATGGACAGCAGGTGCTGTCTACACAGGCCACTTAGGACCCTAGGGAGGGCTTGGGTTTCTTGCAGAAAGGAAAGTATAACTTTCTCAGGGAAGCAAAACATGTGTTCTCAAGCACCTTAATTTCAGATCTGGTTAGCCTGACCCCTGGTAATACAAGGATGGATGCCACATCTACGCGGGCACCTGAGTGGCTCATATTCCTGCGTCAGCGGAGCAGCCTTCTGGGTAGTCAGGGGAGGAGTGAGTGGAGTGTGGGGAGAGGAGCGTTACAGGTTAGGGCGTGGGCAGGGATGCTTTAATTCAAAGCCCTTAGTCCAGGTCCTGACTGTGCTGCTTAGCATCTGTGTAACGTTAGTCTTAAGCCTTTCTGGGCCTCAGTTTCTTCATCTGTAAAATGGGGACAAGGGTACTGGCTGTGTTCTTTGTATGCGGCTATGGGTGCTTCGTACACGAAGCGAGCTGCGTGGAGAGCTGGGCGTCCTCTGCTGTGACCACCAGTGAGCTGCAGCGCAGGGAGCTGGGAGAAGGGGCCCGCCCAGTCCTGACCCAGCAGGGGTTCCCTTCTACGTGCACCCCCACCCAGAACACATGCGCGGGGCTCTCCGCACGTCCTGCAGCACGCAGGCCTGTGCTCCGAGGACGGAAGCCAGTTCCTGGTCCTGTTGTGCCGGACTTTCTAAAGAGAAAGGCTCCGAGGCCCTGGGAGACCCCTGGCAGGAGCCCCACGGGTGTCCTGCTGTTCTGCACTCCAAACCCCAGAACATTGGCACTTCTCGGCGGGGTTTTACCGAATCCCATTTAGATCTCTGGGTTCCCCACTGAAGAGTCCCCCACCCCCTCACCCATCCCTCTTCAGGCACCAAAGCGCTTTCTAAAATGTCTTCACCCTTCACCAGACACCCGCACTGGAGCCCCCATTCCAAACAAATGAGAGAGCAACCCCTTTCCTCCGGGTTTTGCTTGTGCCCGCCCCGAAGCCCGGATACAGTTTCCAGGCAGCCCGGTGTGTGATTGCTTCCTGAGAGGGAGAGGGAGAGAGCCTGTTGCAAATGAGGTGTTAATGATGAGCGCCCCAGGATTTGTTACTCCAGCACAGTCCCATCTGGTCCGACTACATTAAGTGGCTTTTTATGTGGCCCTTCATAGAGTCCTTTCCCCTTTGTTCCAGAGCATCCACTAGAGGAAACAAAGCAAAGCCAAACAAACAAGGCAGGAGTGAGGCCAGCACGCTGGTGGGCCCAGCGCTTTGAGGTCTGAGGCAGGGCCAGGGAGGGCTCCTGGCAGGGGCTTGGTTAGTGGATGCACTGCTTTAAGCATCAACAATGGGGCCCTTGATGAGGAATCGGAATAGCTGGCGTTTCGTCTGAAATCTGAGGTTCAGAGGAGACTAAGTAACTCAAACAAAGTTCTGGGAGATGGATGAGGTTGGCATTTCACCTGTAAATTAGGCTCAATCATCCCAGTGTCTCTCATTTTAACCTTAAAAAAATCTCTGAGATGATATCTTAGATCCAAAGAATGACAGCGTCATAAGGAACTGTAGTTAGAGGTTAGGCCCCCCACCTCAGGTTGCTAATGAGGAGGCGGAAGCTCAGAGAGGCAGTGTCCTCTCTAAGGACACTGAGTCTTCAGCTGTGAGAGGCACTGGCTGTTGGTTATAATTTTGGCTAAAATACTGATGCCCATCCCCTCCCTTTGCAAACTCCAGGTTCCTCCTCCTACGGAGTGAAGTGGTTTGGCAGGTGTGGCGTGTGGCTGGTCCCTGGGATCCTCCTCTGACTTAGTCATTGGCCGCACCTCTGCTGACCTGCCCCATGTGCACAGCAAGCCAACCATCCCGTCAGCTGTAGGCAGGGATCTGGGATCCCAGCCAGCAGGGGGAGCAGCTCTGGAAGCTGGAGTAGCTGAATCAAAGTCACGTTCTGAGCGTTCTCACCAGGACATTTAATGTGACCTTCCCTTCGTGAGGCAGGACAGTTAGTTAGGCACCATGGGAATAGCGAGAGCGTTCCTGTGGAGTTGGGACCTGTGGGGGTGGCTTTGGTACTAGCATGGGTGACAGTCTTGATGATGTAGCTCCCCAAAAAGGTCATATTCTTCTTCCAAATTTGCATTCATTTAAGCTGAATGAATAAAAGTTTCCCTTATCTCGTTAAAAGGCAAAAAGAAATTTCCAGAATGCTTGCTGGTCGGGGCAGATGAAGGTGTTAATGCTTTCTAAATGCTCGCAGGAAAGAGCTGATGCTCGCTGATGCTCATCTATATTCTGAGGAGGGATTTGGCTGTAAAGCATTGTGGGGAGCACAATTGGATATGTTTCATTAAGGCTGCACCTCCGTCTTTTAATTAACTTCTTGTTCCTGTCGTTGGTGAAATATTAATTATTTTTTAATCATCACTGGGATGCACTTTCAGGAGAAGCAGCTGGAATCATCCAGCCCCAGTTTCATTACACAGATAGGTGTTATAATAATTAACTCAATTAGCTTGTCACTGCTTGCATAAAATATGACTGTATTTAGAGAACAGATATTGCTTTCCTGATCCAAGGTTAATTAAAAAATAGAGTGTACCAGAGGTCGGGTTACCGGAGCTGGCAGCACCGGAGAGCTGGCCAGCGTGACGGGGAGTGTTTCCGCAGTGGCCGCGGGCAGAGCCAGCCCCAGCAGTGCTCGAAGCCGCCGGAGCTGTGGCCGTGGATCCAGTGGGTTTCAGCCCTTCTGTGGGGTCCTCTTCTCTGTCTCCTTCAGGGGTTCTTATTCTGGAGCCCACAAACCTGTACAGGAGAGAGGGGGATCAATTAGACACTTTCTTTAAGTGGAAGATGGTTCTTTGTGACCTTTTGGGTCTGGATACACCCGCGTGCAAGGTGATAAAACCAGGAAAGAACGTCCAGTGTGGTAGGTAGCTAACACTTCCCAAGCACTTCCCATGTTCCAGGCTCCCGGCTAAATGATTTGCTTTAATATATATATATTTTATTGATTTAGAGAGGAAGGGAGAGGGAGAAAGAGAAAGAAACATCAATGATGAGAATCATGAATGGGCCGTCCCCTGCATGCCCCCTACTGGGGATGGAGCCAGCAACTCGAACTCTGATGTACCCTGACCAGGAATGGAACTGTGACCTCCTGGTTCATAGGCTGATGCTCAACCACTGAGCCACACCAGCCAGGCAAAGTGATTTACTTTAATAACCCACTTCATCCTCACCACAATCGCGTGAATCAAATAGCATTATCCCCATTTTAGAGTTGCGGAAACTGAGTCCCACTGAGATTCAATAACTTGTCCAAGGCCACACAGCTAGTGAGTGATAGAGACAGGGTTCGAACCCATTGGCTCCAGAGCCTAATCACCAATCACTAATCCTCAGTGATTGCTTCTGAGTAGAATATTACTCTGTTATGCTGCCTAGTCATAGTATCAATGAAAACAGGTAGTGTTTCTTGAGGAGAGGAGACTTTCTGAAACACAGACTCACTTCTCCAGAAATGGGATCTCTTGTGATGAGAAAACGGATACTAATCCAGAATGTTGAATCCTAATTTAAATGCTGGGGAACTGGTATGGGTTTGGGAAAATAGTTTTGCCCATTCCTGTCAACACGTGGGTGTGTATAGTGGGTACACCTGTTTTTATTTTGTTTTGTAACGATGCGGCGGCCCGTTACATATTGATTTGATTCCACAATCAGTCAAGCCTGCTAGCACCTCATGTGGAGGAGTACCTGTGTTGGATGGGGACAGCTACAGCGCTGGAGACACTGAGATAACAGCACAGTGCATCCCCTCACAATGGCTTATCGACAAGCGCTGGGCTGCCGGAGAAGAACAGAAATCTCACACAAGGTGGCTCAGGGGTTTGTTGAGAGGCGTTGCACCGGCCCTGGAATGCTAGGTCACTGTGCTCTTTGGTGATCGGAAGGGAACTTCACATCCCGCAGAAGCTGCCTGCGCTAGGGACTGGGTGGACTATGATTGACCTGGAAGATTTGTCCACATTTCTGAGAAAATGATTGCAAAACCATTTACTCTGATTCCTCACGGCCTCCTGGGTCTGATTTCACATGATGGTTTGCTGACTGTCTCAATTGGAATGATTTAAAATTATTTGAAACTTAACTATGTGCTCAACACTGCTATTATTTTACTTCGGGCTGTTACTAATTTGCCCTAGAGCGACGTGTGGTTTGGAGTGAATTGTGCTGAAGGGGTTTGTTGTGTTCGATGCCACATGTAGGACAGAAGCTTGGGAAGGAGGGAAATGAGAATGTGAAAAATAATGTCAGCAGCGCTATTGCGGCTATGAATAACGCGTCGTCTGCTGCTACTATTTGGATCAACAGTGTCCTTTTTTAACATTACATGATCCAAGAGGTGGGAAGTAACACAGAAATACGAGACGCCATTACAGGATCCATACATAAAGGAAGAAACATAGAATCCAGAAGAAAAAGAGATAAAGTGCGATGGTGTGACCGTGTACGTCCCCTCGCTGTGGAAGTGGCAATGTCTGGGAAGAGCAGCAAGCTCCCGGGGCCGAGGCACCATGACCCTGAGAGTCAGACCCTCGGAGGTTCCCATCTGAGTTCTCCCTTTGCTCAGCCGATGACAGTCTTGATGATTAGCTCCCCAAAAGGTCATAATCTTTGTCCTCCAAAAAGGTCATAATCTTTGTCCTAATTTGCATTCATTTCAGCCAACTGACTTGGCCCAAATAAATAAAAGTTTCCTTTATCTCACTAAAAGGCAAAAAGAAATTTCCAGAATGTTTGCTGGTCGGGGCAGATGAAGATGTTAATGCTTTCTAAATGCTCTCAGGAAAGAGCTGATGCTCATCTATTAATGATGAGAATCATTAATGGCCACCCCCTACTGGGGATGGAGCCTGCAACTCAGTTTCTGATGTACCCTGACCAGGAATCGAACCATGACGGGGAGAGGGCGGATGGCAGAAACACCATCACCCTATGAACACGGGCGCCTGGAAGGCGAACGGGTTAACAACAGTGCTATATCCTCATGGTGGGATACCACTCACCGATAAAAAGGAACCAACTGGCAATACACACCACAGCATGGTAGGGTTAAGAGGCCTGTGTAAGTGAAAGCACTTAATCTCAAAAAGTGATGTATTGTGTCATTCCATTTACATGACTTAAAAAAAAATCTATACGAGTTTATTTGAGCTAAACCGACAACATTACCAGGAAGCAAGATCTCAAATCTTGCTCCCTACATGACATTCTGAAAAAGACAAAACTATAGGACAATAGGTGGGTGGTGGCCGATAGGGTAGGAATGGGGTGAAGATATGACTGACTGAAGTGCAGCCTGGGGGAGTTTTGTGACATGAGTGGTCACTCCCATCATTATTGTAGTGTTGTTTACATGCATGGTCACATAAAGTCATAGAATTGTAGACATGCACACACAATTTACTGTATATTAATTTGAAAGCCATGTATTGAGAGATATCATTATAACTTTAAGTAATTTCCAACTTTCTGTTCTAAAATGTGCTTGAAACAGTACCACAAAAATATACTATGTTAAATTGGTGCCATACTACTCTGTGTCTGAGGTTTTGTTCCCAGGGTTTCCTGTGAAAGATAAAGGAATTTAGGAGGCTTCCGGGTTTGTTGGTTCCTTTGGGGACCTCTGCTGATGGAGCCCCAAGATAGGCAACGGGCATGTGTCCACTGGGATTGAGGCCACCCCTAGGCAAGCACTCTAGGTAGTCAGTCAAGGTGGTTCGCTAATCCAGCCCAGCTCTCTGCAAACCAGGCTTCCGTTCTATGAACAAAATTCATGCAAAGGAATGGTGTGGCGTGGATACATGTCTGTGTTACTGGGGATTTCAGTTACCTCGAGTCATGGGTTTTATTAAGAGTGTGCACAAGCATAGAACTCTAGGGAAGGCCAGGCAGGAAGGCGCCAAGAACAGGAAGCAGCGGGTGGCTGTGAGTCCAAGGTGGCTCCATGGCTGCCTGGCTGAGCTGGTGAAACCTCGCTCTGTGTTCCACCACTGATCACAGCACAGGTAATTTTTTCATGTCTAGTGTTTCCTATATAGTCACTAACTGGCCTATTCCTTCCCCGAGTCTCCATGTTTTTCCACTATCTCATAGCTTCTGTTCCCTCCAAATTTCTGCTTCCTTACAGCTCAGCCGTGGCTGCAGTGGTGCCTCAGCTCAGCCAGTGGCTGCAGTGGTGCCTCAGCTCAGCCAGTGGCTGCAGTGGTGCCTCAGCTCAGCCAGTGGCTCCAGTGGTGCCTCAGCTCAGCCAGTGGCTCCAGTGGTGCCTCAGCTCAGCCAGTGGCTGCAGTGATGCCTCAGCTAAGCCAGTGGCCGCAGTGGTGCCTCAGCTCAGCCAGTGGCCTCAGTGATGCCTCAGCTCAGCCAGTGGCTCCAGTGGTGCCTCAGCTCAGCCAGTGGCCGCAGTGATGCCTCAGCTCAGCCAGTGGCTGCAGTGGTGCCTCAGCTCAGCCAGTGGCCGCAGTGGTGCCTCAGCTCAGCCACCAGCCAACAGCCACCAGTGCTGGATGCTGTGAGTGTGGCCCAGCTCACACTTTTGTGCCCGCCCACAGTACACCCTGCTGGCAGCTCAGGAATGGGCACCCTTCTTTCCGGTGCCCACTTCAGGTCCCGTTAGCTGTCACTGGCTGTGGGACCAGTCCCCTGGCCTGTGTCACGATGCATCTTCCTGGGACAGGCTCACTGAGAAGAGGCTGCGGGCTTCGGGGCGCCGTGGTGATCCTGTCTGTACACCATTCCACAAAGAGCAAACCATTTGTATGAGACAACATGTATGCACCATACAGGGCCTGGAGTTCATCCTATTTGTAGGCTAGTAAGCTAAGCTGTTACTAGCTCAGGGATGCTGGCAGGAGACTCCTGGGTCAGAGACAAAGGCCTTTATTAGGGCACAGCCGGCAGCAGGAGCTTGTGTTCCTGTCAGTTCGCCAGACCCTCAGTGGGTGACGCAGATGGGCCCAGATGCCTTCCCAAACAGTGGGCTGAACTAACGGAGCGGGACACTGCGCTTGGAGGAGGCACTGTTTTTCCTGCTCGGTGGCCAGGAGGGCAGGTCACCTCTCAGGGTTGCTTGCAGATAAATGGATCTGCAGAGACGGGTCAGGATCTCGCATTCCTGGTGTACCCGAAGAGAGCTGCAGGGCCACGTGGGCCAGGGCGGGTGAACCGCCTCGCTGCAGTAAATGTCTCAGCCAATGTAAAAATAAAAGAGAATGCAATGAAACAATAACCTTCTACCACAAAGTATTCCTAGAAACTCCATCACTGTAAGGTTAAAAAGTTACAAAAAGAGTTCCCGTTTTCTTCCTGCTCTCAAGCCTGCCCGCCTCCATCTGGAACAAGAATGTTTTGGCTAAACCTGAGACTGCAGTTACCACTGTGGCCGGGGGATGGCACTCTGTCAAAGTCAAGTTTTCTGGGCCACAGTTCCTTCTTCCAGATGGAGTCCGAGGCCTGGAGAGGAGGCGAGGCTCAGGGCAGTGATGCAGGAGACAGACAGTCATCCCCCAGCAGCCTGCGTGTGGCAGCCCCTGCGCGGCACACACCCCTGAGCACGCGGGGTCCCCCTGGACTCGGGGTCTCAGCCTTGATCCCCTGAAGGTAACAGGGAAACCATCCTCCTCAACAGCAACTGGAAATGACTTCTGTCTCGGACGCCACGTCCTTCTTTGTGATCGAATCCCCAGCCCTCCTCCTCCAGGTTGGTCAGTCTCCTTGGAACCCGCTTGGTGGGGACGGTGCAAAGGCCTCCTCCTATACGGGGAGGCAGGCCCCTTTCCCGGGCCCCCTGATAGGCCCCCTGTAAAAACGGGGCTCGTGACGAGAGGCAGTGTGCTGAGTGTTACTTTATTTTCACAGCTCTAGGGGGGAGTGGTTTTATTATCCGAGTCTACAGCTGGGGTAACTGACATTTCTAAAGTCTGAGAAACTCCCCTAGGTCACACAGCTAGGAAGCCGTGAAGCCCCGTGGGGGACCCCGGCGAGGGCTGCCCCTCTTCTCCATCCCCTGCCTGTGCCAGCACAGGGCGCCTCAGGCGAGTCGGGGCTCGGGCTGTCAGCGGCTTGGGCTGCAGAGCCTTCTGGGGGAAGGAGCACCGTTTGCAGTCAGGTGACCTGCGATGAAGGTCCCTGGTTACAGTGCCTCAACCCCCGTCACCGCATCACCTGGTGACCAAGAGCCTGCTCCTCGTTGGACACCAAGACTGGCCCTTTGGACTCTGCAGGGTACTGGGACATTCAGACGTCAGTGAGAGTGTCTACAAACCAGAAAGCAAATGTAAGGCAACAGCAAATTGCTATTTGGTCTCAAATGTTCAAAAGGACAGATTCTGGCTACAACAGGGGCTCCGCTGTCACTGGCCGATGAGAGGACTTTAATTTCCGGGCCACATGGCTTTCTTCTGGTGCATCGATCGATAGGTGGCCATGACTGTCCTGTGCTGAGAAGAGGGCTGAGGCCTTGCTGGACGTGTTGGACCCGTCAATGCAACAGCGAGGGGAGGCAGAGAGGTTGAGCTGATGCCAGGTTATTCCGTGCTGGTCTTGTGGTGAAGCAGAGGCCCATGAAGGCCGAAGGGGTATCACGCCAGGGCCCTCAAGAGTCCCGGAGGAGCGCCAGGCACAGCCACCTGGCAGAACCGCTCTGTGGGGATTCCTTCAGTGTCAGATAAGTCTGAAGTACGCTGACTGCCCACAGAGGAGGACGGATCCTGCCCTGCCCCGCAGCTCGGGGGCCTGTGGTCCTGGAGGCGTGCCCTGGCCTGACTCCTGGGATCGGAGCTGGGCTGGGAGCCATAATGGGAAGCAAACCTCCCCGGCCTGGGGCACACGATGTGGTGAAAGGCTTTGACAGCAGGGGAGATAAGGAGTGCTAAATGGAAGCACACGGGGCTGATCCCGTAACCTGCAGCATGGCTTCGATTAAAACCAGGCCTCCTGCCCATCATTCACACACGCTTTTCTTAATCTCTGCCCATCAGTTAAGGGACTGTTAGCAAAGCAACACTGACCGGAGCCCAGGGCTGTGACTCTGGGGAAGTGGTCCCTGGTGTGCCGGGTACGGGGCAGTGGCATCTGCAATTGTCCTTGGGGGGAGGATTGGGGGCTCCCATACAATATGACTCAGTCTGGGTGGCATGCATCACACCTATCTGAGAGACCTAGAGTTTTCACCACTCTCCACACTCAAAAGTGTTTTCAAAGCAGTTGTACTCCTACTTGTAAAATAACTCCCCATATGAAAACAAACTTAAACATACTTAAACCAAACAAGTCCCACTCCTCAGCGACAACCATTGCCTACATTTTGGGATATATCCTTCCAATACTATTACTGCACACGCATCTACACTAATAAAAGAGAAAGATGCAAATTGACCATACATGCATGACGCCCACCAGCCAATCAGGCGTGAGTAGGCAAATTAACCCAACAAAGATGGTGGGTTAATTTGCATACACATGTGCCGAGCAGCCTTGGCGACAATGCAGGTGTTCTGAACCGGGCCTCTGGGCAGCGTGGGAAGGTGGAAAGGTGGCTCCAGGCCAGAGCAAAGGCGGAAAGGCGGCTCTGGCTGGAGCGAAGGTGATGCCAGCAGCCAGGGGAAGGAAGGCCCATGTCTGCACGAATCTTCATGCATCAGGCCTCTAGTAAGTAGATAAACAAGGAATCATACTATAAACCTGTCCATGATGGCAGCCAACAGCCACAGGTGGCAGCTAAAATTAGAATTAGTCAGAAGAACTAAAAATCCAGTTTCTCGGTTATACTAGTCACATCTCAGGTGCTCGCAGGCTGTGCCCAGCAGTGCAGACCCGAGCGTGCCCACCAGCACAGGAAGTTCTACTGGACAGCACACGACAGCCACTGCCTCCGCATGTGTCCTTACTGTGTGTGAACATCTTTCATGTGATAAGATATGACGACAGTATCCTTTTTAATGACTGCATAGTATTCCATCGTGCACATGTACCATCACTCTTTAAAACCATTTCTCTGAAGTTCCACATTCCCATCATTTCCAGTTGGTCACTACCATAGCAATGACATAGTAAATGTTCTAAAAGCTGAGCATTTATTTGCATGTATGGCTACTTCATACTATTACTTCCAGAGCAGTTGGCACAGTTTTTAGGTTTTTTGCATACTTATTACAGAATTACCTTCCAGAAAAATTGCATAAATTTATACTCCTCATAAGTACAGTATGAAAGTGCCTCTTACTCTAACGGAACCAACAATTTGGAACATTGTTGCTGCTTGATATTTGAAGCAACATTTCTTCCAAGATGCATTGCTTTGCAATTCTTGGGTTTCTAGTAGTGTTTATACCCATTTGTCTTTCATTTGGAACTTGCTTTTGCTGAGCTTTTAACGGAAATGTTTATTTTAAAAAATTGAGTCACAGAAGATCTTTATATGTGGAGGATCAAGCTTTTATCTCATAACTTACAAAGATTTTGTTTGTCATTTGCTTAAAATGTTTTAAACTTACAAACAAAACAATAAAAAACAACCTAATTTTACTCCTTTATTTTATTATTTTTGTTGTTAATCCTCAACTGGGCATATTTTTTCCATTCATTTTTAGAGAGAGTGGAAGAGAGAGAAACATCAATATGAGAGAGACACATCGAATGGTTGCCTCCCACATGCTCAACCAAGGTATGAGCCCTTGACTGGAATCGAACCTGAGACCCTTCAGTCTGTGAGCCAATGCTCTAACCATTGAGCAAACTGTCTGGAGCAAATTTACAAACAAATTTATGCATTCAGTCAAGTCTCCCAGGGTTTTTCTTTTAGCTTTCTGCCATTGATAAGACATTTTAGCTCTATCTTGCTAAAAATTAATGCTTACTGTGTTTTATAGTTTACTTTTTAAAAAACACAACTTTAGTACGTCTGGACTTTAGAGTGTTGTATGAGTTGGATATTTACATTTACTTTCTAAATGGTTAACCACTTTCCCCCAAACCATTTATTGAATTATTTATTCTTTTTCTACTAACTTTAAGTTTCTTTATAAAAATTACATTGATACACACACACACACACACACACACACACACACACACTTGGGTCTGCTATTATACTTCACATTCTATTTTATTATTCTGTCTTTGCAATGTGGTACAAAAAACATATTGGTTTAATTATTGTACTACATATTCCATGTTAATATTTGTGTGGTAAGTCTTTCTTGTAACTTTTCCTTTCCAAAGTATTTTTGGCTTTTCCAGTGTACATATTCTTCCATATGAATGTTAAAACCATTTTGTGAAATTTCAGAAATGATCATGGCAGCGTTTTTATTGGCATTGTTAATGTAAAACTAAATTTGTGAAAAATAATGTTATGTCAATATTAAATCTCCTCATCCAGGAACATGTTATTTATTCTCATTCTGTGTGTCTCCTGGTGAAGTTTTCCAGTCGCTCTCTTTCCGAGTATTGTTTATGAATTTCCCTCCCACTTTGCCAAAAACTTGGCTAGTTTTCATCATCAAGGCAACCTTGGTCCTAGACTGGAACATGTGATGTGATCATTTAGCTTCTAAAAAATTGTTGTTGTGAATGAGATCTTTAAATACCGTAATATTTTGAACCTATAATTGGGGACACATAGACAGGATATAAATTTTAAATATTTATTTTAACAGTGTTTTTTTTTTTAATTTGCTATAATAGTTTTAAGGTTGAATATCTTGAGTGTTGCAAAAAGGTAGTCATATTATTCGCAAGAAATGTTTGTCGATATGTAAAAATTCTATTTTTCTTATTATAGATCAATATTGTGTAGGACTAAAAAGACATAGCTGTTTCAGACAGACAGACATACAGGCAGATAGACCTGGGATAAATTCCAACTGCACCACATACTTTCCTGCAATTTAGCCAATTTCTGAGGCTCTGTGTCCTCAGTTGTAAAAAGGGATAATGATACGTACTTTGCAGGGATCGTCTGAGGATTAAATGGAATATATCCTGCAAAGCACATAGCCCGTACCTGGCGCACGCGGCTGCTGTTACTGCTTGTGTGATTGCAGTTGGTCAGAACTCCCAGAACCTTAAATATTGGCTGTAATGGTGGCCATCAGGCTTTCATGGTGATAGGTTCATTGTTAAATAGAAATACCAGACTCTGTTCATGACAATGTTGATGGTGATGATGGTGATGATGGTGATGATGATGACCATGACTAACTTTATGAAGCAGTTGTGCCCCATGCAACACATTTCTCATAAAGACAATTGCAGAAAATTTCTCCAACATCTTGCAAACTTACTCCTTGCTTTTATTCAGTCATGCCATCATTCAATGAATCCATTTGAAATCATTTATTGAGAATGAATTGAATCTCTCACTTAATATGCCTCAGTTCTTACTCCTACAGGGTTTGTATTGGGATAAAGAATGGAGTTGGCCTTCCTTTGATAAAAGATCATTCATTCAACCATCACTTATTGATACCAGTAATAAAAAGATGAATATGATGAGGATCTTGTCCTTGAGTCATTCATAGTTGAGAAAACCAGAAGTGTAAGGAGCTTTATTCCAGAGGAACATAGAAAGGTCATGAGACCATAGAGAGGGAAGTACTTGTGTGGGGAGGCAGGGGGCTTGCTGGCTCGGGGTATTGTGGGGTTGGAAGGAGACAGGGCCGCAGAGGAGGTGGGAGTTAGGACTGGGTAAGTCATGACAATCGGTGGTAGGAGAGAAAGGCATTCCAGGTGGGCACAGAGGCACGGAGCCGATTGCCTGACTTGCCAAATAGCCTGTCCTCCTAGTGAAGTTGAACTTGAAAGTAGGTGGACTCTGTGACTACATTCAACTTGAAGTGGCTGGGCTATAAGTTAGAGCTTATCTTGGATGGTTTAATGAGGCCAATAAAGAATGGAAACAACTGTGCCTTGTTAATATTCATAGCCATGATATTTACTGGGGCTCAGCAAAGATAAAGAAAGTTAAGTACAGCTTTCACTGGGAAAATATGGGGGAGGGGGGGAGAGGGGGAAATGCAGAACTGAAAGAATCTACTGCTTTTATGTGAAAAAAAAAAAAAGGAGATATTACTTTTCTTTGAATTAGCTTGTTCTCTTAAATTTTCTCTTTCCATTCATGTCTTTCTCTTCTCCCAGATCCTCACTCAACAGCAGGCTTCCAGGCTGGGTGGATATCTTATCACTGATGAGTGAAGTTAAATGAAGATTATTGAACTCTCTCCCTAAAATCATACACACATGGTATAATAGGAAGGATGCACCCACTTGGCCTCCATTATCTGCTGGTGAAACCAGAATTTGGGGATTGATTCCTTTGTCCTCGGGGTCGGCTCTCCTTCTTTCTCTCTCCAGCCTGCTTCCTCCTCAGGTATTTGGGTTTGGCAGGCTATTAATGGGTGGAACCCACAGACACAAGGAAATGATTTTATGGGCTTTCTTCTGGGCTCATGTACAATTTTTAAAAATTCCTTTTGATCCTCTAAGATCTCGGCAGCCAACTCTGGTTAACATCACCCAGAAGCTAGCTGCACCCTTCGCTATCCTGGGAGCCTGGCTTCTCAAGTGCCAACCTGCAGGCAATTCTGTCTCCTTCCTGGAACTGGAGGCACCTTGAAAGCGTCCGGCAAACAGAATTGGCAGGTCGGATCACTGACATGTGAATTTGATTAATATTTACATCTGTGAAAAGCATTTCGTACCAAATAAATCTCTTAGAAATTTCATTGCCATCTCCCCGCCCCTAGATTGAGTAGCTTAATCCTCAGTTCTCATACACAAAATTCCTGATTCAGGGCCTAGTAAGAATTTAAGATTGATCCTGTTCTGAAACTTTAGCCTATTCTTCTGACATTCATAGAGGTCTTTGGAACAAGCTACTCCCATGCACATGGATGGATTGTGGGAAATGGGTGGAAAGTAGAAAACTGGGGAGAGACAAGTGCCCCAATTTTCAAAAGGGGCTGCTTCAAACAGTAACCAGCCCTGTGAACCGGTCAGTCATGGTCTAAATGCGCATCAGGCCAGACTGTTAGCCCTGCACCTTGTCTGGCTTTTGATAGGGCCTGCCAGTCAAGGCATCTGATGACATTGAGAGCACTTACAGAAACAAATGCCATATGTACAGATACAATGTTTATTATGAGTATGTTTCCACACTGGACCCATCCTTTTTTTTCTTTTTATGGGATAACTAGAGTATCAATGATGTACTACAATCCTAGTATATCTTTCCTTTTCTTTTTCTTTTTTTTTACATATACATTTATAATTTTTATGGCTCCTCCCTCCCCAGCCCCAGTTTTATTTAATATAATTGACATGTTAAGTGTTTGAACTATGTATCCAGTTTCTCTATGTAGGTAGGTAAAACATTACATGTGACAATACAACTGGGAAGCATTCTACCTTATTGAGCACTTGGATGCAAAGATGAACAAAGATTAGCTTCAATTTGGGAGAGTGTCTGTAATGTAAACCACAGGGCTCTGCCCTATAGAACATTTATATTTATGTCAAGTTTGAAGGCAGATTTTAGGCTCATTACATTTGTGCATAACATAGTGGAAACACTAAATAACGGGCTCTCACCATGAGTCAGGTGTTTGTGGCTAGAAACAGAAGAAGCTGGCCTTCCATTTTTTTCTTTCTTCTCTTCCTCCCTTCCTCCCCTCTCTCCTTCATCTTTTTTTCTTTTTTTAAAATATATATTTTATTGATTTCAGAGAGGAAGGGAGAGGGAGAGATCGAAACATCAATGATGAGAAAAAATCCTTGCTGGGGCCTGAGCCTGCAACCCAGGCATGTGCCCAGACTGGGAATTGATCTGCGATCTCCTGTTTCATAGGTTAACGCTCAACCACTGAGCCACACCAGCCAGGCTCCCCTTCATCTTTATGGCATGTAAATGTTTATAAATCCCACACAGGGCTGTTGAGAGATTAAGTCAGATCAAGAGAAGTGGGTGACATAGTGTCATTCCATACATTTTTTAGTCCTGGTCCAGACTTGACAGAGGTCCAAGTTCAGAGATCTCTTAAGTAGTCCTGATGGGGACAGAGCTCAGACCCCACCTTCCCTTCTTTGCATGTTATGCTGACGTTCTCTAGAAACATTCTTTGGGAGTGGCCGTGTCTGCCTCTCTGAACACAAGCTTTCAGAGCAGTAAAATGCTGGTTACAGAGACCGGCACACGTTGGATGAGCTCCTCTAATCCGGTAACCAGGCCTGGGGATAAAGTCACTGCTACGACATGTGCTTCTGCGGAGGCAGACACATCAAAACAACCACCAGAGCTAAAAATAAGTGGGACACAAAATGCATTCAGGCCACAAGACCGAGAACCAGCACTTTAGAGGGTTAGCACATGTGCTGAAAATTACTCAATGCTAAAGACTAAAAATTTAGAGCCAAGAGAGACTACCAGAAAGCATGTGGTCTAACTTCTCACTTGGATATAGAAGACGAGGTACAGAGAGAGGTTAGTTGATTTGCTCAAGGTCGTCCAGTTAATTATTGGCAGGGTTGGTTTCTTGATGCCTGGTCCAGAGTTCCTTCTACTCCATCACATTGTTCTGATTCTAATAATAATAATAATAATAGCAATGAGTTACATTTGCATAGTTCTTTACAGTTGAAAAACCTTGGATGGTTTAATGACGCCAACAGAGTAAAGAAGGGAAACATCTGTGCCTTGTTAATATTCAGAGTCATGATATTTATTAGGGAAAACAAAAAGTAAACTAAGCATAATTTTCATTGGGAAAATATTGGGAACTAAATGAGGAACTGAAAGATTCTACTACCTTTGGGTAAAGGTAAAGGAATACTAACTTTCTTCAAACCCACTCTGTCTCTTCATTTCTCTTCTCCTTGTCCTTCTTTCCTTCTAGACCCCCAGTCAGCAGCAGGTTTCTTAGATGGATGGGTTTCTTACAACACTAATGAGGATGCTATATTTTACCTTAAAAAGAGATAAGGCAAATATTATCCCCACATTATAGATGAGGCAGCAGAGGCACGGATGGTCTAGGATATTTGCCAGAGGGTACATAGCTAATGAATGATAGGGATAGACTCAAATAGACTCAAACCAAGGTTTCTTGACTTACAGGCTAGTGCTGTTTCTTATTCAGCACATTGACCTCCTTGCTGTTACTGAATAGACAGTGTGAGTCCCTCTGAAGGTTTGTTCTAATTTTTTTTTTAATTCTATGGGTAGAGACTGCACTATTAAAAAGGACACAATTTAGGGCTTTCGATACACAACAAATGTCTTATTCTGGAAAGTGAAGGTTAGAGCTACAAGGAACTAAAACATTCTATCCAGCATGGCCTTCTGATTTGATGTAAGTACTGTGCCCATGTTTTAGGGCCTCATCTCCAGAAAAAAATGCAACCCAAGATCTTACAAATAAAAGTGACTGTGCAAGAAGGAGAACGTTGATTTCTTGTTTTATGTGAAGTCTACTTTGCAGCATACCCCGTCTAGTCTCAGAGCTCCTGGAAAACCGTTGCCACTCTCCAGCACTGTGGAGTGCTCAGGATGTCTTCTAACATCATGGCAGGTAGGGACACCATCGCCACTCGCCAGCACTGTGTAGTGCTCACTCAGAGTGGCTTCTAACATCATGGTATGTAGGCAAAAGCCTTCATCTTTGGACTCAGAGGCTTAGTTGAAATCCCACTTAGGCAGTTTACTTAACCTCTGGAATCTGTGCCTTCCTGTGTAAAACTGGCATGTTAAAAGACCGACTCACAGAGCTGCCAAGGGGAAGAGAGACCATACGTGTTTACCTGGTAACACTGTGTTTTGGTCAGGTAGGCACGCTGGTAAACCAGATGTGCAGGTCCTTTGGCTCGGCTGACCATGACACTCCTGAAGCCAGAGCACTGGTTTGAGGCAAGCACTGCTCAATAGTTTTCCAAGCAAGACTGTGCCCTAACCCCTTCTTCTTTCTCATGCTGGTCACAGGGAGCAGAGGCTGAGAGGTAACCTATTATCCTTAGTGGAAAGTAACAGCACCACAAAAACCCACCTCCATCACGCTGCCTGTGATGTGAACTTCAGCGTCAACTTGACTGGATCACAGACATCAGGGTGCCCTGATATTTGGCTAAATATTATTTCTGGGTGTGTCGGTGCGAGTGTTCCCAGAAGAGATTAGCATTTGAGTTGGTAGAAGACTACCCGCTCCAACGTGGATGGGCATCATCCGATCCATTGAGTGCCTGAATACAACAAAAAGGTGGAGGAAGGGTGAATTCTCTTTCTCTGCCTGATTGTTTCAGCTGGGACATTGGAATTTAGACTGGAATTTACACCATCAATTCCCCTGGTTCTTAGAGCTTCAGACTGATCGAATCACACCACCCACTTTCCTGGATCTCTAGCTTGCTGATGGCAGGTCCTAGCTCCTCAACCTCCATAAAAACATGAGCCAATTCCTTGTAATACATCTCTATGCATCTCTAAGTTTTTGTTATTGTTGGCCTGGATCCTTCTAATCCCAACTTTGCTTAATTTTTGTAAAGGTTAACCTAATAGCTAGAGCAAATGGCATATGTGTATATATCTTAATTTGGTAGGCAGAATAAAGTGCCTCACCTCAAAAGATGCCATGTATTAATCTCCAGAATCTGTGAATATATTGTTAGATGGAAAAAAATACTTTGCAGATGTGATGAAGAGTATAGATGCTGAGATGGGAAGACTATTAGGTGAGCCCAGCCTAATGGCATGAAAGTGGAAGATCTCCCCAGCAGTGGTTAGAGAGAGACCAAGAGATCTGATGACAGAGGTGTTGCCAGAGAAACGCTACACTGGTGACTTTGAAGATGGGAGACGAAGCTGAGAGCCCAGAATCCAGGCAGCCTCTAGAAACTTGGAAAGGCAAGGATTCGGATTCTCTCCTAGAGTCTCCAGAAAGGGATGCAGACCAGCAGATGCCTTGACTTTAGCCCAGTGATGTCCCTGGTGACCTACAGAACTCTATGATAATAAATGTGTGTTTTAAGTCACTAAGTACCCCTCGGAGATGGGGTAGATCTCCTCCCAAAATTTGAAACTGATAATGCCACACACACACACACACACACACACACACACGCGCGCGCGCGCGCGCGCGCACGTGCGTGCAGGTATGAACAAGTTTGTTACTCACATAATAAGACTTTCAAGGTTTCTCCAAAACTGTCCAAAAATGGCCTGAGAAATCAGGGAAAGGAAACTGTCTTGGAGAATCTATGGTGCTTAGGAGGTGGGGACTGGGTGACGGTTCTCACCTGCATGGTTTGCTCTTACCATGGAGAGAGCACCAAACATTCTTTTTCTTTTTTTAATCCTCACCTGAGGATATGTTTTTATTGATTTTTAGAGAAAGAGGAAGGGAGAGTGAGAGAGAGAGAAAGAAATATCAATGTGAGAGAGAAACATTGATTGGTTGCCATCAGTACACACCCCAACTGGGGATTGAACCCACAACCAGGTATGTGCCTTGGCTAGAAATCGAATGCACAACCTTTTTTTTGGTGTACAGGATGGTGCTCCAACCAACATAGCTACTGGCCAGGATGGACACCCAGACATTCTTACAGCTTGGCAAGGTGTGGGGCAGAGAGGGAATAGGTGGGTGATGCTCAAGTATTGTCAGCCATCAAATATTAAGAATTGGAATAACATGCTATTTCTCAACAATAGAAATTTAATATAGCAGTATTCTTCTACTTCCATCTAAGAAACAATTTACCCATCCATCCATCCATCCATCCACCCACCCAATATGTTAAGGTGTATCTACTCTGTGCCGACCATAGCTAGAGGTTATGAATGCAGTGCTGTCCCTGAAATAACTTTCCTTCCTGTTTTGCTCACCATCTAGTCGGAGTGGACATTAAGTTGCTTTGTAATTATTTGCCAAGTATCCCAATTGTGGTATGTGGTGAAGGCTGAGAAGGCACAATGAAGAAAGAGATTTTTCTTCCTAGGAATTAGGAAACATTTCACTGACAAGATAATAGTTGGCACAGTTCTTGAATAACAACCAGAAATTCGAAAAGTAGAAATAGAAATGAAAGCACTTTAGACCTTTAAAGGGAACATGATGGAGAAAGGTATAAAGGTGTAAATTTTCTCTGTGTGGCAGTAAACTGGAATAGCAGATGAGGGTTTTTGTTTTGTTTTTTGTCCTCTGATCCATGTGGGTTTGGGATCTCAAAATGGGGTTTCATGAGATGGTTTGGAAGAAAAAAAACCTGAAATAGTGGGAGGTGGTAGGGATAAAGATGACCAACTGCTGGCTGCCTGCAGGTTGAGCTAATTTAAGGATAGGAGGGTTGTTTTTTTTTAGCCTGAAGCTATTGATTACACCCAAGTTAACACATGTGAAGGAAAACATTTCAGTCCGATAACGTAAACAAGATGGGAAGAAGTTTCAAGAAAAGGAAGTTAATGAGCATTTCTGTCATAGCCTACAGCTTCTTTCCAATGATGGTCCAAGCAAATGATGCACAGAGTCTGTGGCAGGGCTGCTTACTGAAGGATCTGGAGGCATGGCAGAGGATGGAGCTGCTCCTCAGGATTCAGAAGGTGACCCCTCCCTTCCGGCCCCTCATCCGTGTGAGTCTAGAATATCTGAGGGCATCGGGGGCCTTTCCCGGACCCCAGAGGTCTGGCAGCCTCGGCAGCAAACCCCACAGCAGCGTTTGCCTCATGTGGGTAGCAGCTGGAACAGCCTAGGTTCCCTCCAACATCGATGACTCGGTTCGGTTGGAAAGAGACCCACATCTTCCCTCCAACTCTCCCCCCTGCCTCCTGCTGCAACTTCACTCTCTCTCCCTCTGTTTTGTATTTTAGACTCAAGAGGATCCTTCACATGTATAACAAGTTCTTGCTTTGAACTTAAATAAACATTATGAAAAAAGTGTGGTCCATCTTACTTGAAATTCTGAAACAGGATTAGATTTAGGCTGTGAAATGCCTCTGCCTTATCTCTAGGAGCCAGCTGCTGGGAGCATTTTTGAGGGATCAGGCTGGTTGTTGGGGTGAAATTTAAAAAACACACAGAACATAAACCCCAAATGATCTGTGTAGAGGTTTTTCACACAATCCCCTTGGTCAGAAGCTCAGTCTTTCTCGTTTTCATCCCCTCATTATTTGGAGTGATCAAGGCATGGGAGCCGGGGTGGGAGTAAAATGTGTCCAGCCGGCCATCTTCCTCTCCTTCTCTCTGTATTTCTGCTTTTCTCTTTTCTAAACTGGCCCGGCTACATCTAAGGGTTTCCCAATGGAGGAAACAAATTATTTGGGTCAGACAGGCCACCATCACTACTTATGAGCCAAAAATGCTGCCTGGCATTTTAAAAACTGATTTATTAATACACACAGGGAGGTCTTGCATGTCAACAACTGCAAATTATGGATAACAGATTTGCATCTTCTACAATTTCATGGCCTCATTCCGTGGGACTTTGGAAGCCGAAAGAAAAAACACACACACACCTGATGGCAAAGTGTCCTTTAAAATATCTTTTTGAACTAGTTGCTTACTTCTTTCATCAAAAAGAAAGGAGAGGAGGAGGAGAGGAGAATAAAAACAAAAATATGTTTCTCTTAATTCACTGTAAAGTGTAGCATTAGAAGATTTCAAATCCATGAATTACTATGTGTATGATGTATGAGTCAATTACAGAAAGAATAGGAAATGGCTAACCAATTCACATCAATCTCCAGCTAAAGTATGTTCAGGGAAATGAATTTAGGATTGAATCAAACTGACTTTAAGTTCCTTCTGAACACAGTACTCTGAAAAAGTACTTGAGGAACATTACACTGAAAGATAATGTATATTTATCTTCAATGAATGCACACTTTTGGGGAAGAAAAGACATCAAAAGTTGTGTTGATTTATTCCCAAGGGAGGCCAAGGATCATTAATTAGTAAGTAGGCAATACAGGTAATAGCTGGCACCAGCAAAGGAATTCCCCCAGACCTCTCCAGAATTCCAGGACTGGAGAGGTCTGGGGGAATTCAAGTAAAAGATGGATTGTTTTCCCCTGAATTTCAAGCATAATTTAAATCCTGGTGGGTGGGAAAAGCAAGGAGGGCATCTCAGAAGAGAAGGCCTGAGAAGACTTGGAGAAGGAGGTACTAGAGGCTCAGGGGCCAGTGAGGAGAGCTGCTTTGAACTTCATAAAAACGGACTCATAAAGTATATGCTCTTTCTGGTCTGGCTTTCTCCCCACTCACCGTTATATCTGTGAGTTTCATCCATATTGTTACTTACCTAAACTTCAAAATTAGACAAAACTAATTTATGATTAGTCAAAATAGATTACCAGAGAGGTTTGGAATTGGAGAATTCAAATTTTGTTCAAAAGAGTATAACAAACATCAAATACCTACAGAACACCCAAAGAAAATATTCAAGATTTCTATACACACACCCACACCCTGCCCCCACCCCCACACACACCACACACAAACTACAAAAATTACTGACAACAAATGGATGGAAATACCATGCTCATGGATTGAAAGATTCAAAATTGTTACAGTATCTTGTTTTCTTATCAATCTACTAGAGGCCCGGTGCATGAAATTCATGCACTCAGAGTGGGGGGGTCCCTCAGCCTGGACTGCATCCTCTCGCAGTCCAGGAGCCCTCAGGGGATGTCTGACAGATGGCTTAGGCCCGCTCCCTATAGGGAGCGGGCCTAAGCCAGCAGCCGGACATCCTTAACGCTGCCACGGAGGTGGGAGAGGCTCCCACCACCACTGCTGTGCTAACCAGCCATGAGCCCGGCTTCTGACTGAGTAGCACTCCCCCTGTGGGAGCACACTGACCACCAGGGGACAGCTCCTGCATTGAGCATCTGCCCCCTGGTGGTCAGTGCATGTCATAGCGACCGGTCGTTCTGCTGTTCTGTCGATTTGCATATTAGCCTTTTATTATATAGGACTAGAGGCCTGGTGCATGAAATTCGTGCACGGCGGGGAGGGGGGGGTAGCGGGGGGTGTTGTCCCTCAGCCCAGCCTGCAGTCTCTCCAATCTGGGACCCTTCAAGGGACCTTCATTTTTTCCTTCAAGAGTGTGGTGGAAAAACCCTAGATTACCTTCTTGGATTCTTATAACCCAAATTACCAAGAACACTGCAATTGGTGGCCTACAGGGAGCTTAGCCAGTGAGTTGTCAGAAAAGGTATTTACTCTCAAAATGGTTTGGCTCAGTGTATAGACCGTGGGCCTGCAGACTAAAGGGTCCCAGGTTTGATTCCTGTTAAGGGCATGCACCTTGGTTGGAGGCATATCCCCAGTGGGGAGTGTGCAGGAGGCAGCTAATGGATGTTTCTCTCTCATTGATATTTACGACTGTCTATCCCTCTCCCCTCTTCTCTGTAAAAAAAAAAAAAAAAAATCAATAAAAAATTTTTTTTAAAAAGGTGTATCCTCTGTAGCTCATGCAGCCCCTGGGTTGTGTCCACTGGCCTAGGGGCGTGTCCCTGCCACCCAGTGGTGGCTGCCAGGGTCTCTGCACACCCCAGAGGCCAGCAGCCATCCCCCTGTGGAGGGCGCTAGGCTGGGGGCGTGGACACGAACCGCCACTTGGTGCTGGAGCTTGGAAAGCCTCTGGGGCAGGGCAGGAACATCCCCGTCTCCAAACGCCCCAAGGCCAGCAGCCAGCCTGACCATGGGCCTCAGGCTCGGGGCTTGCAGGGACCCTGGGCAGCACACAGCAGTGGCCGCCAGGGTCTTGGCACACCCCAGAGGCCAGCAGCAGCTCCTGGTCCTGGGCGCCTGGCTGGGGGAGTGGCCCCAAACCGCCGCTTTGTGCAGGAGCTTTTGCAAGCGGCTTGGGGAGGCCAGCAGCCAGCCTGACCATGAGCCTCAGGCTCGGGGCTTGCAGGGACCCCAGGCAGCACACAGCGGTGGCCGCCAGGGTCTCAGCACACCCCAGAGGCCAGCGGCAGCCCCTGGTCCTGGGTGCCTGGCTGGGGGCATGGCCCCAAACCGCCTCTTTGTGCAGGAGCCTTTGCAAGCTGCTGGGGGCGGGGCGGGAACATCCCATTGAGCATGAAATGATGTTCCCGCCCGCCAGGTTGCTTGGCGCCTACACCCATAGGCTCTGAGTGGCCAGGGGGCGTTCTGGGACCCTTGCCACTCAGGACCTAAGCACAGGCCTACAGGCTAGGAGCGGCCTGGGTCTGGAGGATGTTTCCTGGACCCAGGCCGCTCAACGCCCGCATATGCAAATTAACCACCATCTTGTTCGCTCTGATTGGCTGTGGGCGTAGTGGAGGTGCGGTCAATTTGCATGTTTCTCTATTATAAGGTAGGATATGCTTAATACAATCCTAATCAAATTCCCAGAAGATATTTTTGGTGGAAATTTATAAACTGATTATAAAATTTAGATGAAAATGAAAAGAGCAATTCTTAGATAGTCAAGGTGGAAGAATAATCATGATGATTAAAGCTATAGTAATCAATGTCTGCTAATGTAAGGATAGACACACTGATCAATGCAATGGAATGGAGTCCAGAAGCAGGTTCCCACATGTTCAGTTACCTGATTTATAACAAAGTTGCCTACTGGCTACAGTGTAAATTGGCAGTCCCACTTTGGGAAACTGATAGTATCTAATAAAATCTGACTATTCAATGACCCAGTGGTTCCATATTTAGGTATACCAACAAAAATGTGCACATAGGCACACCAAAAGATGTGTACAAGGATGCACATAATATTACTGTTAATTATCACCCCAGCTGGAAACAACCCAAATACCTATCAATAATTGAATGGGTAATAAATGTTAGTGTAATTTAAATTCATACTGTATAACACTATATATAGTAGTTGCCTTAGTGCAGTGGTCGGCAAAGTCATTAGTCATCAGAGCCAAATATCAAGAGTACAATGACTGAAATTTCTTTTGAGAGCCAAATATTTTAAACTTAAACTTCTTCTAATTCCACTTCTTCAAAATAGACTCGCCCAGGCCGTGGTATTTTGTGGAAGAGCCACACTCAAGGGGCCAAAGAGCCGCATGTGGCTCGAGAGCCACAGTTTGCCGACCACGGCCTTAGTGCATGTGGGCTGTTATACCAAAATATCACAGACAAGTAGCTTATAAACAACAGACATTTATTTCTCCCACTCCAGAGGCTGGGATGTCCGGAATCACAGCCCTGGAAGAGTCTGTCTTTGCTGAGGGCTGCCTTCCCAGGTGGCCATATTTCCTCTGTAATCTTCCATGGCAGGAGGGGCTGGGAGCTCTGTGGGGTGTCTTATAAAAACACTAATCCCATTTATGAGGGCTCCACCCTCAGGACCTATCACCTCCCAAAGGCTCCATCTCCTGATACCATCCCACTGAGCATGAACATTTCAACACATGACTTTGGGGTGACACAAACCTTCTGGCCAAAGCAGCAGGGCTCAGTGAAGCAGAGGCAGGTGGGAAATAGTGCGCCTTTTCGGCTGTGCTGCCCCTGGCACAGCTCCTGCCTGCGGCTGCGCTGTGAGAGCAGTCACAGACCACCCAGGAACGGCCATGGCCGTGCTTCTGGAACTTTATTTATGGACGCTGAGATCTGAATATCATAATTTTCACATCACAAAATTATGAACATTTTTTTCCAACCATTAAAAAATCTAAAAACTCTTCTTAGCTTATGGGCTATACAAAAACAGAAGGAGAAAAATTAACAAGTGCTGCACACTCAACCATATGAATGAACCTCACAGATATATTGGTGAGTGGAAGAAAAGCCAGACCAGAGAGTATATACTTAATTATTTGACATATATCAAAAGCAGGCAAAACTAACTTATGATGATAAATGTCAATATAATGTGATTATCAGAGAGGTCAGAATCAGGCAGGCTTCTGGGCTGTGGCTAACGTTCCATTTTGTAATCTGAGTGGTGGCTAAAAAGATGTGTTCATTTTATAAAAGTCATCATGTTGTACTCTGAATCTACTATATTTCTATAGGACAATTACAAAATTTAATGATGGGAAAAGGAGGACCTATGTAATACTTTCAACAACAACAAAAAAATGTAATGCTTTTTAAGAGACAGCATCATATGGTAACTAAGTGCATGGATCTTGCAGACAGACTGCTGTGTCTAACCTTTAGTTCTATCATTAGCTGTGTGACCTTGGGTAAGTTGCTTCACCTCTCTGTTCCTTAGCTTTCCTCAAGTGTAAAATAGGGAATAACTATGGTACTCACCTTGCAGTATTACTATAAGAATTATGAATTAATCCATCTAAAACTACATAGAACAACACTAACAAACCCAAGCTCTCAATAAATGTTAGCTATTATCATTGTGGCCAATAACATTTATTTATTTTATTTTTTTAAAGAAATGTATTTTATTTATTTTATTTTATTAATTTAAGTTCTATATTGTTGAAAGTATTACATATGTCTCCTTTTTCTCCCCCATTGGAAATTCACTTTTATTTATTTTATTTTTGTTAATCCTCACCCCAGAATATTTTTCCATTGATTTTTAGAGAGACTGGAGGGGGAGAGACAAAGAGAAACATTGATGTGAGAGAGACACACAGGGATTGAGCCTACAACTGAACTATGTGCTCTTGACTGGAATAAAACCCAGGACCCTTCAGTCTGCTAGCCAATGCTCTATCCACTAAGCAAAACTGGCTAGGGCAATCAATAGCTTAAATATCCTATCTAATAAGGAGGGAATATGCAAATAGACCATCACACCATAACAAGATGGCTGTACCCACAGAGGAGGCCGAGTTCCTATAATGAGCCTTAATGAGCAATCAGCAGGGACCTGAGGCTTCGTGGCACTGGGCCGGGCAAGGGACCTCAGGTTGCTCCCCTGCCCCGGCACTGGGCCAGGGGACTTAAGGTCACACCTCACACCCTGGTGCCAGGCCATGGGACCTGAGGCCATGCCCCCTGCCATGCAGGGCTTGATGGGGGATCTCAGGATGTGCCCTCTGGCCTGGCGGGGCTTGATGGGGACCTAAGGAATGCCCCGGCCCAGGCCGGGGGACCTGTGGCTCCACCCCCCGCCTGGGCCAGGGGACCTCAAGGTGTGCCCCCCACCCCGGGCCAGGTGACCTGAGGCCATGCCCCCCACCCCAGTGGGGCTTGATGTGGGTGGGGCCAGCTGGGTCTGGGTCTAGTGTGATTTTGAGGCGCATGTGGGTGGGTGGGGACTTGACTGTGGTTCCCGTGGCACGCCCCAGACTCTGACAGGAGGAAGATTTTCATATACATTTTACTAATTTTCTTTCATCTCTGACACTTCTATTATAGAGAAAGGGCAAATAGCAGTATTAAAATATTTCTTCTAATTAATTCCCTTTTAATGTGCATGAATTTTATGCACTGGGTCACGTGTGTGTGTGTGTGTGTGTGTGTGTGTGTGTGTGTGTGTGTGTATTGATTTCAGAGAGGAAAGAGAGAGGGAGAGAGAGATAGAAACATCAATGATGAGAGAGAACCATTGATTGGCTGCCTCCTGCACACCCCACACTGGGAATCAAGCCCACAACCCGGGAATGTGCCCTGACCTGGAATTGAACTGTGACCTCCTGGTTCATAGGTCAACACTCAACCACTGAACCACACTGGCTGGGTAACCAATAACTTTTTTGCTTTGGGTGTTTATTAAGGTGTTTATAAACTCTTGATTCTGCCATATATTATGTTTACTTTTAGATTCAGTCTTGGGCCAGGAGCACAAAGAAGTCATTCTAACTCACACGTGGTCCCGCCTGGCTCACTAGAAATACGATTCTGGAGAAGAGCCTGGGAGTGCGGGCCTGGAGTCATAAATAACAGAAATACCCCGTCCGATGCAGAATGCACACACCGCCTGTGAAAAGTCGCAGTGTCAGTAGGTGCGAGTTGAAGACTGAGATCCGGGATTCCAAACAAATATATATTTTCATTCTAAACTAATCTTTTTTATAGAAAACAGAAGAGGCTTGTTGGAGAGGCCCTTGAACAATAGTCTGTTGTTTGTCTGTGCTCTAGGCCTGGATCTTGCAGCTAGAGAGTGACCAAGGCGGGACCCCTTGACTCCAGGAACGTTATAGGGGGGAACCCTGCTCATCTACTGTAATTGTTTTCCCAGCGGGAAAGGCTGGAAATAAATAAAGTCAGAAATAAACATGCGCCCCTATTCTTTATGCTGTGTAAATGCCCATACTGGGAGGCTTGTGCTCTCTGACTTAAAAAAAATGAAGCAAAAACCTTTTTATTCTCACTATAAACATTTATTTTCTGTTCAATCATTCAACAGGTTTTATTGAGTGCTGCATAACAGGCCAATGAAATTCTACATCAAAGGAATATTTTTTAACTTTGTTCTCTGAGGTGATGTTTCTTTAAAATTTTGGACCATGGAATGTCACAGCCCCCTCCTCTCCCCCACCCCCCTAGCCCCCAGTCATACCCATTTATATCCCAGAACACACTCTGGGAAATGCTGAGTTAACCAGTCCTTTATTGCTGAACACTGAGGTTTCCCAATTCTTTGCTGCCATAAATAACACTGTGGGGAACATTCTTGTACCTACAGCTTCGCACACATGTTAGATTATCTCCTTAGGATAGATTCCTAGGAGGGGAATTGTTGAAATAGAGGCTCTGTTTCTTTTTATGCACATGAAAGACCCTGTGTCAGTTTTACAAAATGTAGGTAATCACAGACTCGTAAAACATCGGCGTTGGCACGGATCTCAGAGCATCATTTCAGGCCTCCTGTCCACGGGCGGACAGGGGCTGGGAGCCAGGTCGGTCTTAACACCATCTAACAGTTCACATGGGCTCCGGGGACAGCTGTCCGAGGGAGAAAGGACACGCTGGGGAGGTCAGCGAGGCAGCTTCCAACAGCATGTGCCCCCGGGCTCCGGTGCCTCCCTGTCCTCTCCCTCGTGGACTCTCCCTTTCAAGCCAGCGGTCATGTTTAGTACGAGCCCCTGGTACTTATCAAGAACTACAGCCCCAGTGCACGAATTCGTGCATGGGTAGGGTCCCTCGGGGTGGCCTGTGGGGATCAGGCCCCAGCTCACACCCCCAGCCTTGCAGCCCTGCAGCCCTGCCTGGCACCTCGCCGTGGCCTGGCACCACCCCCTTACCTGCTCCACCATCCCACCCGTGGGACGATGGATCGGGGCCGGGACCCCTGCGCCCAGCTCCCTCAGCGCCTGGGAGCCGAGAAGTGGTCCCCCGCTGCCGCTACTGGTTGCCATCTGTGGGGCAATTGGGCCCCCACTCGCACCCGCCTTGGCCTGGTGCCGCCTGCTCACCTGCTCCACCATCCCGCCGTGGTCCTGCTCTCATTGGGGCCAGCAGTGCCTCCACTGCCACCCGCTGCCAGCACCGCGTCACCAATGCCCGCCATGTTCCACACCGCCCCCTGGTGGTCAGTGCACGTCATAGCGAGTGGTTGAACTCCTGGGTCGAACAATTTGCATATTAGGCTTTTATTATATAGGATAGCACGTCAGGGAAACTGGGATCCAGTCTAGCACCCACTCTTCCCGTTAAAGGATAGCAGGGCCCAGAGTGCACAGAGGGCACGTTGTGAGTGTGTGTTTGTGTGAGTGTGTGTGTGAGAGTGAGTGTGTATGTGTGAGAGTGTGAGTGTGACTGTGTGTGTGAGTATGTGAGAGTGAGTGTGTGTGAGTATGTGAGTGAGTGTGTGTGTGAGAGTGTATGAGTGTGTGTGAGCATGTGTGTATGTGAGAATGAGTGTGTGAGAATGAGTGTATGTGTGTGAGAGTGAGTGTGTGTGACTGTGTGTGTGTGTGACTGTGTGTGTGACTGTGTGTGTGTGACTGTGTGTGTGTGAGTGTGTGTGAGAGTGAGTATGAGTGTGTGTGAGAGAATGAGTGTGTGTGTGAGGGTGAGTGTGTGTGAGTGTGTGTGTGACTATGTGTGTGTGTGAGTGTGTGTGAGAGTGTGTGAGTGTGTGTGTTAGTGTGTGTGTGTGACTGTGTGTGTGTGTGAGAGTGTGTGAGTGTGTGTGAGAATGAGTGTATGAGTGTGTGTGAGTGTGAGTGTGTGAGAGTGAGTGTGTGTGTGTGTGTGAGTGTGAGTGTGTGTGTGTGTGTGACTGTGTGTGTGTGTGTGTGAATGAGTGTGTGTGAGAGTGAGTGAGAGTGAGTGTGAGTGTGAGCCCAGGCAGTGATTGCTTTGGGGAGCTTGGGGTGGGCCACCTCCATGGCCAGGTGATGTTGATTTCCCTGAGCCCTATGGCCGGCGCTTAGATTACCTGGAGGAGGGACTGGGCTGGCAGTCGTGTGAGTATTTCCCAGACTTGCCTGCTGTTTCCCGGAGAGTTGGCTGCCCCGGGCAAGTGCATGTGTTTGGAGAGCCTTGGTGGGGAGTAGCGGGCGCCCCAGGTCACGGGTCTGAGCAGCCTGGAGCCTGGAAGCAAACCAGAGCCCAGGGCGGCCGGACCAGACTCAGAAGCTGGGCCCACCCCAGGCCATTGGACAGCGACCGAGGCCCTTCCCCTCATCTTGGTAAGCGCTCCTCCCGGCTTGTGTTTAACTTGAACAGTGTCCAGCTTCCCTCAGAATGGAAAAGGGATGGCGTTCCGAGGGGCCTCTAACTTCCATTTGGGGGAAATAACCCTCTCCCTGCGGGGAGGCACACTTCATCACCCGTGAGGGCAGGCCCCAGCGCTCCACTCTCGTCCTGGCTGGGAACGTTCTCCAAGTTCTAGAAACATCCCCACATCCTCCCACACCCTCTGCCCCCCACCCCCGCCCGCTCTGGCACCTCTGCCTCATTATTAATGGCTCGGGAAATGGGCTGGCAAAGCAGTCCTGGCTCCGGGCCCGCAGGCCTCCAGCTGTCCTGGATCCCGTGGCCCCGGGGTCTCGTTGACTGAGGAAAGGGTGCACGGTGGTCCAGGATATAGAAACTTTCTGTGTTCCTCCCTGGGCCACACGAAACGTGAGGCCGACTCTAGGGGCGCAGATGGTGGCAGCATCTCCTCCCTCCGTGGCGCCTGTCACAGCGCCGGCTCCACGGCCTCGCTGTGGAATGAATGAGCAGGGCTTGCTTCAGGTCCAGGCTTTCTCAGCCTCCCGGCGTGGACACACATACTGTGTGGGCCTTGATGTAATCAACCCTGGAGGACTTCACAGAGAAGCGTTAGGAGGACCCCTCCCCTTTCCCTGGTCCCCGCCTGTCTGCCTACTGCATGCAGCCAGGTCTAAGGACACAACACCGACCCATGCACCACGTGACTTCAGGCAAAGCTATATTTCAGGCTGAGCCCTTTGGGAAGCAGAGACAGACAGAGCAAAGTTGAGAAGAGCAAGGCCGGATACCTGGGGAAAGTTTGGGTTTGCCCCAGACTCTCAGGCTGCAGGCACAGATGTGCAAAAGGTGCTCATGAATTATATTAGAGGCCCGGTGCATGAATTCGTGCATGGGTGGGGTCCGGCCAGCCTGGCCAGGGGGAGGGGACATGGGCAGTTGGCCAGCCTGCCTGCTGATCGAACTCCTGGTTGAGGGGTCAATTTGCATATTAGCCTTTTATTATATAGGATATAGACTGAGTGGCCAGATTATTATGCGTTTAGAGATCATAAATCTGGCCACTCAGTGTAGAATTGTACCTCTGAAACGATATAATTTTATTAACCAATGTCACTCCAATAAATTCAATACAAAATAAAATAAATTTTAGCAGCATAATAAAAGGAAAGTAAATAAACAAAATGAGCACAGATCCTTTCCCCTCCCCCGGATAGTGGAGGAGAGAGACCAGCTTCCGGCCATGGGTCTTGCCACTCCTTTTTCTGCTCGATGCCCTAGACACGCAGCCACTGCTGGCCCAGTAGGGCCCCTCCCCTCCCCGCCCCTCTCCCTGACTGTGCGTGGAAGGAGAGGTCTTGCTAACAGGGACTGCGCTGACTTCCTCATGCCGTGGTCTGGGAGGGGGCAGAGAAGGTTCAGGATGCTCAGGTGAATTGAGCTCCCCCTTTAAAGTGACCACATCACCTCCGACGACATCTGTCCTTCCTCTCCCATCTTCTTGGGTGTCTTTTTATTGCTCCTTTTAAAGCACTGGTGGTTTGGGTTCTGAAGTTAGCCGGGAATGTACAGCGCAGGAGACGTGGGGCAGGTGGCTCCATGGTCACCCCCGCCCTCAGCTTTCCCAGGTGAACCAGGAGCCCCTAGGGTCCCGCCTTGGAAAGGAGGATGGGCCTGGGAGAACCGCATCTAGTCTGAAGGGTTTCTGGGCTCCTCAGCGCCTCCCAGCACGGGCAAGGCGGGCAGGGCCCTGGGAGCTGCTGGCTCTGGTCTGTTCTATTGTAGGAGCTGTAAATCATCGAAGACTCAGCACTCGACTCTAAAAGGATGTGTAAAAGGCGTCCCGACTCACCTTCTGTGCTCCCACCCAGATCCCTCTTTCCCTCCTCAACTCTTCTTAATTTATGGACCCTTATGGAAAGAGAGCTATAAATAAACTGGCATTTCTGAACGATGCTCCCTTCTTTAAATCAAACTTCAGACCAGCCACGCTGAGAAAAGGGCAATTCTCTGGGTGCGGGCGGGGTTCCGAGGAGATTAAGTGTGTAATATGGAATAAAGCTGCATCCGTACGCTCTCTCCTGGCACTATCCTGAGACATTTGGGATGTGTGTGTTTTCACCCAGTAACACGTTCAGAGAGTTTCTCTTCCAGCAATGTCCCGTGACTGGGGGAAATATATTGAGAGCTTCCTATGTGAAAAAGAAAACCTTTCAGAACTAAGACTCATTTGAGAGAAAGACATGCAGCTGAAATGCCTTATGTGCTCTGTAAATGAAGGAAAGAGAATTACATTTAACAGGAATAGCACACCAGCATATAGTTAAAGTCCAGGTTACAGTCATATCAAGAGGAAGGATGAGGGGAGGAAGGTTATAGAAGAAAGGTTGAGGGGAGGTGAAGAGAGGAAGAGGAGAAGGCGAAAAGATGGAGGACACACAGACTCATTCATTTGCTGAGCACGCTGGCCCCTCCCCGTAGCTGTCTCTAGGGCCTTTGCCCCCACACCCTGGGGGTGGATAAAGGAACCAGGCCACGGATGGGGCAGAGTTGGGGTAGAGGCCTGTGGAGGTTGGAGGAAGGCCGTGACTGGGATGTGCCATGGCAGAGGGTGCTGTGTGAAGGGGGGTGGGCATCACCTGTGTGGGGGAGGGGGTGTGGGACATCACCTGTGTGGGGGAGTGGGTGTGGGGCATCACCTGTGTGGGGGAGGGGGTGTGGAACATCACCTGTGTGGGGGAGGGGGTGTGGGGAATCACCTGTGTGGGGGAGGGGGTGTGGGCATCACCTGTGTGGGGGAGGGGGTGTGTGGAACATCACCTGTGTGGGGGAGGGGGTGTGGGGAATCACCTGTGTGGGGGAGGGGGTGTGGGGAATCACCTGTGTGGGGGAGGGGGTGTGGAACATCACCTGTGTGGGGGAGGGGGTGTGGGGAATCACCTGTGTGGGGGAGGGGGTGTGGGGAATCACCCGTGTGGGGGAGGGGGTGTGGGGAATCACCTGTGTGGGGGAGGGGGTGTGGGGCATCACCTGTGTGGGGGAGGGGGTGTGGAACATCACCTGTGTGGGGGAGGGGATGTGGGGAATCACCTGTGTGGGGGAGGGGGTGTGGAACATCACCTGTGTGGGGGAGGGGGTGTGGGGAATCACCTGTGTTGGGGAGGGGGTGTGGGCATCACCTGTGTGGGGGAGGGGGTGTGGAACATCACCCGTGTGGGGGAGGGGGTGTGGGCATCACCTGTGTGGGGGAGGGGGTGTGGGCATCACCTGTGTGGGGGAGGGGTGTGGGGAATCACCTGTGTGGGGGAGGGGGTGTGGGGAATCACCTGTGTGGGGGAGGGGGTGTGGAACATCACCTGTGTGGGGGAGGGGGTGTGGGGAATCACCTGTGTGGGGGAGGGGGTGTGGAACATCACCTGTGTGGGGGAGGGGGTGTGGGGAATCACCTGTGTGGGGGAGGGGGTGTGGGGCATCACCTGTGTGGGGGAGGGGGTGTGGGCATCACCTGTGTGGGGGAGGGGTGTGGGGCATCACCTGTGTGGGGGAGGGGGTGTGGGGAATCACCTGTGTGGGGGAGGGGGTGTGGGCATCACCTGTGTGGGGGAGGGGGTGTGGGCATCACCTGTGTGGGGGAGGGGGTGTGGGCATCACCTGTGTGGGGGAGGGGGTGTGGGCATCACCTGTGTGGGGGAGGGAGTGTGGGCATCACCTGTGTGGGGGAGGGGGTGTGGGGAATCACCTGTGTGGGGGAGGGGGTGTGGGGAATCACCTGTGTGGGGGAGGGGGTGTGGGGCATCACCTGTGTGGGGGAGGGGGTGTGGGCATCACCTGTGTGGGGGAGGGGGTGTGGGGAATCACCTGTGTGGGGGAGAGGGTGTGGGGAATCACCTGTGTGGGGGAGGGGTGTGGGGCATCACCTGTGTGGGGGAGGGGGTGTGGGCAACACCTGTGTGGGGGAGGGAGTGTGGGCATCACCTGTGTGGGGGAGGGGGTGTGGGGAATCACCTGTGTGGGGGAGGGGGTGTGGGCAACACCTGTGTGGGGGAGGGGGTGTGGGCATCACCTGTGTGGGGGAGGGGGTGTGGGCATCACCTGTGTGGGGGAGGGGGTGTGGGCATCACCTGTGTGGGGGAGGGGGTGTGGGGAATCACCTGTGTGGGGGAGGGGGTGTGGGCAACACCTGTGTGGGGGAGGGGGTGTGTGGAACATCACCTGTGTGGGGGAGGGGGTGTGGGGAATCACCTGTGTGGGGGAGGGGGTGTGGGCATCACCTGTGTGGGGGAGGGGGTGTGTGGAACATCACCTGTGTGGGGGAGGGGGTGTGGGGAATCACCTGTGTGGGGGAGGGGGTGTGGGGAATCACCCTGTGTGGGGGAGGGGGTGTGGGGAATCACCTGTGTGGGGGAGGGGGTGTGGAACATCACCTGTGTGGGGGAGGGGGTGTGGGGAATCACCTGTGTGGGGGAGGGGGTGTGGGGAATCACCTGTGTGGGGGAGGGGGTGTGGAACATCACCTGTGTGGGGGAGGGGGTGTGGGGAATCACCTGTGTGGGGGAGGGGGTGTGGGGAATCACCTGTGTGGGGGAGGGGGTGTGGAACATCACCTGTGTGGGGGAGGGGGTGTGGGGAATCACCTGTGTGGGGGAGGGGGTGTGGGGAATCACCTGTGTGGGGGAGGGGGTGTGGAACATCACCTGTGTGGGGGAGGGGGTGTGGGGAATCACCTGTGTGGGGGAGGGGGTGTGGGGAATCACCTGTGTGGGGGAGGGGGTGTGGAACATCACCTGTGTGGGGGAGGGGGTGTGGGGAATCACCTGTGTGGGGGAGGGGGTGTGGGGAATCACCCGTGTGGGGGAGGGGGTGTGGGGAATCACCTGTGTGGGGGAGGGGGTGTGGGGAATCACCTGTGTGGGGGAGGGGGTGTGGGGCATCACCTGTGTGGGGGAGGGGTGTGGGCATCACCTGTGTGGGGGAGGGGGTGTGGGGAATCACCTGTGTGGGGGAGGGGGTGTGGGGCATCACCTGTGTGGGGGAGGGGGTGTGGGGCATCACCTGTGTGGGGGAGGGGGTGTGGGGCATCACCTGTGTGGGGGAGGGGGTGTGGGAATCACCTGTGTGGGGGAGGGGGTGTGGGGCATCACCTGTGTGGGGGAGGGGGTGTGGGGCATCACCTGTGTGGGGGAGGGGGTGTGGGCATCACCTGTGTGGGGGAGGGGGTGTGGGCAACACCTGTGTGGGGGAGGGGGTGTGGGGAATCACCTGTGTGGGGGAGGGGGTGTGGGGCATCACCTGTGTGGGGGAGGGGGTGTGGGGAATCACCTGTGTGGGGGAGGGGGTGTGGGCATCACCTGTGTGGGGGAGGGGGTGTGGGGAATCACCTGTGTGGGGGAGGGGGTGTGGGCATCACCTGTGTGGGGGAGGGGGTGTGGGAATCACCTGTGTGGGGGAGGGGGTGTGGGCATCACCTGTGTGGGGGAGGGGGTGTGGGGAATCACCTGTGTGGGGGAGGGGGTGTGGGAATCACCTGTGTGGGGGAGGGGGTGTGGGCATCACCTGTGTGGGGGAGGGGGTGTGGGGCATCACCTGTGTGGGGGAGGGGGTGTGGGCATCACCTGTGTGGGGGAGGGGGTGTGGGGCATCACCTGTGTGGGGGAGGGGGTGTGGGCATCACCTGTGTGGGGGAGGGGGTGTGGGAATCACCTGTGTGGGGGAGGGGGTGTGGGCATCACCTGTGTGGGGGAGGGGGTGTGGGGAATCACCTGTGTGGGGGAGGGGGTGTGGGCATCACCTGTGTGGGGGAGGGGTGTGGGGCATCACCTGTGTGGGGGAGGGGGTGTGGGGAATCACCTGTGTGGGGGAGGGGGTGTGGGGCATCACCTGTGTGGGGGAGGGGGTGTGGAACATCACCTGTGTGGGGGAGGGGGTGTGGGCATCACCTGTGTGGGGGAGGGGGTGTGGGCATCACCTGTGTGGGGGAGGGGGTGTGGGCATCACCTGTGTGGTGGAAGGTGCTCTGGGCCATCAGGAGGACGCGGCATCCTTCCTGGGTTGGGTCCCGAGGCCGTGCCTGGACAGACATCGTTGTCCGCTGCTCAGATGATGCCCAGGGGTTGGTGAGCTGCCGGCAGGGGAGGGAGAGCTGGGCTGAAGACGGTAAGGTGGTTTCTGCCAGAAGCACTCAGTGTTTATTATAAATGCAGGGCACCCTCGCACCCCACCTCCCAGATTCACATGTGGAAGGTCTGGTAGGGCCGGGAATACTGACTCTGCCCAGGCCCCTCCAGGTGGCTCTGAAGCAGGAGGCCCTGGGCTGAACGTGAAGAAACGCTCGTTATTGGTCCTTTCAAATGACAGCCTCGCGTCTCAGGTTCCATGCTGCTCAGAACCATTAGTTTCTAGGCAAGTCCCATTGGGATCAGGAGTAGGTGTGAGGTGATCGATGCCGTGGATGTCAGAGTACCTCGCTCCCCCGTTTCCTCCTGCGTGTGGTAGAGGTTGGTGCTGCCCCTCCCTCTCTGGCACTCCCACACCTCCACCTGCATCATCGTGGATGGATCTCGGACACCTTACAGCTTCCTCCTCAGGAGCCTGCCTATCTCTGCCCGCGGGTTTCATCTGGTGTCCAGGGTGTCCTCAGCCTGTGCTCCAGGCACCGGAAGCACCAGGGAGAGAATTCGTAGAAGAGACCCTGAGGTAGTGGCAGGTGGGACTTGGGGGTAAACATTCAGCTTCCTTGCCTCATGACAGACAGTTCTGTGGACAGCCCCAGCGGGATGGGCCCTCCATCCACAGCAGCGACACACGCAATGGCACACTCAGTCACTGGCTGTTCTTCCCCAGGCACACTGCCCTGCCCTCCACACTGCCCTGCCCTCCACTCTGCCCTGCCCTCCACACTGCCCTGCCCTCACACACTGCCCTGCCCTCCACACTGCCCTGCCCTCCACACTGCCCTGCCCTCCACACTGCCCTGCCCTCACACACTGCCCTGCCCTCCACACTGCCCTGCCCTCACACACTGCCCTCCCTCCACACTGCCCTGCCCTCACACACTGCCCTGCCCTCACACACTGCCCTGCCCTCACACTCTGCCCTCCCTCCACACTGCCCTGCCCTCACACACTGCCCTGCCCTCACACACTGCCCTGCCCTCCACACTGCCCTGCCCTCACACACTGCCCTGCCCTCCACACTGCCCTGCCCTCACACACTGCCCTGCCCTCACACACTGCCCTGCCCTCACACTCTGCCCTACCCTCCACACTGCCCTGCCCTCCACACTGCCCTGCCCTCCACACTGCCCTGCCCTCACACACTGCCCTGCCCTCCACACTGCCCTGCCCTCGCACACTGCCCTGCCCTCCACACTGCCCTGCCCTCGCACACTGCCCTGCCCTCACACACTGCCCTGCCCTCACACCCTGCCCTGCCCTCCACACTGCCCTGCCCTCACACACTGCCCTGCCCTCCACACTGCCCTGCCCTCACACACTGCCCTGCCCTCCACACTGCCCTGCCCTCCACACTGCCCTGCCCTCACACACTGCCCTGCCCTCCACACTGCCCTGCCCTCCACACTGCCCTGCCCTCCACACTGCCCTGCCCTCCGCACTGCCCTGCCCTCACACACTGCCCTGCCCTCCACACTGCCCTGCCCTCCGCACTGCCCTCCAAGTCACTCCCAGCTAAGCTGTTTACACCTGAATCCTGGTCTCAGGCTCAACCGGGGGTGAAGAGGAACCAAAACTAAAACACTTTTTCTTTTCTTTCTTTTTGTTTTTACTTATAAAAAGTTATTTTGTTGAGATGTAATTGACATAACATTGAATTAGTTTCAGGTGTACAACACAATGACTCACTATTTGCATACATTGTGAATTATCACCACAATGAGACTAGTGACAGGCAGACTTAGAAATGTTCTGTTTTTCTTGTGATGAGAACTTGAAAGATCTCGTCCCTTAGTAACTTTTAAAGAGGCACCATAGTATTAGCGAGAGTCACGTGCTATCTGGCACACCCTCAGGTCTAATTTATTTTATACCTGGAACTTTTCCCCTTTTGACCTCTTACACCATTTTGCCCACCCATTTTTATTCTTTACAACGCTCCTGGGGGCCTTGCATAACTTCTCAGATACAAGCAAGGTCTCTGCCAGGGCACAACAGAAATGTGCTTTACCACGAGTCAGAAAAAAAAAAAAAAAGATAAAAAGCAAGGAGAATTTTTTAAAAATATATATATTTTATTGATTTTTTACAGAGAGGAAGAGAGAGGGATAGAGAGTTAGAAACATCGATCAGCTGCCTCCTGCACACCCTGTACTGGGGATGTGCCCCCATTAGCTGCCTCCTTCACACCCCATACTGGGGATGTGCCCGCAACCAAGGCACATGCCCTTGACCGGAATCGAACCTGGGACCTTTCAGTTCGCAGGCTGACGCTCTATCCACTAAGCCAAACCGGTTTCGGCAGCAAGGAGAATTTAATAACCTACAAACTCCCCACCATTTACACAATTTCATAGAATTCAGATGCCTGTTCAACACATGCCCAACCAGGAGGATATCTTGCATTTTTAAATTGAACTATTCCTTGACATCTTATTCAACCTGCTCGAGGGCTCACTTATGACCGTATTTGCGCTGAACTCTGCCTTTGTCCTGTCGTGTCCTGAGCTCCTCCCCCTGCGGCCAAGGCCCAGACACCACACAGCCCGAGTTTGCCCTGTAACCCGCATCCCGTTCCCTTCCGTTGGGATTTGGCTGTGTGGTTGACGCTGTGCTTCCGAACACGTGATGGCGTGAGCTGAACAGCAGCCCTGAGCAGCAGCCGGGATGGGCAGCTCTATTCCACGGTTAAGGAGGTTGGAGACAGGGAGGTTTGGTGCATCACACAACAAGGACCTGCCACTGAGGATCTCAGAATTCATACGTTCTCGTTCCCAGCCTGGCATGCTTTCCATAACACTTACCTCCCCGCAGAGAGCAACGTGCACAAATCCATCAGTGTACTCACTTATTAACCAGACATCCAACAGTTATTTCAATTCAGGATCCTCAAGCTAACGCCTCCCCCCTGCCGCCACCGCACCCCAACACTGCAGCCACCTCTCCTCAGCCTGGGCAAGGCTCTATTCCAGACACGCTTGATGTTTTCAGCCACCTTTTGTTATACAAGTTCAGCCCATGAAGTCCTGGGTCTTTGCATTCTTATCTACAAATTGGAGAGAGATAAACCACCTGTGCCCTTCGCCCTCCATTGTCAGCAGCACAATTCCAGAGACAGTGAACTTGAGGAGCCCCTTCTGACAGGCCAGAGGTCTGCAGCCCTCCTCCTGCCCCGCCCAGGGGCTGGGGTCCTCTAAGCCCTGCGCCTGGGGAGCTTGGCCCTCGGGCCCACTGCAACGAAACCTTTACTCTGGAAATCCACTCCTAGCCCCACCTGCCTTCCAACAGGCGTGTTTATGGCCGCGGCTCTGCAGCGGGGAGCCGTAAGGCATGAATGAACGTGTGTCCATATGTTCGAGCCAATCTTTGTCAGGAATGCACTAAACACTTCATAAATTACGTCCTTGGCTGTCAAGCCACCTCTGATATTAGATTAGTCACTGCTAACCATTCCCTACACAAGACCCAGGGGACGGAGGCACTGGACCGTGCCAGAATTTCTCTCTTTTTTTAAAAAATGGAAAATGCGTGCAGAGGAGTAAGTCACCCTGACCCACGCTGCACAACCACAGGCGTGTGTGATGGACATTCCTTCTGGGCGTGTAGCGCTCCTCTCCCAGCGTGTTCTGTGCGCAAAGTGCTCTGGAGGAGGCCGGCCGGCCGGGCCTGGGTGCCTGCCTTTCCCGCGGGCTTCGCGTTGGCCAGGTGCTGTTGTCAACGTTTTCCATGCTTAGAGGAATTCAGTGCTTACAGAGACCGTGTGTCAGGGCATTGCTCTGACCTTCAACTGATGGTGAGGAAGCTAGAGGTGTTGAGTCACCTGTCCAAGGTCACATAACTAGCAGCACTGGGACTCATTAGGCATGCGGTTTCCTTAATCACCCCCTGCACCAGCCTCTGCTCCCCGTGTGTCAGACCCAGAGTGACAGCACAATGGGCAGAAGGTGTTGGCCAAGGGTCTTAACCTCACCCCTCAAAAGGCTACCCTTTATTTACTGTTGCAATAAATAGTCACTTAGGATCCACTGCCCGAGATGGTGTTAAGAAATGTTCTTGTAACAGCAGTTTCTTTTAATATATTACAGTATATCCCAATGTACTAAGTAATTACATATTCCAAGGTATAAAGTGATTTGAAGAAGAGCTTCCTGGGTTGAACAGAAGGTGGGGCACAGAACCTGCCCGCACCCTCCTGAGGGCCCCGGAGGTCCTCCTCCAGCAGGGCCACTCTGAGGCATGCGGCATCTTCAAACCAGCATTTCCCGTGTGTACCGAGAAGAGGCGCTGATGTTGAATGGAGAGAAGGGCCAAAAAGGATGGATTTTCTTCCATTTTCTGGAACCACTTAGCTCCGGTCACGGATTTGCATGAATCTCAATGCATGACAGTTAAAGGACAGTAAGGGTTGAAGCAACACGCATGGCATGGGACCATGGGATGTCATTTGCACCACATGTGAAGTGGGAACAGTTGGAAGGGAAAAACGTTAGTAATCAGGTAAGTCTCTGGAGGGATTTACTAAGAAGTGCACAGTAATAGATGTGCTCCGTCTACTGACAGCCGTTCTTAAAAGCAACAGCATCGTATTGTGCAGTATTCTTTCCCCTGAAAGTGGCAGGAACATAATTTAAGGCAGCTTAAGCAGAACAGGAAGTTTATTAACTTTTATACGCAGGAAGCAGTGGTTGATGTGGGCACAGCGAGGGCAGAGGTTGCAGGTATGGGCGCCGCGCCCTGAGCTCTGCTTCCCAGAATGTATGGCCAATTTCCCTCACCCTGCAGGTGAAACCCGTGTAAATACCAGGTCAGGTGACTACCACCAGCTCCAGCTGTCCACCTTCCCCAACCCAAATCACAAAGACGAGAATCAGGCTTTCCTGCTAAGCGCTAACACATACGTAGTTGGCCGGATTGAGTCATTTTCTCAGCTCTGAGCTGGTCACTAGAGCCAGGGGTTCTCTGATTTACCAGCCTGGGTCACACACTTGTCATGTGAGGGAGGCAGTGGGCACCATGATTTCCATACTGCCAGGAACGCAACGTGTAGGAAGGGCCCAGCCAGTGTGGCTCAGTGATTGAGCTTTGACCTATGAACCAGGAGGTCACAGTTTGATTCCTGGTCAGGGCATATACCTGGGCTGCGGGCTCGATCCTAGTGTGGGGCGTGCAGGAGGCAGTGGATCAATGATTCTCTCTCATCATTGATGTTCCTAGCTCTCTCTCCCTTTCCCTTCCTCTCAGAAATTACACACACACACACACACACACACACACACACACACACACATTGGAAGGAAGGGATTATTCCTCACAGGAGAGGAAGCAATCCCTATATTCACTACAAATTGTTTATAGGCATTCTGTGATTTGAGTCACGGAGAGCCTCAGTTATCTCATTCTTGGATTCATGTATTCACTCATAAACCTCTATGGGTATACTGAGTTCTCGGCTCACAACCCCCCAGGCCGTGCTTTGGTGTCTGTATGGGGTTGCTCAGGCTGCTGTAACAAAGCCCCACACATTGGGTGGCTGTAACAAATTTATTGTCTCCCAGTTCTGGAGGCCAGAAGTCCAAGAGCAAGGTGTCGGCTGGGTCGGTTCCTCTGGGGGACGGCGAGGGAGAGTCCTTCCTGCCTGTCGCCTGGCCTCTGGTGGCAGCTGGCAGTCTTTGGCTTTCCTTGGACTGTGGAGGCATCGCCCCATCTCTGCCTTGGCTCTCGCATGGCGCTCTCCCTGTGTGTGTCTGCTTCCACGCTTCCTTCTCATAAGGACACCCGTTGTATTGAATTAGGGCCCGCCCTAATGACCTCATTGTAGCCTGAATACCTGTAAAAGGATCCTGTTTCTAAATAAGGTCACACTCCGAGGCACTGGGGGGCAGGACTTCAACCTATGAATTCTGTGGAGGCGTAAATCAGCCCCTACAAGTACGCTAGTGGGAGTTTAGGTCAAAGTCGGTGACGAGGGTGCAGAGGGGAGGTGTTTCGATGAGGTTCCCAGATCTTGACTTCCCAGAGGACACTCCCGCTGCGGGTACGAAAATTCACTGTGTCCTGACATTTCACCAAGGAAGAGTCTCGGCCTGGTTACTTCAGCCAGGGGGCTCTCAAGCAACAGGACAGATGGATTTCACACCTGGGTTAGCCATCTGAGCATGTTGGCCCTGTCCAGGGAGACTTTCCCTTGAGAGGGGCATTCTGACGCCAATGGTGCCCTCCCTTAACTTTCTTGTACGGTAAGAAGTTACCATCCCATCTCACTCTGCGTACCTCTTCTCAACCTCTCGCAGGCTCCAAAAGGCTCATGCTCCCCGAATGCCTGCCTGCTGATGGCATCATTAACTTCTTCAGCTCAGCTTCTATCTTTTAAAAAAATATATGTATATTTTATTATTGATTTCAGAGAGGAAGGGAGAGGGAGAGAGACATAGAAACATCAATGATGAAAGAGAATCATTGATTGGCTGTCTCTTGGACAACTCACACTGGGGATCAATCCCATAATGTGGGCATGTGCCCTGACCAGGAATTAAACCGTGACACTCAACCACTGAACCAGCTGGGCTCAGTTTTTATCTTAGCAGGACATGGTCAGGTACCTCATTTCCTGTTGCCTCATCAAGAGCCAATAACCTAGTAACCCGTTCCAAATATGCTGAGAAGGCTGGTGCCTCTCGTCCCAGCTCGCACTGGCTCCCCGCACTGACTGTGCACCCTCCCTGCCCTCCCCTCCCCCACCCCAGGAAGTCATGCTGGTGGCTTGGAAATGGCCCTGGGAGACTTTGCATCATGACACCAGCCAACGCTGCAAATTAGGGTTCTCCACCCCTTGAGCATGCCTGGAGCTGGGTGCTAAGCACAGCCCATCGATGGGACAAGCTGCCAGTCCTCCCAGTCGGCCATTTTTTAGTTCAAAATCTTGAGAGAGTGAGGCAACCCATGGGCCAGTTCCCCCAGCAGGGGTGGGTGAGGGAAGGATGGCACAAGACCCACCGGGCACCGGGGCTGTGTGGATACCCGTCTATACCGGGAGACAGTGATTGGAATGTCACATTAACATGGCTCAGCGATTTTCAACCTTTCTCATCTCCTGGCACACACAAACTAATTGCTAAAATTCTGCAGCACTCCAAAAGAATGTATTATATTTTTGGCTGATATGACAAAAAAAGTAAGTACATGTGAATTTTGATTCACATCAGATGGCTATTGCTGTGTTGGCTGTTGTCATTTTAACTTGACAATCCAAGGGAGAAGAGGTCAGTGCCCCTGACTAGTCAGGTATTGCAGGTTTTAAAAATTCTTGCGGTGCAGCCGTTGAAAAGCGCTGGTGTGGCTTTTAGGATTCCAATCTGGTCCCTTGCTCACCTCTTCAGCCTCAGCTGCCTCCCTCCACGTTGACTTCTCCATCAGTACAAGGCTCTGTTACCTGTTTGTTCTGCACACTGATGTCTGCATCCAGCTGGCGGTGTTCTTTCTCGGTCTGGCTCTCCTCTCCATGTCCCGCCCTCAGTCTCGGTTGCAGCCCTTTTCCCGGAGGCTGAATGTACCATCTCTTTATGTAGAACAACAGCTACACAACCTCAGTGGCGTGCGGTGGTAAAGTTACTTCTTGAAAGTCTGCAGGACTCATCTGTGGGGTTGGGCAGGGCAGATAGTTCTGCCGGCTTCACCTGGACTCGCTCATCACTCAGGGCTCTGCTGGGGCTCTGGTCCAAGTGCCTGGGCGGGGCCCCAGAGTGCGAGCCCCTCTATTCCATGTGTTTTTCCTCCTCCTGGTCCTAGCAGGCTAGCCTGGGCACGTCCTTCCTGTGGGGGCAGAAGTGGGAAAGTGAGCAAACTCAACCATACATGACCTCATGATGCTGCTTATGACCAAACATCCCATGACCAAACAAGCTCAGCGGTGGGAATGGGCCTGCACACAGTGCAGGGTATTATGGCGAAGGGTGCGGACACAGGAAGGGTGGAAAGCGGGACCAGTAATATAATCAAGCACGTCTCTAACTAGGTCCGCCTTTGTTCTCAGAGTAAGGTTTAGACACCATTCTCATTTACACTATATGCTGAGAATTGGAACCAATGTGATGACCCACGTGCCGCGTGGTTCAGGGTTCGGGCTCTGGAAGAGGGGCCGCATGCAAATGAAAGAGATGAGACCAGAAATAATAATTTGGAAATATTGGGGGACCAGGCAGGAGCCCAACTCAAGAGGAAGGACTCCGGTTGGGCTCTGGCCTTGCCATCCTTTTATTCAATTTGGGATACACCTATAGCCCTCAGGCAGGCAATTTCCAGTAACAGACAGACTATTTTATCAGTAAGGATTTACATGACTGTCTGGTGGGGAAGTTGCTTCAGCTACCATTGTCTCGACTAAACAGTGGGTGCAAAGCCCTGACCTTTGCCAGGGCTCAAGGGTCACCAGCATTCTGGACTCCTTGTCCACACCTCTCTGCTAGAGAAGACAATAGGCCGTTTCCCACAAACCAACATAAGTTCTTATTCCAGTGATAAACAATACAGAGACCAAGCAAAATTGACCTACCTGCCGACTCTAGAAATACCTCCCCTTCCAGGTAACGGACAGCCACCCAGGCAGCATACTGGGTGCTCACCTGCAGTAACGCTGGCTCATCAAGACGTGCCTCAGACTCCCCATGCCCGGCCCTCCAAGCCAAAGTCCCACCGTGTTCTCTGCCATGAAGCAGTCTCTTCAAAACCACTTGGCTCAGGCCCTAAAGCTGTAGATACCCTCCCCTCACTCTCCACCATCACCATGGCTGCAGGCCCCTGGCTGTTGAAGCCTTGTGTACTTGTCTTTCCATTTCAGTTACAGGGGGAAGGAAGGAAGGAAGGAAGGAAGGAAGGAAGGAAGGAAGGAAGGAAGGAAGGAAGGAAGGAAGGAAGGAAGGAAGGGAAAGAAAGGAAGAGAGAGAAAGAAAGAAAGAAAGCTGGAATAACAAAACCTGACCAGAGCCGGCCTGAGCCATGATGGTGCTGGGTCTAGCCTCCAGGAGAGCCTTCCCTCATCACACCCTGATCATAACCAGTAGGGTGCTGACTGGCACCGCTGGGCCATGACAGGTCCCACTGGGACCATAGAAGGAAAGAAAGGGTGGCACTCCATTACTGGAAAGAGACTGACCCATTTCTGAAAAGGAATGCATGTGCCTCCCCTCATTATGTTGCCCCCATAATAATCCCCTTGGACTTCTCTAGAATGAGAAGCTGATCTGTGAGCCTGACTCCCGCTTCTCCATTCTCTGGCTGCTGAACACTCAGCTTCAGTTCGTTTTTGGTTCAGCAGCATCGAATGGAGAAAGGACCCGGAGAAGGACAGGGGGTCCGACCCTCTGGGGAACGGAGTCCCCACAGCGGGGTCCTGGGCCGTCTAGATTGGTAGCAATCCAGCCAGGACTCTGCACCAGATCTGACAGGGATTTTCCTAGTGGTCTTTTGGGGAGCTGACAATTGACAATCTATTAAGGTAAATGACGGAAATGGTTTCAGTAGCAACAATGTGTCTTTCATTCTGTGCTCAGTGCCTACCAAGAGCCATCTCTTGGTAGATGCTCAGTAAATATTTGTTGAATGGATAAATTGGTACTTTGCTGTTGAAAGATAAATGATCAAACTTTCTGGCTAAACGGGGAATTCTTGTTCAGTCTTGGGCACAAAGCATGTCAGCTGACAGCAGACAGAGGGACAGCTTCCTCTCTGGGCAGGTGGGGGGGAATCTCCCAAATCAAAGGGAAGGTAAATAAAGGCGCGACTGCCCCAGGCTGCTTTCTCTAGGGCAGAATTTGAGGACACCATCCTTAATATTTTGCTAAGGATTTCAACTGCACATGGAAGGCTGGTGATAGCATTTAATAGAAACAAACTAAAGCCCCGCCTCAGGTAGGCCCTCCTTTGACAGTGTTTCATAGGATTGAAGAGATTTCCTCTCCCTGCGGAAATCATAATACTGCTCCCTCTGGTCAGAACCTTTCCGACTCCTTCCATTACTATGATGATGTGGATCTACGGTTTCATCCCAAATGTGACCTCTCATCCTAAACGGCTTTGATGCTTCCCGTTGTCTAAAGATTCAGATTTAATGGATCTGGAAGGAATCCCAGGAAGCTGCCTAACAACAGGCCTTAGACAATTCTGCTGCGGCAGCCTTTTGAGCAAAGTGAAAACTGCTGACTCACCAGATAAGGCTCACACTCCCGAGCAGGACATACCAGGTGTTCCATGATCTGTCTGACTCTTGCCTCCCTTTTCTACCTTATTCTCATGCTACCCCGACTCCCCAACCAGCCCTAATCTTTGGAAACGCTTTGCATTCTGTTGGGAAGAAAAAAAATGTCCTTTACCAGCTTACGTTCAGTTCCCAGATCCTGCAAAGTAAACAAAAGACAGGTCAACGGGAGAAAAGGCAAGCAGTTTTTATTAATATTTACCTGCCTGGGAGTTCACAGAAAAGAAATGAAACTCAAAGAAGTGGTTAAACTCAGAGGCTTATATACCTTTTTAGCAATGAAAAGGTTTGGGCTTAAAGGGATGATAAATAATGGGGAAGCGACTAGGAAATATAAGGAAACCTAATTAAAGATAAGGGCTATTTTAAGGAAGTCTATTTATGCAAAGATATCTTGGTGTCAATTATTTGTCTCTGGTATGGGACACCTCTCTCAAAGTGAGGCAGATGAATAAAAAATTAGGAAATTTCCTAGGCAAGTGAATAGGAAAACAGACAGATGACTGAACAGCCAGCTGAGCAATTTACAGCCAGCTAATAAATGGCAAGATCTTATCTTCTCTAACCAAGGGCACTTAGGAGCAAATGGTTTCCACATTCCAGACAGTGCGGGGGCGGGGGGAGAGATGGGGGGCAGACCCACCCTGGTCCTGGTCCCACTCCCTCTCAGGTGACATTCTTTGAAGGTGAAACTGACCAGAGAATGACCCTGACCCCCCTGTACACTCACTTTAATGCATTATCATATCCAAGGATGCACTGGAAGGCAGATGAATAGTCTGAAGGAGACCTCCTCTCAACCTCCCACCTTTAGAAAACAGGTGAACACCCTGAAGACAAAGCAGCCAGAGCACACGGTTCTTCGAACACGCGGAGCCCTTCCCCCATTCTTTCCTCGGGTGTGTAGCTTTCCTTTCTTTCTCCTAAGCTCCCAAGTTTCCCCGAGGCTTGCAACCAGGGGAGCCATGGGCAGTGGCAGCTCGTCCAGGGCTAACCCCTTAAACCTGTCTCCAAGGGCCCTCCTGCTGCCTCTGTAACTTGTTTCCTGAGTCCACGCAGCTCAGGCTCTGTGACTTTCTTTCCGAAGGGCCACGGTAGCTCTGCCTCGGCTCACTCCTGTGGCTCTGATCTTGCCTTTTCTATCTCAAGCCCTTCCTCAGTTTCACTGTCCCAGCTTTCATAAACATGCTCTCGGAACCACCTTGAGAAATCTCTCCTGCACTCACGTCACGACATGTTTCCCGCACAAAGTCAAGAACCCACATATTCCAGTCTATGCCGGGACACACCCACCTGGGTCCCAGGCCCTTTCCGGTGACGAAAGGCAGTGACACCCTGCTTTCATGAAGATAAGGAAGAAGGAAAACTTTCTACATCTAATGATTCTCACTTACCTTCAGCTTAAAAGAATACTTATGCTAAAATGGCATACTTTGGGGTGGCATAGTTTCTGTTACCTCTCAAATCTAATTAGAATAAAAATGTCAAGAAAATAAACAAATAAATGAAACAATTAAACAATTTGGCAAGTTTTACAAAGGAAACCATAGCAATAAGGGGAAGGGATGGAGAAAAAAGAAGGGTTCTGACTTGGATAGGGTGGTCTGGGAGAGCCTCCCTGAGAAGGTTGTCACCTCCTTTAGGCTGATACCTGACAACTGGGAGGAGGATGTAATGAGCAATGGGGGAAAGGCCTTCATCAGAGGCCTTGACGCCTGAGGCTGAATATTCAAATGGACAGGGCCAGACCATATATAAAAGTAGAACTGACCCACAGCCTGCAGCATCCAGCTCGGAAAACCATCCCCTTAAGTACAGAAACCAGCCCAGGACGCCAGCCTGCTCTCCGGAAGTCAGACAAGTAGGGGATCAGACCACCTACCACTCCTGGCAGATTATCTTGGAAGCCGGGCCATAATAATGATCCAAAATTGATTAATGAACAACAGCTCTCTGAATGTTTGTCCTCACTTCCAATTTAGGACCAACTGCAGAAAGCCAAACAGGAGTCCGTAAGCAATCGCTTTGGATGCCCCACTTCTGATTGGCTGTTCGACAGCTGCTCCCGCCAACGCCTCCGGCCGGTGTGCAAGAGCCTTCCCTTTTCACACTGTGGATCCTGCCCACTCCTCGGCCTGTCCCTGAGTCTGTGCCAAAATGCAGGTGATGCTGACTCTCTGACGACAGGAAGTTCTGAATTAGTCGCCTTTGCTTGTTCTCGTGTGGTTGGCCTCCACTTATTTCCAGGTGGGAAAGAGGGCTGAGTCAAGGAATTGAACAAGCAGAGGGACGGAGCCTCGTGAGTGGGGGCCAATCGGTGACATGCAGCTGGAGAGGGTGGACAAATGGGAGCTGGATAAGGCAGGGCCATTGTAAGGAGTTGAGATTTAATTCTAAGTGGATGGAAAGCCACTGAAGCATTTTAAGCAGATGGAGTGTTTCATTCTGATTTACATGGTAAGATCTCTCTTCATGTGTAGGAAGGATGACAAGGGAGAAAAAGGTGGAACTGGGAGGATCAGTCTTGAGCCGGGTTGTTATTTCAAAACCTTGGACATTTCCCAGACGAAATCTGAAACTGGTCCCTGTCTGAGGAGGGCAAGGAGAGACTGGAGGAAAGGTGGCCCACTCCACATTAAGAGGCAGCAGGTTTAAGAAGCAAGGGAGCTTACTTGTGAAGTAAGTAGAGATTGTGAATGAATGAGTTTCCAGCCAAGCCCTTAGGAATGGGTTTTCTAGCTCTGCCCTCCCCTCCGCCCCCCCACACCCAGGAAGCTTATCTTAGACCTTACCTATGAAGGGAGCTTATCTTAGGCAGCTGCAGGATGAGTAGGTCTCTACACCCACCTGTCAGAATCTTAGTTTACACAGAAGCCTTCACCGGGTTCAGCCATGTATTCAGTCCACATGGTCTCCATAACAGAGAGCTGAAGGCTGCCTCCTGGAAAGCAGCGCCTGCCGTGGGGAGGTGGGCAGAAGGTGCATTCCAGCAGGGAAGTGGGTGAGAAGCCTCCAACTGCCTGGGTCCAGCTAGAAGGTCAGCCGGAGATCACATCCTCCTGCACAGGGGCAGTGGAGGGAGGGAGCAGGGGGTGGATGTAGGATACACTGTGGCGTCAGAAGCTGTAGGACTTACTAATGGACTTGATATTGAAGAGTAGAGTCTGACCGGAACCAAGGGTAGGTTTCTGGCTTTGTATGTGTAGAAGGTGGTATCATTTAAAGAGATGAGTATAATTGGTAGTTACAGGACAATGAGCTGCTTTTTGAGGGGTAGTGCACACCTGACTTTGTGATATATATCAAAGTCACACAGTAAGGCTGGAATCTCAGAGGACTGGTCTGAGATGGAAAAATCTATTTTGATATTATTAGTACATGGATAATTTTAACTGAAAACTCTCCATGAGTTTGGCAAAATAGAAATCATGAACAGCTTTGTCAAGAACAATTTTTGGACTGGTGGGGATAAAAGCCAAGTCAGAGAGGGTGTAAGAATGGAGGGGAGAAAGTGGAGAAGTGAGTATGGCTAACCCTTATGACAGGTTGCTGAGAAGGGGAGTGGGAAGCTATGTCAGGATCTGAATGGTGGTGGGATGAAAGGAAGGTTTTTATTTTTAAGATGAGCTTCAATTGATTCAATGCAGATGGAAATGACCCAAACATTCACAGTGTTTGTCTTTTAAAAATGTCTAACTTATTTATACATTTGCAAAAGCAATATGTGATAGACTTTGTTTTGCTTTTAGAGGTAATGAAATAAAACCTCAGAGATGTTTCAACAGTTTCCACAGGTGCACATGGTGGGTGAGTCAGTGATCAGATCATGGATTGGCCCTGTGGACTCGGGGAGTGAGGCCCACACTAGTCGGGCCCTGGCCCACTTTCCTCATATTGATCAAACTCAACAACCAGCTTCACCAACTGTTGAAGCGAAGCCCCACCCCATCCACCCCATCATTCTTCAAGCAGGGTGTATGAAGTGGGCAGGGGCTTCCTAAATAAGAATGGTCCAGTAACTTTAGGGGCCTTTACTTGTAGATTTCACACCTTCTCTGCTCCCTTCCTTACTACCAAAGGGGAGAGCCAGTTGGGAGGATGCAGGATTTGAGATTGTGGGCGGTAGAGGTTTTATTGAAAGTGTGTGAGGAGGGCCTTTTCTGGGGACCCCTCAACTCCACAGGTTTCTACAGGGCCTGCTTGGGACAGCAGTTGTGAATGAATGAGTTTCCAGCCAAGCCCTTGGGAATGGGTTTTCTAGCTCTTCCCATCCCCCTGCCCCCCCGGAAGTTCCCTGTTTCTGGCACAATTGAGAAGCCTCTTGTTTTAAATTCCACTAAGAATTCTCAGGAGCTTGTCTCCCATCCCCCACCTAAATAATCACCTCTTCTTTCTCTACGGGTGTTTTGTAATGTCTGCAGATAATCACCAGGCAATCTAAGTTAGCTTGGTTCTCTCTGCTGGCAGGAAAGTTAGAACAGGGAACCAAGGCCTCGAGCTCTGCCCCTCCCCTCCTCCATCTCAGCTGGAACATCACAGATGCGACCCTCACTGACCCCTTGTTCCCCCCTCCCACTCCCCAGTTTCCTGCAATTGGGAGGACCCAAAAAATTGTTATCTGGAGAGGAGAGGCAAGGATGAGCCCAGTCAGCCGTCACCCCACCAGTGTCAGAGCAGAGGACCACCCTACCCACCCCCTTGCCCACATTTAATAAAACCTTCCACCCAGATCCCATCCACCCTGAGGTCTGAGGTCTCCAGCTCTCACTGCTGAGTGCCTACTGACACTTTAATACATTTACTGTGCTTCACTAAATGTTTCCGTCATGCTCTTAAATTCCTTCTTGTTCCACGACAAAAGCCTGGATCAGGTTGAAACACTCCCTGGCATCACTCCCACCCATGCCCACTGTCCTTGCACCACCAGGTCTTTCTGGGGCGGTCTATAGCTCTTCACTAGCTCTTTGACCTTGGCACTACTTAACCTCTCAGAGTCTCAGTTTCCTCAAAGTGGAGGCACTAGGGTGGCTCTATCTACCTTACAAGGGAAAATATACAGTAGTCTCCCCTTACCCAGAGTTTCATTTCCCTGTGGTCAACTGTGGTCCAAAAATACTAAATTGAAAATTCCAGAAATAAACAAATTTCAAGTTTTAAATTGCATGCTGTTCTGAGTAGCATGATAAAATCCCCAAATGTCCTGCTCCATCTCCCCCAGGACGTGAATTATCGCTTTGTCCAGCGTCTCCACGCTAAAGGCTCCCAGCCTGTTAGTCACTTAGTAGCCCTCTCAGTGATCAGAGTTGCTGTCTGGGAATAGCAGCGCTTGCGTTCAGTCACCCTTATGTTACCAAGTAAAGGCCCGAAGCGCAAGAGCAGTGATGCTGGCCATTCGGACCTGCCACAAAGAAGCGGCAAAGTGCTTCCTTTACGTGAAAAGGTGAATCTCAGCTTAATACGGTATTTAATCATCTCACGTCATCACCAGAGAAAGGGTGAGCTCAGTACAAGAAGGAAGTTTGAGAGAGAGAGACCACATTCAGATCACTTGTATTATTGTATGTTGTTATAATTGTTCTTTTAAAAAATATATTTTTCTATTGATTTCAGAGCAGAAGGGGGAGGGAAAGAGAGATAGAATCCTCGGTGATGAGAGAGAACCATTGATCGGTTGCCTCCTGCATGCCCCACAATGGGGATCAAGCCTGCAACCTGGGCATGTGCCCCGACCGGGAATTGAACCATAATCTTCTGGTTCATAAGTCGATGCTCAACCAAAGAGCCACACTGATCAGGCTATTATAATTGTTCTGTTTCACTATTAGTTAATTTCTCACTGTGCCTAATTAACAAATTAAATTTTATCATAGGTAAGAATGTATAAGGAAAAACACTAAGTATATAGTGTTTGGTACTATCTGTGCTTTCAGACATCCACTGGGGTCTTGGAATTTATCCCCACAGATAAGGGGGGATTACTTATTTGTTAAAAGGTAAACTGAGATATATTAAAAATTTTAAGCCCTGGCTGGTGTGGCTCAGTTGGTTGGAGCATCGTCCTGTGCATTACAAGGTTTGATCCCTGTCCCAGTTGGGGCAGGTGTGGGAGGCAGGCAACTAATAGATATCTCTCTCTCTCTCTCTCTCTCTCTCTCTTCTCTCTCTCTCTCTCTCTCTAAAAGAAATGAACATGTCCTTGGGTGAGGATTAAAATAATTTTTAAAGAGTTTTATTAAGCTTTAAAAAACCCATTCAAATTGAGCACTACCAAACTGGGAGTAGTTCCAAGTGCCCTGCTGACAGGAACTAGGGGAAGGACTTACATACAGAAAACTCAGAAGCAAAGCAAGGAAATCTTTTGCTGGGCTGTGGATTAAATCATGGTTGTCTGTCTGTGATTGGCTGTGCTTGGGTTTCAATGCCCCAGCCTTTTTAATTATGATGTGTCTGGGCATGGGTCTGTTTGGGTTCTTCTTGTTTGGGGTTCTCTGTGCCTCCTGAACTTGTGTGACTTTTTTCTTTACCAGTTTAGGGAAGTTTTCTACTATTATTTCTTCAAACCCATTCTCTATTCCTTTCTCCCTTTCTGCCTCTTCTGGCACACCTACTATTCTAATAATGATACGTTTCACATTGTCCCACAGCTTCATTTATCTCTTCTTCTGGAGAATTTGCTAGTTCTTTCATTTGGGGGTTGTTTCTTTGTTTCTTCATTTTGGTTGTCTGTTTGGGTTTGTGACTATGTATTAGGTAGATCCTCTACACCAGTGGTCGGCAAACTCATTAGTCAACAGAGCCAAATATCAACAGTACAACGATTGAAATTTCTTTTGAGAGCCGAAAACCGACTTCTGTGCATGGGCCATGAAGTTTCAATCGCATTGTATGTGCGTGCCTGCACGTGGTATTTTGTGGAAGAGCCACACTCAAGGGGCCAAAGAGCCGCATGTGGCTCGAGAGCCGCAGTTTGCCGACCACTGCTGTATACCTCTCAATCTCTAGTGCAGAACAGTGTTAAAGGCTACTTCTGACTAATTAGATAAGGCAAAGACTCAAAGCCTCCAGAGACCACCTCTGTCTACAGACTGATAGGATTGAGACTTGAATTGCCCCCCAGGCAATTGTCCTCAGGTGTGGTGAGAGTTTTTTCAATAGGGTGGGCAGTTGCTTCTGCCTGGAGGCTAATTGTTACTTTTAATCTCTTAAGTGGCCTCAGGGCAAGGTGTTTTCCAATAGGGTATGTCAACAAGGCAAGGCAGATGTCTATGTGGGAAGGATGTCCTCCACTGTGTGAGGGAATGACTCAGCCCAGGAAACTTGGGGTGTCTTCCTTCTGAGCTCTATCCCCCAAATCCCTAGTCCTGGCTTCTGCTCTCACAGCTCCAGTCCACTTCACCCTCCCTCTGCCAGAGCACAAGGTGGGTGGCTCCACAGGGAATTTTTGTGCATTGGCCCTTTAAGAGGGTGCCTGAATTTTCAGCTGCCACTCCCTGGCATACTGCACCCCACTGCTTTTCACAGCTAGATGTTATGTGGGTACCCTCCTTAGTTTGGTGCTCTCTGTTGGAGAGCCCAGCTTTGGGATTAGATCCCAGAGTTCTCAGTGGCACTCCCTCACAGTTGAGATATCTCTTGGGGACTTCAGTTGCCATCTATGGGTGCCCAGCCAGTCCTCCTGCTAGTCTCTATGTGGTCTCCACCTTTGGTCCTTGGGTATCAGGGCTCTCTCCTGTGAGTTTTCCGTTGATTATTCAGGAAGCCTTTCCGTATTTCAGTTGTAATTCCAGCTTGTTCCTGTGAGCATGTCCGTGCAGCATCCTCCTACTCTGCTGCCATTTTTCGATGTCCCAGCCTTGATGCATTTGCAGGCTTAGGTTTGGGTTTATCCACTGAAAGCCTTCTGGCCATAACAGCCTCCTCGTTTAATTAATTTAATCTATGGAACACCTACTTATCAAGCACTTTGCAAAAATTAATTAGAATCCTCATAACAACCCCAGAGGCAAGATTCTAACATTCTAATGTGGTCAAGAACAAAAATGATTTTATTTTCTCCAGGGAGCCAGTGCCTTCCCTAAAAGCTCAGCATTCAGATCTATACCCTTCCGAGCTATCTTATTGGTTTTCATGAGAGCAAAGCAAGATGATCCAACCAGGGAAAATGAACCCAAACTGAACTTGTAAAATCCTAGGTGCTGACTGGGAATTATAACCCAGTTGGGGATCTTTTCTACTGTCACCTGTAGGAAAGCTGATGTCAAATGTGAGGTCGCTCCTGTGTTCAGAGTTGTGTGCCTCCCACCTGTCAATTATCCTCCATAAAGCGGGAAAGTCAGTGAATGTAGGCGTGCCCTGCCAGAGGGCTCCTCTGCTTCCCTCCAGCTGGACCAGCTCTGCAGCTGCTGGGAGTGAGAGCAGGACATGCTACACCGGGCAATGTGGGGCTCGCTCTAATTTCTGAAAAGAGTAAATGAGCAACTTAAGGACTTCCATGAATTATTTTGTAATAAAGTGCAAGTGTTCAGTGAGCTTCCGGCTGACGCATGCGGTGTTGGGCTGGTACTTCAGTGTTCTACCAGGGCCTGCAGGGAAAAGCATCGTGTCTCAGGAAAGAGCTGCCCGGGCTCTGTGGAATCAGGAGGAGTCGCTTTGGTGGGAGGGCCTTTTGGGAGGACTCAGATTGAACTCTGCTCTTAGGGAAACCCGGCCTGCCTAATACCATTGTAATTAACCTAGTTACTGGTAACCGGAAAGGAGCAGAGGGAAGGCTAAATATTATAGGCATGTCACGTGGCTAGCTTTGCCAGGAAGCTACAACGTTACACTCACCAAGGGACTGGGCAAAGGGACGACAGGTGCGTGCCCAGTAAAGTTGGGGTGAGGTGGGAAGGTAAATGCCTGTCAGTTGCACCTGGGAATAGGTCATTGGCCAGAATGGGCATGGCCACTGCAATGGTGTAAACTTTGGGCTATTTAGTCCCCGAAACAAAGAAGTTCGCTCTCTTGGCTCTTGGCATGTTGTGCTTGACTCCTGGCGTGCGGAGCTCTCTGGCTCCTGCTTCCTGCATTTGCCCACGTGGCCCACGCTCATGTGGACCCCACACATGGACTAATGGACTGCAACTAGCCTGACGCTGAACTGGACCCAGCTCCAAAATGCAATGAGAACTCTGGACTCTGGCTTGCTTTTAGCTTTACTGCCTCGCCAGCTGTTACTTCCAGGACTGGACCACGGGAAATGGGACTTTGGAAATCCAGGGTTGTAATTCCACGCAAATAAAAATCATCTATCCTCATCCTCCTGTGCGAGTCTCAGAAAATTCTTTTTCTTGAGATATCGTAAGGACTCCACCCCCAGCACCAGTGGGGAAAGGGATGCCTCAACTTCCCTGAGAACATGCCCACCCAAGGTGACTTCTCCCTAACTTTCCGGTTTCTGAGAGCTCCCCGCACACAGTACCACAGATCTGGGGAAGAGGTTTGCTTGTCTCCTGTTTCCTGAGAGAATCATGTTTTGAACCACATTGTCAAGGAATTCTTTCAAGACAGTCTTCAAAGTAGCCAAAGAAAAAACAGCACTTGCTTTCTGTTTTATGTGCCTATTTTGTGTCAAAGATATTCTCTTGATTTGAAATCCAGACTCTGGCTCAGAAAAGCTTTTTGAAATGTAGATTCCTCAGCTGGTAACAAAACAAAACAAAACAAAACAAAACAAAACAAAACAAAAAAGAGCAAAAAAAGCAGGGTGGGACCTCACTGACCCTAATGTACCTGTCAGTTCTGACCTTCTATGATGCTAATGATTTTCATAACATTTAGTGACTGTTCTCTATTTAGCAGATGCTGCTTTGAGTGCTGTGCTTGTATTAACTCCTTTACTCCTCTCAACAACCGCGTGAGGAGGGTAGTAATTTCACTTCCATTTTACAAGTGGGGCATTGACCACAAAAAGAACCGGAAGCCTCCATTCTCGCAGAGGTGGGATTCCCCTGCTCGCGGCAGGGCCCAGAAAGAGCACGCTGAACACCAACTTGAGGAGGACGTGATGGAGATGAGAAGGAAGGCGACGAATGACTAAAGATAGTTTATCATTAACAAACAGGAAATGTTGCAAATGTACATCTCCTTTTCTTTTATCTGGAACAAATTCACCTAGTTTACAGATTTAAATTCGGAAAAATCATTTCTTAACACAGAAATTGTTTTCCTCAAGAAGAACAAAACTCTGAGTTTTTAAAACCCTCTTTTTACATAAAAAATTGGTTATAGATAATTTTGTTGGAAATAAGGGGGCTATCAGGAATGGCTCAGGCAGGTGTTCTTATTTAATTTCTTAGTCCTCTACATATGATGCTGAGTGATAGTTGTTAGTTTCACCCCTGACCTCTGTGTGCTGGGTGCCCTGCCTGCAGCACTCAGGTCTTGGGGGTGTCCAGGGCGTGGGAGTCAGCAAGGCTGGTGCAGGCATGGGAAGTGCTGCAGGCACAGGGAGGGGTTTGCAGGCACAGGGAGGGGGTCGCAGGCACGGGAGGGTGTCCCAGGCACAGGGAGGCACCCACAGACTCCCCCGTGCTCTCCGGCACCTTCCATGTGCTGCTTCCTGGGCGTGATGCTCACTGTGGGCTCCCCCGGGGTCCTGCAGCGACTGCCTCGCAGGTCTGCAGAGGCCCAGGCAGCAGAAGTGAGGAGACAGAGGGCTCCTCTCCCTCTAGGAGACCCCACCCCTGTATTAGTTGGGTGACCAAACGGTGCTCGCTCCCTAGAGTGCTGGGACGCTCCATGAAAACAGCTTGCAGACTTCAGCTTCTCTCTGAAAACCAGACACGAATTCGCGTGCTGGCCACAGATGGCAGCTCACGGTGACCCCTCCTCTGTCAGCAGGTCCTTGTCCTGGGCTCACACTGAGCTGGTGCGCTTCCTTCCATGCAGCTCTCCCTGGGGTCTTCCTCAGGCTTCAGAGCAGCCCACCCCGGGCCCTGGGCACCCAACCTGTGCTAGATGTGCTTGGACTTGCCTGCACTTGAAGTGGAAACAGCTGGGGCCCAGGCTGGGATACTAGACCAACCCGCACAAGTGACTTTTCCTAAAATGGGCGTTGGTTTGTTTACAGTGCAGCCCCCCCCACCCCCCCCACCCCCGAGGGAACATGCAGCTCTAGCCCCAGGAGCCACCGTCCTCTCCCCTGCCGGGAGAGTGAGGCAAACCTGGGGTGTTTACAGACACTGTTTTTCTCAAGACAATGTCTAAATCAGTTTTCTAAAGACACTTGCCTACACTTACTATTTCTAGCAAGTGCTTTAGAAAAAGAGGTGCCCAGGTGTTTAGTTTTTTTCATTTTTTAAATTTTTTATTGATTAAGGTATTACATGTGTACATATCTTCCCATTGCCCCCCCACCCCCCACTCCCATACATGCCCTCACCCCCCAGTGTCTTGCGTCCATTGGTTATGCTTATATGCATGCATACAAGTCCTTCGGTTGATCTCTTATCTCCCCCATCCCTCCCCAACCTTCCCGCTGTAGTTTGACAGTCTGTTTGATGCTTTACTGCCTCTGGATCTATCTTTTTGTTCATCAGGTGTTTTTGCCTGGGGATGACTATCAGCTGCCTGAGCTCTGCACGCAGGGAGGGCTTCTGTCTTTACTTTCGACTAAATGGTTTTATTTTTCAAATTACAGTATTGATATGAAGTTCCCCTTAAAAAATACTTTTTTTTTTTAAAAGGTGATATGTTTTAAGAAAAATATTGAGAGTTTCCAGGCAGGAATTTGGCACCGGGAGTGTCCAGGTGGCATGTGGGTGTAGTGAAAACCCTGAAGTTGGTGTTACCCAACTCAAGGGGCTCTCTGCTTGGGGTGCTCTACTTGAGAGCGAGCTGTGGTTTTCGCAGCGTGCTTTTATTCACGTGCAGCAAATAAAGGAGGATTCATAGCCCCCGGAGGGAGGCGTAGCCGTTGTGTAGACACACTGTTTGGTCAATCACACATTGATTTCTTCTTTGCAGTTGGTCCCACTTACCTGGTTGGGTTCCTGTTTACAGCTGCATCTGCAAAACACTGCACTACATTTTAACCGTCAGCAAGAAAGCGTTTAGTGAGAACCGCTCAGACCTTGAGACCCTCGTCCTAGCTAACAATGGCACAAAGAACCAAGTTAGGCAAACGCTGGCTTATACAATCCACGTTTCCCTTTCACCTCCCCTCGATTTAAGGAGACTCTCGGTGTCCTTGAAGACTGAATCCCCCTCTATTTTCAAGCCCAGAGCAGGGGCGCCCTCCTCTGAACTTCCTCAGCAATGCCGCCTGCCTATTGGTACTCACCGGGTTCTTATAACTGCAGCTCCTCGCTTTTCCGAGCCTGCCACGCAGGAGGCCGCCAGTCGATGCTGAGGGACACTATCAATACTCCCTGCAGGAACACACGGCTCTGCCCTCCTAGATCAGGACATTTAGTCTTACGTGAAAGAGCTAGAGGAGGAAAGGCATTTAAGGGGACAGTTTGAGAAAGAGTAACAGTTTGTTTCTCAGAGGGCACAGCCTCCCCAGCGTGTAGGCAGGAATTTGCCGGGTCACACACAGGACACATTTAGAATGACCTCGTTGCATATTAAAGCTTAAAGGGTGTTTGGGTTACTCAGAGCACTGAGTGAGCTATTGTGGGCACAGGAACTGTAACAAATGTCCCTGTAATGAAACAAAATGTACCCTTTCTCTGGGTTGAAATTCCCAAACTCAAGTTTTAAAGGGATCTCACTTTATTGTTATTTTCTTTAACGGAGGACCGTGAGGTGTGGATCGAGTCCGCCTGCTGGATTACCCAGCGTCGGCGGGCACCCGACGTGAATGGGCATATTATGCTTTCCATTAGAAGTGTGGCTCTTAATTAAAAACGTGATCATGGGTGTTTATGGAGACACTGTTTAGGTTTTCTTTAGCTGTTAACACATCATAAATCATTTTAAAGGGGCCTTTCCTCCTATTGCTTAATGGTTAGTGTATTTTGAAAAAGCGATTGGAAAACAAAACTGGGATTACATTTAGTGTTTGACAAGGTGCTAAGGGGCTCGCCACCTCGCTGGGCTAAGACAGGGCTTTGCTTGATCTGCTGCTGACCTTATCTCACCAACCCCAACCGGGGTCCATGGGTCACACGGCAGAGCGACTTTGGTGCCAAAAGGTTAACTCCTGGTTCCAGGAAACATTGCGGGCAGCACACTCTTCCCAAGCTTCCCTTTATTGTCGTGCAATCGCAAAGCATGCCACTCTGCGGAGAAGAAAACCTGCTTCTTTCTGACCTCTCCATCGGTGCCGTAAGCACGGGGGCATGGCCGCATGAGAATAACCTGTAAATAACCAAGGCCGTGGCCGCATCTGTGCTTCCCGACGCAGGCCCCTCGAGCGTGGGCTACGTGGCCCGAGACCTTCGCTTCCAGGCCACGGGGAGTCCTGTGCTTACAGAAGCCGGAACCACCGTGAGGCTGAGGGATGGCCGTGAGCATGTCCTGATTTATTGGGCTGTTCTTGGGTCTTGGGTTGGGTGGGGCAGTGGTGACGAGACTGCAGGGCGAGCCAGGGGCTGATGTGGGACCTCAGTTGGCAAGTGCATCCTTTCAGAGCGACTGCGGTCTGCACGCCGCCGCACAGGGGGAAAGCCGCCCTTCAAGGGCTACGATGACATGACAAATGTCAGTGTTTTGCAAACTGCCAGGCATCAGCCAAGTAAAAGGGGTTAGTTATTACGATAATGCTTCTCAGTATTCCTTATATCTTTAAAAATCATTTCTCTGCAAAATTTCCAGTTGGCTGCAAAGCTGGTCTTGGCTTTTTGCGTTCCCTCCCAATGGAATTTCTAAGTAGAAAGACATTCTTCCATTTGCAGCCAAGAAGCTCGCTGTCCAAAGGCTTTCTGCTTGCAGGGCCCATCTCCCCGCTGGGCGCAGCCTCTGCCCGGCGTGGCAGACCCGCCAGGAAGCAGCAGAGAGGGGGCTGCCCCTCTGCCCTCGGCACTAGAGCCAGCAGCGCCCCTGGGTTTTCCCGCCCCTGTCCCGGCTCAGACCTTCACTGCCCTGTGCCACGGAGACCACACACACAGTGGCAGAGGTTTTTGTCGTGTTTACGGAAGGGACAGGGATTTGAAGGAATTCCTTGGGTGTTACAGAATGCTGGTTACAGTCCATCCCACAGCGTATCCCCGATTGAACCTGGGTCCCCTGGGAGTGGCCACCCGCGGCAGCTTCACTTGACTGGCTGGGTGTCCTGTGCCTGCCTGGCTCTCACTCTCAAGCCTGGCCTGGCTACCCCCTACCCCACCGCCCAAGTTCTCTTTCTGATGCCTCCCCATTCTCCCCCACCGTCAGAGGAGAGTCTGCTGGCATTATTTCCTTGTAAATTCCGATGAGGAGAGTAGCTTTCACCCAGTGCACGAAGGATCCAGCAAAACTCAGGGTTTCAGCATTTGCCTGGGAACCATCACTGTTCACTCTGAGAAGTCAGGCCATGCTCTCTCTTTACCCCCATCTCTATCCTCTCTTGTCAGCTCTGCTGCCTGTGACTATGAAGGAGAGCTTCTCACATCCAGAGGGTCTTAGAGGTCGTCCTTGGTTAACAGTCCTCCAGCCGGGGCTTGACATGCAGTCAGTGACAGGGACAGGGGCAGTGAGCCCCCTTTAGCCTGAGGGTCAGGACAGGGGCAGTGAGCCCCCTGCAGCCTGAGGGTCAGGACAGGGGCAGTGAGCCCCCTGCAGCCTGAGGCTTAGGACAGGGCAGTGAGCCCCCTGCAGCCTGAGGGTCAGGACAGGGGCAGTGAGCCCCCTGCAGTCTGAGGGTCAGGACAGGGGCAGTGAGCTCACTGCAGCCTGAGGGTCAGGACAGGGCAGTGAGCCCCCTGCAGCCTGAGGGTCAGGACAGGGGCAGTGAGCCCCCTGCAGTCTGAGGGTCAGGACAGGGGCAGTGAGCTCCCTGCAGCCTGAGGGTCAGGACAGGGCAGTGAGCCCCCTGCAGCCTGAGGGTCAGGACAGGGCAGTGAGCTCCCTGCAGCCTGAGGGTCAGGACAGGGCAGTGAGCTCCCTGCAGCCTGAGGGTCAGGACAGGGGCAGTGAGCTCACTGCAGCCTGAGGGTCAGGACAGGGGCAGTGAGCCCCCTGCAGCCTGAGGGTCAGGACAGGGGCAGTGAGCTCCCTGCAGCCTGAGGGTCAGGACAGGGGCAGTGAGCTCACTGCAGCCTGAGGGTCAGGACAGGGGCAGTGAGCTCACTGCAGCCTGAGGGTCAGGACAGGGGCAGTGAGCCCCCTGCAGCCTGAGGGTCAGGACAGGGGCAGTGAGCTCACTGCAGCCTGAGGGTCAGGACAGGGGCAGTGAGGCCCCTGCAGCCTGAGGGTCAGGACAGGGGCAGTGAGTTCACTGCAGTCTGAGGGTCAGGACAGGGGCAGTGAGCTCACTGCAGTCTGAGGGTCAGGACAGGGGCAGTGAGCCCCCTGCAGCCTGAGGGTCAGGACAGGGGCAGTGAGCTCACTGCAGCCTGAGGGTCAGGACAGGGGCAGTGAGCCCCCTGCAGCCTGAGGGTCAGGACAGGGGCAGTGAGCTCACTGCAGCCTGAGGGTCAGGACAGGGGCAGTGAGTTCACTGCAGCCTGAGGGTCAGGACAGGGGCAGTGAGCCCCCTGCAGCCTGAGGGTCAGGACAGGGGCAGTGAGCCCCCTGCAGCCTGAGGGTCAGGACAGGGGCAGTGAGCCCCCTGCAGCCTGAGGGTCAGGACAGGGGCAGTGAGTTCACTGCAGCCTGAGGGTCAGGACAGGGGCAGTGAGCTCACTGCAGCCTGAGGGTCAGGACAGGGGCAGTGAGCCCCCTGCAGCCTGAGGGTCAGTGAGCCCCCTGCAGCCTGAGGGTCAGGACAGGGGCAGTGAGCCCCCTGCAGCCTGAGGGTCAGGACAGGGGCAGTGAGCCCCCTGCAGTCTGAGGGTCAGGACAGGGGCAGTGAGCCCCCTTTAGCCTGAGGGTCAGGATAGGGGCAGTGAGCCCCCTGCAGCCTGAGGGTCAGGACAGATGCCAAGCTCTCGTGTGCCCTGGGAGGCAGCTGGCAGTCTCACTGGAACACCAGGCCCGCTGGCTTCTGTACGTCCACGCAGCTTTCCTGTAGAGGGCGAGTGGAGGCTCCTGACAGAGCATCTGGCTGGCAGAGCCCGAAGCGTTCGCTATCTGGTGCTCTGGGCAAGACTCCGCTTCTAGATGCATACACGCAGCTCTCACAGGGTGTCCTACAAGACCCCCCCCCACCCCCCACAGCCTGTTTGTAATAACAGAAATCTAGGAACAACACAGATGTTTATCAACATGGGAATGCATAAATACAATGTGGTGTGTTCATGCTCTGGAATACATTCCTGGACATAAAAATGAGAGAACTAGAGTTGAATGTATCAACATATCCATAAATCCTCCACACACAATGTTGAGGGAGGAAAAGAAGATAAATGTTCCATATGATACATTTATTTACATTTCCATAAAATCCAAAACATTGTTTATCCATTTATAAGTGCACATAGTTTGTCCATGGATCCATGCATATGTGTGTGTGTGTGTGTGTGTGTGTAATTTCCTCTGCAGAGGATAAGGAGCAGCCCTGGAAATGGGAACAAATAATACTCTATATGCAATGTTTTATTTTTGTTCTTTAAAAAATTCTGCAGCAAAAGTGGTCAAAGTTAATATTTATTAGTTCTGGATAGTGGCTAGTCAGATATGTCACTTTGTCTGCCCTCCCTCTGCTTTAAAAAGAAAAGCCGGTAAGGGCTTAGTATCTTTTCGTTTGGAATGCAGGCAGGGAGAAGAAAGGAGACAGAAAACAGCACACCACAAACCAACAACAAATGAATGATCCTGGCACACGTCTCCGGGGTTCAGTTCCGCGTGGTGGCGGAGCGGAGCAGGAGAGCCCCCTGACTCCTCTGCGCATGCTCAGGGCCTTCACCACGCCCTCCACCTCTTGGGCAGGAGGCGGCTGCTTCACTGCTCCTCCCCGGCAAGGACGCAAGGACCGGCAAGGACGCAAGGACCGGGTGTGTCCCACAGTGAAGCCTTTGACCCCGGGGCCCTCTGTGCTCGCACCTCAGAGACTGACTTTGCCAGTGGTTTGCGCTGATCAATTGCCTCTGTGTTTAGGAACCAGGCCTGGAAACCCCGGATCTTCTGTGATAACCCCTGCAGCCCACCGGGGAAACTGTGCTGCTCATCTCTTCATCGTCAGGAGTGTCGGTGGGGCACCTACAACTGCAAGAGGGAAAGCAGTCATTCCAGCTAAATTACCTTCGTGAGCACGCTCCGCGAGGGCTAGTCGGGCTCTGTATGTTTGCAGAGCTGTTGACTGCTGTTAGTACCACTGAGAGAGAAATGGATGTCAGCATAGGCTTGTCCATGAAATACAGGAAGCACTGCCTTTTTTAGCCCGACCTGGTTTGGCTTAGTGATTAGAGCATTGGCCTGCAGACTGAAGGGTCTCGAGTTCGATTCCGGTCAAGGTCGCGTGCAGGAGGCAACCAATAGATGTGTCTCTCTCACATTGATGTTTCTCTTTCTCTGTCCCTCCCTTCCACTCTCTCTAAAAAAATCAATGGAAAAAATGTCCTAGGGTGAGGATAAACCGAAAAGAAAAAAATAAATAAAATAAAGAAAAAGACTTTTAAAATCAAGATTTGGGAAATCCCATCTTTCCAAAAATAAAAAAAGCAAGTATAGCATCCTGGCTGGTATTTCTAAGTGGTTAGAGCTTTGTCCTGTGCACTGAAGGGTCTCGGGTTCAATTCAGATCAGGACACATACCCAGGTTGTGGGTTCAATCCCTGGTCAGGGAATTAATTGATGCTACCGGGGAGGCAACTGGTAGATGTTTCTTTTCTCTCCCTCTCCCTTCCTGTCTTTCTAGAATCAATGAAAAACATCTCCTTGGGTGAGGATTAAAAAAAAAGTAAGTATAGTGAAACTGCTACTTTTGGGCAACTTGTACAAGTCTTTTTTTAAGTAGAACTGAAAAATCGTCACCTCATTTAGACGTGCCTCCTTGCTCATGGTCTTTGAATTTCAAAAGCTTTCCAGAGAAAAGAGCCATTATTCCTAACTTGCAATCATTGGGAAGGACTTACACTTTCAAAAATTAAATTCTAACAATATAATTACAAATGATTTTTAATGAAGAAGAAACGGAGGAGACATCTGTAAAAATCGATGTGGCTAGACTTCCTAATTAATTCACATTGTAAAAGGACGCATACGAGAGATGTAAGGGGAGTTATAATACAGAGGGCTGGTGTGTGTGTCAGAGTGGAAAGCACTGCGGCCTGCCAACCTCAGGAAGGCGGGGCTTCCCAAGTGGCAGCCAAGTAAGAGTTTAAGGACGGTATGCGAGGCCTCTCCCTGGGCAAAAGGTGCAATAGACAGAGATAACGCAGGAAAAACAGAATGACTCAAATATTTTAGAATTTATTTTTATTCTGTTTTCTGTATTTCTGAATCTTTACATTTGAAAGGGATTGGATAAAATTCCGAAAATGGGAGTTGAAACTCTATGAGACGGTAACACGACCTTAAAAATTTATATTGTACTAGAGGCCCAGTGCACGAAATTCATGCATGGGTGGAGTCCCTAGGCCTGGCTGGCCATCAGGGCCGATCAGAACCAGGCCAATCAGAACCAGGCCAGAGAGGAGAGGATGGTTGTCAGGCTGGGCATGAAAGGAACTGGTGCTAGATGCTGATGCCGTCATCATTAGATGTATGTCTATATGTGTATATTTTTAAACTTCCTACATTAAAACTTTAGTTCTCTCATTTTCATTCTTTTTAATAAAAGACATTTAAAAGTTAGATTTGCTCTTTGAATTTAGCTTGGACTGCATGTCAGTCATAACTTTAAATATTATTGTTATTTTCTAAAGGGGTGGTATTGCAGTGTTTTAAACTTTGTATTTTGAAATTTTTTTTTTAATTTACAGAAAAGTTGCAAAATTACTACAGAGCTCCCCAGCTTTCTTGAATGTAATATAGTATCTTATACAATCATGGAACAGTTATCAAAGCTAAGCCATGCACATTGGTACAATACAGCTAATTCAACTACACATTTCATTCAGATTTCACCAGTTTTTCCATTAATGTTTTCCAATCCAGGGCCCCACATGGCATTTGATTGTTAAATCTCCTTGGCTTCCTCCCATCTGGACTGCTCCTTAGTCTGTCTTTCAGGACCTTGTCACTTTGAATCCTACTGATTAGTTACTCTGTAGCATGTCCCTCAATTTGGGTCTGTCTGATGTTTCCTCATGATTAGGTTGAAGTTAGGGATTTGTGGCAGGAGCCCCACAGAAGAAGTGCAGGTATGCACAATGCTGATGTGTCTTATTGGACGCTAGCTGTGATCACTTGGTTGATCCAAAGTAAAGTTACTTTTATTTTCCTATTCATTCTATTCTATTCTATTCTATTCTATTCTATTCTATTCTATTCTATTCTATTCTATTCTATTCTATTCTATTCTATTTATTCTTATTGTCATATGTCATGAGGGAGAAACTTTTGAACTGTTCACACATTCTGTTTATCCTCAAACTTTTCCCATAAATCTTAGCCTCCATTGTTGGATCTTGTCTAAAATTACTGCTGATGGTTATTTTCCATTTTTTTTCCTCATTTCATTTGCATTTGTTACCTGGAAGTGTCCTGTAGGAAATAGCTTTTCTTCTCCACCCTCTATTTACTTATTCAGCTGTTAATTTATATCTCAATAGGCTCATGAATATTTATTTTATTCTATTGATTATAAACACTATTGTTATTTACTTTGTTTTTCAACTTACTCATGTTTTGGCTGTTAGGAGCTTCCTTAGATCAACTCCGTGTCCTTCCCACGCGCCCGTTCTTTCTTCAGCACTTTCTTACTTTCTAACCACAAGACACTACAGGTTTGTCTTGTGTTTTTCTTGCCCCAGTTCTGGAAATACCTACTTCTCTAAAAAGCTCTGGCCCTTTTTCACTAAAGACTGGTAATTAGCAACCAAGATCTAGGCAATGGGTGTGCTCATTGCCACTGAAATTTCATGGCTTCTTGGCTCTTTTGGTGGAGACTAGAAATACATTAATAAGTTATATTAACCTATGTATACACAGAAATCTCTCTCTCTATCTATCTTTACCTCTCTCATGTTATTTGCTTTTACCCATGCGTCCATGTGGACATATCTAATTTTGATCCAACACCACAGGGCTCATTCTACTCTTCCCCTTCCCTTTTATGTAACTTCTTTCTCCAACAGGAGAAACCTGGACTTTATTATATACAGTGTATTTATTTATTTGTTCAATCCTAGTATTTTTAGAATTGCTAACCCATACATCTGTGAGAGAAAAATTACTAACCAGGGTACCGTAGTAGTGCACAGTTCTTTTTTTTAAAAATATATTTTTATTGATTTTTTACAGAGAGGAAGGGAGAGGGATAGAGAGTTAGAAACATCGATCATGTGCCCGTAACCAAGATACATGCCCTTGACCGGAATCAAACCTGAGACCCTTGAGTCCGCAGGCCGACACTCTATTCACTGAGCCAAACCGGTTAGGGCATTGTGCACAGTTCTTTTAGTCTTTAGTCTTACATCTTCCAGTCAGAGTAGAGTTTCCCAAAGTTATTTAGGTTAGTTTTCTTCCTGTAGCCTTCACAGCAGTTACCTTATTAATATGTAATGCAGTCAGGTTCATTTTTTTTACAGTTTTTATTCTGCTTTTGTATCAACCTCATGTCTTGATTGATTTTTAAGAACTTATGTTTAGAAAAACTTACTCTTTCTGTTGTATGAGTTTTGATGAAAACGTAAAGTCATGTATCTGCCGCAATTGTGGTACAGACCAGTTTCCTTACCCCCGAATCCCTCATGCTTTGTAGTTAGGCCCTCTCCCCTACCCAACCCCTGGCAACCTGCTTCTTCAATCATTGGCTTCCCTTTTTCAGAATAACCTATAAGTGTAACTGTATATGTAACATTTTGGTCTGACTTCTTTCCTTCAGAGAGTTGTATTTAAGATACATCCATTTATTGTGTGAATCAGCAGTTTGTCCTTTTCATTGGGGAGTAGTGTTTCATTGTATGGAGGGACCACAATTTGTTTACTCTTCCATCAGTTGGAGGATATTTGGGTTGTTTCCAGCTTTGTGTTATTAGGAATAAATAGTCACATAGAGGTTTTTGTGTGGACATATATTTTCATTTCCCTTGAATAAATTCTAAGGCATGTGATTCCTGGATCATATGACAGGTGCATCATTACTTATTACTGTATAGGATATTGCCGACATGTTTTCCAAACTGTCTCCACAATTTTCTGGTCCCAAGAACTAGGTATGAGAGGTTCAGTTGCTCTGTATTCTTGTCAGCACTTGACATTGTCAGTGTTTTTAATTTTAGCCATTCCAGTAGATGTGTAGTGGTAATTTTGGTTTTAATTTGGATTTCCCAAATGATTAATGGTCTAGTGTATATTTACTATTCATATATTGAAACTTCCAATTGGATATATTGCTATTCATTGTTTGGCGAATGTTTATTCAAACCTTTTGAGCTTTCATTTCTAAGTGTTTTAATCTTTTGTAGTGGAGCAATTAATATGTATCTTTTGTTGGGGACTTTTCTTTGACCTATTAATTATTTTCATATACCTAGGTACTGGAAGGACTAGTGGTAGCAGCAGCAGTGTGGTATTGATGACTGTGGCAATGGTGACATTGTTAGTCTATGTTTCTTTCAAAAACGGTTGAAGGAATTGATCATATTTCCCCCGGAGAGGTGAGAACTTGGGGCAGTGATAGCAGCCTTCAACTTTGTCATGCATTTTATATGTGGAGAAAGCTAGGCCTTTTTGTATAGCTCTAGACTTCTGAGCAATGGGGAAGAGGATTTAGAATGCCAGCTGGAGGAAGAGGTATCTAACAATTATAAATGGCCAGCAGTGGAATGAGCTGCCTGTACATAAATAGGTTCAGCTTCAACATAGGCAGGTATGGAGGGTCAGCAGGTATGGAAGGTAACCTCTATGGGCCCAGGAATTGGAGCAAGGATGACTGCTGTGGTCCTGTTGGGCATGAAGATTCTATTATTATTTTTTCTTTTTTTTTAAATATATTTCATTGATTTTTTACAGAGAGGAAGGGAGAGGGAGAGAGAGTTAGAAACATCGATGAGAGAGAAACATCAATCAGCTGCCTCCTGCATAACCCCTTACTGGGGATGTGCCCGCAACCAAGGTACATGCCCTTGACTGGAATCGAACCTGGGACCCTTGACGCGCTCTATCCACTGAGCCAAACCGGTCAGGGCAGATTCTATGATTCTTACGGTTTTACATAGATAGTTGTGAAAAAGGTAGACATATTTTTGTGAGGTTAGCCTTCTGAATCACGTGCTGTCTCTAAGCTGCGTTAGAGTGATGTCATGCTTAAGAGTGTGTGTTCTGCAACCAGCTGCCCTGGGCAATGTCCTGCTGAGCATGAGCTGGTTACTCACTGAGAGTCTCACTGTGGGAGTGAAGTGAGATCAGGCATGCAGAGTGGAGCGCTGGCCTGGTGCACAGCAGTGCGCTATACGTTGTAGCGTATTATAACCACTTCCCTCTCCAATTGCCTCAACCTCTGCACCTTCATTTCAGCACTTCCTGCTGTTTATTGCTCATTACTTGATAGTCTGTGCTACGTTTAGGAAGCTGTGATGTCTTGGTTCTTTTGTTCAGAGACTGACTGTATTATGGTGCTCCTTCTTAGCAATCCCCATCCCGTGGACACATTCTACTTACTCTGCTCTAACTTGTTCAGCCTTGTCAGATGAAACATTATGCTCTCCAAAGTTGTGCAGGGATGGGGTCTACGATCTTCACTGCACCTTTCTAGGTACACAATGAGCCAACATTTATCCACTCTCATGAATATCCACCGAAAGTTTTCCTCACAGCGTTTACTTCATGTTGCTGTCTGATCTGAGCAGATCATCAGTTACTGTACTTCAGCGATGTTTTCTAAGCCATGCTGTTCTTCATCCTGTCCTGAACCTAGCTTTGGTATTAGAGCTCACTTAGTATGTAGAGAAGATATTCTGTTTAAATTCCCACTCTTACAGGGCTGTAGAGCCACAGGGGTTTCTATTTTCCATGCCAAGTTTTATGATCCCTCATCTGCTCCTCATCGCCCCATCCAGCCTGCAACTGTTTCCCTGCATTTACCATCAATAAAGCCCAGACTAGGGAGGCCCCGGGTCTGGTTCCACTTTCAGCACTCAGGCTGTCACCTGAGGGGGAAAGGTCCCCACACGACAAATTGGTGAGATACCCTAACAGCCTTTTCCAAGGGAGTGTTTCATAATATCGTCCAATCACCCAGCTCTCGTCTAAGACAGGCAATATTGGGAACCTCTAAATGCCTCCAGACCTTGCCTCTGAACCAATAACACCATGAAATGGGAAAGGAAGGACCAATTTCTGCAGGTCCTTTGAAGTTGGACTGCAAGCCGTTTACACGGAAAGTCAGAACATTGTATTAGAATAGTCTGAGCAACTTCTGCAAAGTTCTGTCTCTTCATTCATCAAACATATTACGTTTTCCTCCACTTGGCAGGACAGCCACGGTTTGGATCTTAGAGTTAGATACAACCTTAGGAATCACCCAGTCCCATCCTTCCTCAGTGTAGGAATTTCTTTAAAGGCCACTCTAAGTAGCGGGGGAGAGTGGAGGGCTCAGTGTTTGATAAAATGGACCATCTAATTGAAGTTAGATTTCTATTGTTAGAAACCTTTTTCTTTTTTTCCATGGCAGAATGTCATCAATGACCTCCTAGTTGTTCCACCTTGTGTATTACACAGCCTTTTGGTTCCCATGACCTTCACTTCCTGGTTTCATTCCTGAATATATTATGTTACATGGCAAAAGGGCCTTTACAGAGGCCAATAAGGTTACTGATGACTGATGTTAAGGAGATTACCCTGGACTGTTGGGTGGGCCTAATTTAATTAAGTACTAGAGCTGGTAGCACAAGGGAAAATCGGAGATGCAAGGCAGGGAACGGATAGGATGTAGTGATCTTGGTATAAAGGTGAAGGAGGCCACACAAGCCAAGGAAACTGGTACCTCAATCCTATATCTGCAAGGACCAGAAATTTGCCAATAACTCAAAAGAGCTTGGACCCTTTGATTTAGCCTTATGAGACCCTGAGCACAAGACCCGTGGATCCATGCTGTGCTAGGCTTCTTTTTTTTAAAAAAAAATTAAATAAATATATTGATTGATTTGAGAGAGAGAAAGAGAGGGAGGGAGGAAGAGAGAGAGAGAGAGAGAACGAGAGGGATGGAGAGAGAGGAGATAGATTTGTTTTTCCATTTGATTATGTATTCATTGGTGGATTCTTGCATGTGCCCTGACCAGGGATAAAACCCTCATGCTTGGCATATTGGGATGATGATCTAACCAGCTGAGCTACCCAGACTTCTGAGCCACAGACTGTGAGGTAATAGATAGGCATTCTTGTTATTTAAGATGGTACCCCTGGAGTCATCAATGATGCTTGGCTCTCCTTGGTGCTTTCCGGCCAAATGTTAATCGTGCTCTGTCCATTTTACTGAGGGCAGACCATGCCACAGCCCCACTGCCTGCTCCCAAGCCACTGGCAATGCCTCGTCCCTTCGCGAGGCTATAGACATGGCCTTACACCTTTACTAGTACACCCCTCCGCCACCCTGCACGTGTCCACAGTGACACATGGTGACGCCATTCAATTTGCCCAGGACTTGAGGGGTTTCCCAGGACACGAAACTTTCAGTTCTGAAACTGGGAGAGTCTTGGCAAACTGGGCTGAGTTGGTCACCTGACTTAATTGCCTGCTCATGACCGAGGCTGCTCCCTATCATAACCCTGGTCATATCAGATACTTGTTCTATAGACTTCTTACAGCATGGGCTTGGGCACACACACACATATGTAAAATGTGGGTTAGTGGAATCAAAGGGAAATAGACTACATGCTTCAGGGAAGGCAACTAGCAGAGATGCACAAGGAAAAACAGCCCTGCTTATTGCCTTCGAATGTCTTTGTGTGTGAAGGTGCGATGCCCGTGGCCGCAGCAGCCAGCGTGTGCTCATGAGCATGCTAGCCTAAGGACCAGGTCAACTGCTGATGGAGGAGCAAGTAAAAAGGTGAAGGAGCCGAAACCGGTTTGGCTCAGTAGATAGAGTGTTGCCTGTGGACTGAAAGGTCCCAGGTTCGATTCCGGTCAAGGGCATGTACCTTGGTTGCGGGCACATCCCCAGTAGCGGGGTGTGCAGGAGGCAGCTGTTCGATGTTTCTCTCTCATCGATGTTTCTAACTCTCTATTCCTCTCCCTTCCTCTCTGTGAAAGAATCAATAAAATATATTAAAAAAAAAAAAAGGCGAAGGAGCTGGGACTCGAAGCACGGCTGGCCACTGTACTAACCCTGCAGCCACCTTCCCCTGGACATGTTGCTACGGGAGATATTATTGGCGTCACCATTAGCGATTTCAGTCTGTGAAGTCACTTTGACCACATTGTATTGCCATTAGGAGTCCCGCCTTCCGCCAACTTTCCTCCCAATGCCGCCCAGGCGTAAAGGAGCTAGCGCAGCACCACAGAGACTTCGCAAGGAAGCCGAGGAGAGGCAAGGAGTTGAGGGAAAGCAAAGCAGAAACGGAGAACTGTTCTGTCACTTGGAGGCCCAAGGCACCGCGTGTGTGACAACCCCCCGTTACACAGGGCGGTGCTGAGGCGATGTAGCTCTGCACCTTGGGGGCGGAGGGAGCGGGGGAGAACACTGCCTGCCATGGGCAACCAGGCAGCATATCTGACATCCCTGCTCTGAGTCTTAGAGACAGGCAGGTCGAAGGAGAGACCCTACACTCTGAGCCACACACTTGAAGTTACTGAGCATTTAGATGCAGAGCGAGTCCTGAGGGGAAGGTCATTCAGCGGGAAGGACGTCCATCAGCAACACAGCAAAGCAGATTTACGCGCATCCCAGCAGACGTGTTAGTAAAGTATGAATGCAAAGCACTCTTACCGGTTCGGGGAAATGTCATCGGTGCTCTGGTGCTTAGTGGAACACCTTTATAATTGTAAACAGGAGCGTATTTATAGGAGCTTCATGAGCTCATTTGTGCCTGAGCCGCACCCCCTCTATTTGCAGCTCTTAAGTTTGGGCACCGAGGCTGCTCTACCCTGGGTTTCCAGGGAGCCAGCCCTCGCATCTGGGGATCGCAGACAGAGTGGCGGCCCTCCCTCCGAAGGCACAGTGTCCTCTTCGCATTCATGTTTCAGTGCTCATCGGGGGTGGTAGGTGGTAGATATTTTCTAAAACGCAAATCTAGTCTTGTTGCTTCTTGGCCCATAAACTTCCTCTACTCCCACTGCCCCTAGAATTAACCCCTAGCACGAGGTACACAGCCTCGAAAGCCTTGCCTCAGCGGATCTGCCAAGTCTCAGCTGCAGATCGTTCTGCCGTCACCTCGCACACCCTCTGATGTTGCAGCAAAGTAGTCACTCTTGTCCAAACGCCGCTCCCACTTTCTCCCACATGTCCTTTGATGGGTCCCGTTCCCTCTGTGATACCTTTACCCCGTGTGCTCCCGGTGAAGCCTTACACATCATTTACCTCCCATCGCAGACAGCTCCTCTCCGTGACCTCCTTCTCCGCGATGCCCCGGAAGCAGGTGAGCCGCTGGCAGAATGCCCGGCGCACAGGATGTGCGCAGTAAGTGTCTGTGGAACAGGGCTGATGAGCTGGGTTTGCATCCACCTCTTTGTAATTGGATACTGTACGAGCTCTTCCCGAATATATACAGGCAATCTGTTGCCTCTGCCACACAGCTGAGTAGACTCTGAAGGTAGCCATCAGGCGTCTATTCATTGCCTCTCCAGACTCTTCCACTGATGACACAAGTTACTGGTGACCCATCTTTATCAGCGTGCAGAGATTTTATGTATGATCTCATCTGACCCACAGACAAGTCCATCCGGAGGGAACGCAGATAGAAGGCTGTCGTTCTCCCCATGTTGGAGATGGAGGAACAGTGTTAGAAAGGTGCCAGCCACACGGGGCACCTGAGTTCACCTGTTCCCACTGCAGGTGCTTCAGAGAGTTGACCATCTAGTCCCTCTTCTCTGAACCAGCTCTAGTTTGAATCACACTTTCCCAGTGGTTCTCAGGTGAGGAGAGTGGTTGTCTACCCTGTGGCTGGCTGATTTTGTCGTGCCCGGAGGCTGAGTGGAGCTAGACAGCTTGGATTGAGCACCACATATTCTAGTGCAAAATGGTGACTGAAGCGCCATGGAAATCAGGGAATGTGCTGAGCGCTACTGACAAGGCCATGGTAGTGTGAAGTTTTGCACTTCCCCCCACATTAGTACTGGGGATCTCCATCTGAAAGCTCCAGCCTGTGACTAATGCTGACCTCTGACACAGGAGACAGGTGTAAGCACCCGAATTGTCCACAGGCCTTGCAGCAAAGGGGCATCACTTCGAGCAGCAGATTTCAGTGGCTTCCTAAGCTCCGAGACTCGCTCCACTGGATCTGTGGAAATGCCATTTTCTTAAAACAAAGAAATTAGTAGGTTTGAATTGCTATGTCTTCTCTTAAGTTGTGTGTGTGCAACGTGTGTGTTTTGTGTGTACTGTGTAGTATGTGTTGGGTGTGTGCGTGTGCTGTATGTCTGTGTTGTTTTGTGTGTGTCGGGTATGTGTTATTATGTGTGTCAGTGGCTTGCATTGCTTTGGGGGGTGTGTGTGTGTGTGTGTGTGTGTGTGCGCGCGCGCATGCACGCGCTGATGGCTGAGGGAGAAAGTGTGCAGGAGGAAAGAATCTGCCTTCTCACTAGGAATGGCAGGGGTGTTGAAAAACCTTCTCTAAATCCCTAATCTCTTCACCCAAGATTAAGCAAATAAAATTGTTGGCTTGAAGAAGTCAGATTCTTGATGACTCCAAAGAGACAGCAGCAAAGTGAGTCAAGAAGCTTAGCTTCATATCAGCAAAGAGATAAAGGGACCTGGGCTCTGAATGGCAGTTTGAGCAATACACCCTAATCCGATTACCAGGACTCCAGTGTCAGGCTCCCTTAATGGTGGATTTTAAAAAATGGTGCTAAAGTGCTCGTGTTCATCATCCAAAACTTCAGTTACTCATTAAGATGAGGAACCCCTGGCCTGAGACTCCGGCGAAGGGGCAGGAGCCGGTTGAGGCTGGGTGAGAGGCTGCTGGGCTCATCCCTTCGAGGGCTCCTTTGTTCGCCCCGCCTTTGTTTAAACTGTCAGCATCTCCTCGCCCAGAGGAGAGAAGGGGGACTGGCGGCGAGGGGGCTGGGCAAAGTCAGGGGGCCGAGTCCGACACCAAGACAATTCTGTTTTGAATTTTCTAGGTGGAGAGTTTTCACATTGAGCACATTTGCCGCCTCCTTTAACCTCCAGGCTAAAACAATCCCACATTTAAAAATTGTCCGATGGGATTTAGCATCTTTTAATGCTTTATTTATTTGGAAGAGAAGGAAGGCGATGTGGCATGGAGAAATAGAAAAGGTATATTTCCGTTACAGATTAATTAATCTCGAGGGATCTGGGTGGAAATCCTGGTGTGAGATTGGGCATAAGAATATAATTTACAAGTAACAAACACACTCTCCAGGCTTCAATTCCAACCTTCTGGCTCCTAAGTTTCAAATGCAAACCAGTTCCTTTACGGCCAAGGCCCCTTACTTACCTGGAATGCTGATATTTTGTGTGTTTCCGCAATGGAAGGCTTATTTCTAGAGCAGATACTAAGCTGGAAGGGCTGGACTCTGAACTGGATTTCAGCTGGCAGGTGGCTGGGAAATAATTGAACTATATCTACACTCAGCCTCAGTGGGGAGGGAGTATCTTGTGATTTCCGGGGGCACAAGCCTGGGTGTGGTCTTTAAGGTAAGGGGCACCCAGGTTTCAGACACATCAGGCCGGCACGGAGAATCCAGTTAACCTACCTGCGTGACAGTGACTCCCTTTGAGCTCTGGTTAGAAATCACATTTAAAGGACAAGGCATTTCATGCCGCTCCTTGATCTCAGAGAACCCATAGCTCACACAGAAAATGTGAGGCAGTTGTACATGGAGGATTTTCTGGTTTTAGCAGCTTGGGGGCGGGAAGGAGTGGTCTTGGATAAATGGATTTATCACTCCCTGGTCTCAAAGGAATCCCAGGTCGTTCTGTAAGGAGGTCGGTAATTCCCAAACCTAGTTGGTTACTAATATCACCTGGGCACACTATTGAAAACATAGATTCCTGGACCGTTTCTGGACCTAATTGGACTATCAGGGGGTGGGGCTCAGGGACACATAGTTGTAATAGTTCTTTGTTTGAGGCTGGGCATGAGCCACACTTGGGAAGCATGGGTGTAGGATGTCGGGCCTGGGGACCCAGCAGGGAGTATAGAAGGTTCCAAGGTGGTTTGGTCCTTTCTCACTGTTCAATGATTATTAGCCTTATTTTCTTATAGTAAAATGTCCTTTTAAGGTATGTGACGGCTAGTTTTAGACTAGACCTAAAAATGTCAGAAATGTAAATATTTGTGTGGTTCATATCCTTATTCTTTACATTTAAAGCTGATGAATGTAAAGCTTATCCTATATAATAAAAGGCTAATATGCAAATTGTCCCCTCAGTAATTCCACCTACCCGTATTTCGACTGCTTGCTATGATGTGCGCTGACCACCAGGGGGCAGCACGGAACAAAGGAAGGCCCCGGCAGGCAGCCAGGGGAAGGAAGGCCCCGGTTGGCCCTGATTGCTGGCCAGGCCTAGGGACCCTACCTGTGCACAAATGTCATGCACCCGGCCTCTAGTATAAAATAAATGACTTGCTCAAGCTCACCCCTATAATAAGTAGCAGAATCAGGTTTCAAACTCAGCTGTATCACACTCCAAAGTCCATGATCTTACTGCTGTGTCATGCCTACAAGTAAAGAGGGAGTCCCTGGGTCCTCTGCTTCACGGTTCCTCTCACTTAGGTGGATTTTTAAACCAAGAGTGTGTCTTCTAACCTTGCAGTCTCGTGTTTGTCCCTGCTGACTACAGAGTGCCGGATCGGAGGATGCTGGGGCCCCTGCAGTTCTTGGCTAAGCCTAGCCCACTGGGCCATGCTGCCTTTCATATTTCCATTTGCGATTTGCAAATTTTCTCATCCTCTCGAATGCGAGATTTGTGCTTACACCCAGTGCAGCTTAAAGACTCGAGGCTGTTCGATTCAGAAAGAAAATCCTCTTCTGCTTTGTGGAGTGAAACGCTGACATGTGGCAAAGCGCTTTAAGAAAGGAGTGGAATACTCTGCATTCAGAAATAAATTTGGGGTCTCAGGTCAAAGAAGGGAGTGCCTGGGCAGTGCACATGTGCACTTAAAGTAAGACAGGTGTGATTTCAGCGGCTGGAGCAGACATGGATGTCGGGAGAGAGAACTATTGTGTGCTCTGAATTGATGACTGGAATTGGTGGAATTGACTGGGGACTTTGTTACAAATGGAGCAGGAGTTAGAGAAGGGAACAAAGATGTTGAAAATGGGATGGAAGCAGAGGAGAGAATAGAATGGCCATGTGTTTCAAAATGGAAAATCCAGAGGATTAGCCTTCATTGACGTTTAGAAAGGCTCTCCAGATTTAGTTCGAGAGCTGTGCCAAGTGCCAAAAAATTGCTTGTCAGCCCTTAAAAGTAGTCAACCTTGGCTAATAGGTAGATGAAATGTAGTCTGTGATGATAGTATGTTCCAAAACGACATACGGTCTGTGTGCCAAGATCCTTTGTCCATATAGCTCGCTCTCTGTGGTGCCTGAAGCAGAGCAGGGTGGGGAAGGAGAGCCTCACGGAAAGCGATGCCGAGGCACCAAACCCCGGGCTGCAGCTTCCGAGGTGAGAAATCTTCCCAACTCCCCGGTCTCTGCCGGACAGAGCGGAGGGCAGTCCTTGGAGCACCATTAGATTGGCTCCATTATCTTTTAAAAATGACATTAAGAAACTTAAAAAAGAGGAGAATTGGGACAATGGATCTGTAAAGAAAGGGAAAGAAAGAGCACAGCTGAGGCACAGCCCATAGATGTCAGTAGAATCAAAAGGATCCGGCGAACAGGAAGCTCACTTCCAAGCTGCTTCCATGAACAAGAATAGGACTTTATTGAATCTGCTTCTATTCTTTGTCTGCAGCAGAGGCTGCGAAAGCCCATTCACCGGCATCCCACCCTTCGGATTTCCATCCCACCCTTCGGATTTCCATATCAAAGGCCGCTGGGGTCTGGCTGGCCCGGTGGCAGTTTGACAGCCAGTATCTACCTCGGATCAATGTGCTCTGCCAGTCATCGGGCAAGGCAGACTTCCTAACTTACTTGCCCTGAGAAATTTATTCTTTTCAATTGTTTTTTTTGTGTGAGGGAAATCTCAGGGAAAAACAAAACCAAACACAGCCCTTTGGCTCTGGAGGTGCGATGAGATGGTATTATCAGTCCAGCTCCTTTCCTCCTGGCATCAGAATTAAGTCAGGTCTAGAGTAAAAATCTCTGAAAGCAAGATATGTAGATATTTTCAGCTTTAATCATTATGTACAGCTTTTCAAGTGATTTTATGAATTCGAAAGAGGCTTGAATGGCGATAAAAGTATTCTCTGGATGCAGGCTATAGTCAGAAAACAACCTAATATTTCATTCCTTTCTCTCTCCCTCCCTCTCACCTCCCTCCCTTCCTCCCTCCCTTCCTCCTTCTTTCCCTCCCTCTTTCTCTCCTTTCCTCCCTCCCTTCCTTCCTTCTTTCCTTCCTTCTTCCCTCTCTCCATCTTTTCCTCTCTCCCTTTCCTTATTTTCTTTTATTTCGCCTTTCTTTTCTTCTCTGCATTAGAAAAAGGCTTGAGAACAAAAAAACACCATATGAATGTTACTAGGATATTCTAGTAGCTGCCAGATGTCTTAGTCACAATTAGCAAGGGAGCAAAATGGAGAAGCTGTTATTACATTATGATCAGCATTGCTCAAATACACCCTCAAATAATATTTTAAATGCTCACTTTTTCACTGTGCACATAACTGTTAGATGCTGGAGTAAGTGAATATCCTGATTATTGAAAGAACTCTGGCTACATATGGGTGGTAAGGAGACTTCTAGGCCATTGAGTAATTAAGCCATTCATTTCTGTGTGCGATTGCATTACAACCATTCACTACCTCTTAAAATTCTTTTCTGCGTTGGTTGCCATACCTTTATACTAGTGTGCCCCAAATTATATCTTAGAACACTTCTATGAAAAGTCAATAGATTTCACTCTAAATAAGTGTTCTCTGGTCCTTTAAATTTGGGAAATACTGCAACATACGTAGATTTGTCAACAATTGTGGATCTAGAACACTGCTCTAGTCTACCCGATTTTTTGTTTTTCCTCTGACCTGGCCTTCTTTGGCCTCTGAATTCTCTTTCACCTTTTGCTGCCCAGTAACAGACTTTCCTCAATGCTCAACTTTTGCTTCCAGGTCTTTTTTCCTATGCATTGTTCTGAGGTTTTCACCCACTTTTATGCATTTATACAGAAAGTAAACTGAACTTCTATGGAGAGGCTTGGTCTTTCTTCTTTGCTCTGTTTTTATTTCTGTTTGTCTTTCTTATAAATCCACTTGGAATCCCCCCATTCCATTCTGCTTAACTGCATTGATTTCATTTTTTTTTTTCTGCAATCCAATCTTCACTTTCACTTTCTTTTGTTTAAACATTTTTATTTTTCAATTACAGCTGACTGACATACAATATTATACCAGTTTCAGGTGTACACATCAGTGATTAGACATAATTTAACTTACTGAATGATGATCCTGATAAAACTTGTACCCATCTGACATCATACAAAGTTATTAGAATATTATTGACTATATTCCCTATGCTGTACTTTACATCTCCACAACTATTCTGTAACTACCAATTTATACTTCTTAATCCCTTCACCTTTTTCACTCATACCTCCAACCCCCTTCCCATCTGGCAACTGTCAAAATGTTCTCTGAATCTATGAGTCTGTTTCTGTTCTGCTTGTTCTTTCTTTCTTTCCTTCTTTTAGATTCAATTGTTGATAGTTATGTATTTATTGCCATTTTATTGTTCATATTTTTTTTATCTTTTTTTCCTTCTTCTTAAAGAAGACTCTTTAACATTTCATGTAACACTGGTTTGGTGGGATGAACTGTTAGATTTTTCTTGTCTGGGAAGCTCTTTATCTGTTCTTCTATTTGAAATGATAGTTTTTCTGGGTAGAATAATCTTGGTTATAGGTCCTTGCTTTTCATCACTATGAATATTTCTTGCTACTCCCTTTTGCTTGCAAAGTTTCTGTTGAGAAATCATCTGATAGTCTATTGGAAGTCCCCCTGTAGGCAGCTAACTGCTTTTCTCTTGCTTCTTCTAAGATTCTGTCTTTGTCTTTAACCTTTTGCATATTAATTATAATGTGTCTTCATGTGGATCTCTTTGGGTTCATCTTGTTTGGAACTCTCTGTACTTCCTGGATTTATATGTCTATTTCCTTCACCAGGTTAGGTGAGTTTTCTGTCACTATTTTTTTCAACAAGATTTAAAATTTCTTGCTCTTTTTCTTCTCCCGTGATGCAAATGTTGGTACTTAAAGTGTTCCAGAGTTTCCTTATGCTATCCTTAATTTTTTGATTATTTTTTCTTTTTGCTATTCAGATTGGATGCTTTTTGCTTCCTTATATTCCAAATTGCAAGATTCTAGGCTTCATCTACTCTACTGTTGATTCCCTGTAAATTATTCTTCATTCCAGTTAGTGTATCATTCATTTATGACTAGTCCTTTTTAATGGTTTCTATGTTGTTTTTCATGCTATTGAAGTTCTCACTAAGTTTCTTGAGCATCCTTATAACCATTGTTTTAAACTCTGTATTCTGGTAGTTTCTTTGCTTCCATTTCATTTAGTTTTTTTTCCTGGAGATTTTTTTTATTCTTTCATTTTGGACATCTTTCTTTGTCTTTGCATTTTGGCTGCTTCCCTATGTTTGTTTCTATGTATTAAGTAGAGCTGCTATGTCTCCCACACTTGCTAGAGTCGCCTTGTGTAGTAGGTATCTTGTAGGACCCAGTGGTTCAGCCTCCCCAGTCACCCAAACTATGCACTCAGGTGTGTCCCTGTGTGAGCTGTATGCACTGTCCTGTTGTAGTTGAGCCTTGATTGTTGTTGGCATCCCTGGGAGAAATTGACCACCAGGCCAATTGGCTATGAGGACCAGCTATGTATGACTATAGCACAAGAGCTGCTGTGCAGGAGTCAAGCTGTGGAGAAGGACTTGCTTCAGTGGGTATTTGGTATGCACTGAGTCCACTCCTTGAGTGTGTCACTCACAGAGGTGGTAGGATTGTAATCCAGGGTGGTGTGCACTGGCTCTGTGGTCTTTCAGGGGGTACAAAGTCAGCCACTGCCTATACTCTGCTTGTGGCCACCTGGTGTGAGCTACAGAGTGATCTGCAGATGGCTGCTACTTATCCTGGGCTTGGAGAGGCCAAACTGAGAACCAAAGCCAGCTGCCACTAGTACTGGGCCTGGGGCCACTTAGCAAGAGGTACAGAGTACACAGAGGACAGATGCTGCTTGTTTGAAAGATTTTAGGGGTCTGAAGCATGAGACAAGAGAGGCAAGTTGTATGGAAAAGCCACTGGAAACCATTTGGGTTGGCCAGCAAATTGGGTGGGGCGGGATCTCAGGGAATTATGGGGGCTTGGCAAACAATGTGAGCTAGGTTGATGGAGACTCAGATATGGTGCCAACCTGCCAGCTCTGTTGGCAGGGAGGGGTCTTAGGAAAGGAACAGTGTCCTCTGCCAGCACTTTTGTCAGATAGAAAGCTGCTCTCCCAGCTCTCACCCTCATGTCAGACAATTCAGTGTCTCTCTGCATGTCCCTGGTTTGTTTTAAGCTGCTGCCCAGTGTTGGAGCTCAGAGGGAATGATTCCGAGTAAGAGCATCCACAGTTCCTTTAAGAGGAACTTTCTGGGACTCCAGCAACTTCTGTTTACTCAGCCACAATCTCCACCGGTTTTTACATCCAGAAGTTAGAGGGATTTCTGTTCTTAACTCTGGAACCCTGGACTGGAAGGCCTGGTGTGGGGCTGGGATCCCTCACTGCTCATGGGGACCTCAAAGCTGAGATATATACCCCAATTTTAAACTGGCACATGTGTGTGTAAGACTGGCATGTTCCATATCTCTGCCTCTCCTATCAGTCTTAATACAGCTTCTTCTTTAAATCCCTAGTTGTAGGACTTCTGTTCAGCTAGATTTTAGGAGGTTCTGAATCATGGTTGTTCTGTAGTTTAGTTATAATTTTGATGTGGTTATGGGAGGATTGAGTACCATATTTATCTACACTGCCATCCTGACCTGAAGTCTCACTTCTACTTTCTTTATGCATTAATGATATTGCCATTCTTCCTTGACAGAGGGAAACAGTGAAATCATGTTTAACTATTTTTTCTCCTCTTTGGAAAAATGACCACTGACATTTTAAATAAATATCTTGAGGACTCTTGCTTTTATAGAGAAACATTTAACATTAAAAGGATGCCAAGAATCTTTACATAAATATGAATAAATACTTCCACAGCCTTATATGTGAGGGCAGCATAGTACAGTTTACCCTTGAACAACACAGGGGTTAGGGGTGCTAATCCTATGCAGTTGAAAATCTACATATAACTTTTGACTCCCCAAAACTTAACAACTGCTGATGACCTTACCAATAACATAAACAATCAATTAACATATATTTTATATGTTACTAGTAGCCCATTTGCAGAAAGAATCCTGCAAGCGGCCACTGTGGCCGCATGCGCTGCCGCTGCTGCCACCTTTATGGCCATCACACCTACACCCGCGCGCCCCGCTCCACCCCGCCCCAGCTTTCCCTCTGGCAGCCACCTTGCTTTCCACTTTTCCTCCCTCTTCCTTCTAAGTTGTCTTCAGTCTTCACTCCTCCCTCCCTCAGCGTATGCAAATTAACCACCATCTTTGTTGGATAATTTGCATACTTGCCCTGATTGGCTGGTGGGCATGGCTTTGGCTGGTGGGCGTGGCTTGGGCATAGCGAAGGTGCAGTCAATTTGCATATTACTATTTTATTAGGTAGGATGTGTATTATATATTTTATTTTTACAATAAAGTAAGCTGGAGAAAAGAAAACATTAAGAAAATCATAAAGAAGAGAAGGTACATTTAGAATATTCATTGAAACAAAATCTCTGTGTAAGTGAACCCACACAGTTCAAACCCATGTTTTTCAAAAGTCAACTGCATTTCATTTCCAGGTGTCCTCCATTGTCTTTTGGATAATTAGATGAAGAACATTTCTTCTCTAACAAACAGTGCTGTTGTGAATCCTTAGAAACAAGCTTTGCACACAATCTTAATTATTTTCTTTAGATGAAATGTCTAGATGAAAAGTGGATATTCTAGGTTAAGGAGCATGCACAATTTGAAGTTTAAAGAAACATATTTTGACAGGTGATATCAAAGATATTAATTATTGCTGTTGCTTCTTTCTGTTATTAATTTTTTGTATGCATTAAAAAGAAAAATGTTATTTTAATATCTTTACTTACATTTCTTTCATTACTAACAAGAATGAATAAAGCCTTATATCCTCATTGATTATAACATTACTTTAATAGCTACTGGTTCATGTGAGTGCTAGTTCATGACTTTTTCTATTGGGGTATTTAATTTAAGGATCCTTTATATATTAATAGGTAACATTTAATCATAGGCAGTATTTGGCATTTATTCTGTGCCAGACACAATTTTAAGCTTTTATATGCATTATCTTGTTAAGCCTTATACTAGTAACTCCTCTATAAGGTAGGTACAATTTTTATTTACTTTTTGATGAAGAAACTGAGGGAGCTTAAGAAGTATGTTAAAAAATACATGATTTGTAAATTTTATAGCTAAGATGTTACCAAAGTTATTTGGTTCTTAACCTCCTTGATATACAGCCTTAAAAGAAAATTCATATTAAGGATATTAAGCATTTGAATGTATTATTAAGTTACATTTTGAATGTTTATTGGCTCACAAATATTTTTACTTTTTATAACCAAATCTATTAGTGTTTTCCTTATGTTTTCTGCTTTTAGTGTCATAGGCTTTTTTATTTTTTTCTCTCTGATAGTTAGATAGTTGTTCCCCAACCATTATAGCCTACAATTTGTAATTCCATCTCTTTTATATGTAAATACCATATATTTTATTGTTTTAGCTGGATTTTCTATCCTTTTCTATTAATCTACTTCTTCACTGGTACCTTTTTTTTTTTAGATTGAAATACATTTTAACATCTGATAAAGGAATAAAAAAACTTTTAAAGAAAACTTCTTGGCTAGTCTTTTATTTTCTTCAGTCAAGTTTTGCTAGTATCTCCAGACATTTCTAAATATTTCTTACAGTTATTTTAAAGTCCCTAAACTTGTTCATTATCATGTTGATATTGGTCTTTTCTTTTCCATTACATTTCCTGTCAGTTCCCATTCTCCTTTTTGGGGGATTGCAGGCCCCCATTCCCGTCAGGAGACTCACCAGGAGCCGTCGTGTTTTGATAGACTCCACTCTCCAGGTGATTGGTCAAAGGTGGAAATTTCACCCGGGGCAAGTGTCTTTCCCCAGTGTCTTTACCCTTGAAATCGAGAGACTAAGTCCCTTTCTGGGGGTAGAAGATGTGGGAAGCGAGACACAGGAGCTGGGGAATGCCATCCTTCAAACCAGGCGGAGAAACCCAAGTTACCAGGAAAGACACAGAGGATGAAGGCAAGCAGAAGGTGGAGGCTCCCACTGTTAAACCCTGCCTCTAGGAGACTCGAGGCCCATCATCTCCTGGCTGGGCATGACTGTCCCTGACAGTTCATAAAACCCAAGAACAGAGGCCTAATTCATCTCTGAATGATTTCTGTTATTTGCAACCAAAAGAATCTTGAATAATATATTGCTCATTATTGGTATGAGAAATGGCTATTGACTTTTGTATATTCTGTTACAGGTAACCAAAAAAAAAAAATCATTTGTTATTTTCAATAGTTTCTCATTTGTGATTTTCAGATTTCCAGAAATTAATGCATTTTATTGTGTTTATGATGATAGCATTGTTACATAATTTCAACATATATACATTTACATATGTATATACATGCATACACACATGCACACACACATATTCTCTTCTGATTGTATGAGCAAGGACTTCTAAATTTACTTTAAACTAGAGGCCCAGTGCATGAAATTAGTGCACTGGGGGGGGGGGGGCTCCCTCAGTCCAGCCTGCCCCCTCTCACAGTCTGAGCGGGCCTAAGCCACAGTCTGTCCTCCCTCTGTGGAAGGCGACTGGGCTGATCAGGGGAAGGCGCCAGCCCCATCACCCCGCTGCTGCTGCCACTGCAGGCTGCCACAGCCGCCAAGGTGTTTTCATCAACACGGACTCCAGTCCCTTCACCACGAAAAGATGACAACTTTCTTTAGGCATTTTCAAGATGTGTCTTTCATAGGATATGCCATTTCTTTCTTTCTTTTTTTTGTTTTTTTTATCCTCACCTGAGGATATTTTTCTATTGATTTTTAGAGAGTGTGGAAGAGAGAGAGAAAGACAGAGAGAAACACCAATGTGAGAGGGACACTTGGATTGGTTGCTTCCTGCATGAGCCCTGACCTGGGCCCCAGCAAGAGAGGAACCTGCAACCTAGGTACATGCCCTTGATCAGAATCGAACCCAGACCCTGCGGTCCGCAGGCCAAGGCTCTATCCATTGAGCCAAACTGGCTAGGGCAGGATATAACATTTCTTAGCCCTCCAGCAGTGGACCTTTGTTTTTTTTTTCTCCAGGAGTGAGGTGGAAAAACCCTAGATTACCTTCTTGGATTCTTATTACCCAAGTTACCAAGAACACTGCCAGTGACGTACAGGGAGCTTAGCCAATGAGCAGTTAGAAAAGGTGTTTCCTCTGCAGCTCATGCGCAGAGGCGGGACTGCTGGCAAGCCACGGCTGGCACCCCACTTCTCCCCCGCATCTCCAGACCTGCTCAAGCCTCTGCTGTGGCTAGGGCAGGGCCCCCCAGCTCTGCTCAAACCTCTGCCATGACTTGGGCAGGACCCCCCCAGCTCTGCTCTGGGCCTCAAAGCAAGCATTCCACCTGGCTACTCATGCTGCACGCTCTCAGCGACCAACCCCCCTGGGACTGGGAGACTCTGGCGGGGCTGAGAGGACTGGGCGCCGCCATCTTGTGGCTATGGGCACCACCATATTTGTGATGGAGTGACTGTTAATTTGCATATTACCCTCTTATTAGATAGGACAACAGCAGTGCTGGCATTGATGCTACTCCTAATTTTAGTAAGAACGCCTCTACACTAAAGGGTTAAGAGTGATATGTGCTGTTGGTATCAGAGAGTTGTAATGTATCACATTACTTAAATATTCTTGTTTTTATTTTTAAAAGCCATGCTTTAAAAGAAGTTAGAAACATATTTTCCATTTTAAAAATATTTTTAGCATCTAAGAGGATAATTATGTGCTTCAGAAAACCTCCTTTGATCCACTAATATAATTATGCTCATAGATTTTTCTAAGGACTGATTCATTTTTGTAATTCTAGAGAAAGATTATTGTGTTTTCATTGTATGTGATTTACTTATGTCTAGATTTGCTTTGCTAATATTTTTCTTACCAGTTTCCTTCTATAGTCATAATTAGAAATTTGTCTAAGTTTTTTAAATGAAATATTTTTCAGGTTTTGGTATCAAGATTATGCTGGCTTTCTGTCAATTCACTTGCTCTGAGACAATTAAAATACCAACTGAAGTATCTGTCACTTTATGTTAGCTAGAATTTACTGGTAAACTTCCTGAGCCCAGCATCATTTGGGGGTTCTTTAAAATCATCAACCATTTTTTTGTGTGGATATTTCTGTTATCAACCTTGTGTTAATTTTGGAACTTTTTTTTTTTTTTTGCTGGAAAATGTTTATTTCATCGAATATATCACATTGATTTTAAAATTTGTACGTAGCAATTTTTATTTATAACTCTCCTTGCCACCTCTGGTTCCATGCCCTTTCTCATTTATAATTTGAGATTGCAGAGTGAACTTCCCAGAGCTCTGCAGTTTTATGGTTAGGTAAGTAAATCAGCTCTTGGACTCACTAATCAATCCAGCTTTTATTTCTAATTCATGAATTTTCTCTTATCTGTATCAGTCCTCTTTAATACTTATCTCTATTTTGTTTTACTTTTTAAAAACGTCCTCTGTTGCATAACATAATTTATTTTCAATACATCTAGCTTATAATGAAATAATTTAAAGCTTTGGGTTTTCCTAGGATGCGGCTTTGTGTATATATCCAAAAAGTATGGATGTTTAATATTGATGTTGTTATTTTCTAGGGAATTGTGACTTCAGTTTTGATTTCCTCTTTCTATGAGTAGTGATATATCACAGTCATTTAAAATTTCAATGTGGTTGAGTTTTTTCATTTACATTTTTGTTTCTAATATCTAGTTTTATTGTATTAATGGCCAAAGAATATGACATAGATCATTTGTTTTGGGAGAAATTTATTTATATTTTCTTTGATTTTAAATATGGTTAATAGTACTTAATAAAACAATAAAAAACCGAACTCTACCCACCTCTTAATTTAGACCTACTAATTATATTATTTATTGCTTCTGCATGCTTTTGTGGGGAACTGCTTAATCTTACAAAGATTTAGAGAATTGAATCACACTTTTCAATTTTTTGTTAGTTTTTCCAACCATTATAAGCAATTTTTCCATCCCATCCCATCCATAAAGATTCAAATAAATTGTAAGTTCTCTGTTAATTTTAAACTTTATGATGCAAAATGACTCTCTTTTTCCCATATCTTAGTTTTGCTCTGAATTCTACTTCACTTGATACTAATATTGGCACACTTGCTTTTTTAAAAAAATGATTTTGCAATTAGATAAGCATTCTTTATTTTTGTAAAGTATATTTTTTATTTCTAGGAGGAAGGGTGAGGGGGAGAGAAATAGAAATCTCAATGATGAGAGAGAATCATTGATCGGCTGCCTCCTGCACGCCCCACACAGGGAATCAGGCCAAAACCTGGGCATGTGCCCTGATCAGGAATGGAACCGTGACCTCCTGGTTCATAGGTCAACACTCAACCACTGAGCTACGCTGGCTGGGCTTGGTGTGCTTGCTTTTGAGCTTGATCATAAGTTAGTTGCCTGATTCAACTTTTCAATCAACTTAATTTTCATCTTTCTGAGGCCCTTTGCCAAGTGTGATTAAATGTGTCCATTAGAGTTAGCAACAGGCAGGGCGCTGGCAATCCCGAGTAAGGGCGTCTCAGTGGAAAGGTTTGAGTGGACTTCGGGTGCTGAGTGCTCCTGGCTGGGACAGCTACTGCAGGCATCTCTCCAGAAGTTCGTCTGTGAAGAGCAGATGAATCTAGAACAAGATTAGATGAGGGACATTTGTTTATGGAAGTTTTTAAATTAAAAAAATACATTATGGAAGAGAAGCACATTTAAATGCTGATATAAAAAAAAAGGCTGAGTGTAGAATACTGTGATAAACTTTACTAGTAGATGAGAAAGGAGATAACTGATACAGTTAAATCCCTGAAGAAATAGTTGGAAGTGGGATCCAGATCATAAGTGGAGGGGTTAGCTTCATGCAGAAGGAAAGACGTGAACATGACCTGTTGGAAAACAAGTAAGTTTGCAGATGAGATGACGGAAAAGTAGGAGTTTCCATGTTATCATTTCTATTGGACTATGAGGCAGGAGGCCAGTTGTCTGTTGGAGAACAGAAGGGTATGTAGTAGTGTACAGATTTTCTCGTTCTGCCATTCAGTTGATTTACATATTAGGCTTTTATTATATAGGATACCAACAATTAACTATTAGAAAATAAAATAAATAAAATTTTAGAGAAGCATCCAAATATAAAATATTTAGGAACAACTTAATGAAAGATGTTCACAACCTTAAATTTACAAAATATTGTAAAGAAAAATTAAAGACCTAAATAAATGATGTAGCATATTCATGGACTGCATATGATCCATAGATTCAATACAATCCCAACTAATAGCCTGGTAGGCTTTTTTGTTGTTGTTTTGGGTTAATTACTTTGTAATAGATTTTATTTTTCAGAGCAGTTTTTGGTTCACAGCAAAATTGCACAGAAAGCACAGAGAGTTCTCATATACTTGCTGCTAGAATGGTGCATTTGTTATAATCAACAAATCTACATGAATAGATCATTCTTACCCAAATTCCATAGTTCACATCGGGGTTTACTCTTGGTGTTCTACATTATTTGGGTTTTGACAAATATATAATGACCTATATCCACTATTTTTGTATCATACAGAATAGTTTCACTGCCCCCACATTCCTCCATGCTTCACCTATTCATTCCTCTTTCCCTATATCCTGGCAATTGATATTTTTACAAACTGATATTTTTACTATCTCCATGGTTTGCTTTTTCCAGAACATCACATAGTTGGAGTCCTACAGAATGTAGCCTTTTCAAATTGGCTTCTTTCCTTTAGTAATATGCTTTTAAGTTTCCTCTATATCTTTTCATGGCTTGATAACTTTTTAAGCACTGAATAATATTCTATTGTCTGGATGTACCACAGTTTATCCATTCACCTACTAAAGGACATCTCAGTTGCTTTCAAGTCTTGGCAATTATAAATAAAGCTATTATAAATATCTATGTGAAGGAATTTTATGGACATAAATTTATAACTCATTTGGATAAATATCAAGGAGTGTGGTTGCTGGATTGTTTGGTAACAGTATCTTTATAATAAAAACCTAATATGCTAAGTGTCCAACCGTTCATTCAACTGCTCGACCAGTTGCTATGACATGCACTGACCACCAGGAAGCAGATGCTCCAACTGGTAGATTAGCTTGTTGCTGGGGTCCGGCAGATTGGGACTGGGTGAGATAGGCTGGACTCACCCTGGAGCCCTCCCGCCGTCCCCCTTCTCCCACCCCCCACCCCCCGCCCTGATCATGCACCGGTGGGGTCTCTAAGCCTGGCCTGCACACTCTCGCAATCCGTGACCCCTCGGGGGATGTTGGAGAGCTGGTTTCAGTCTGATCACTGCAGGCCAGGCCAAGGGACCCCACTGGTGCATGAATCCATGCACTGAGCCTCTAGTATGTTAATAATGTAAGAAACTTCCAACTGTCCAAAGTTTCAGTACCACTTTGCATTCCCACTAGAAATGAATGGCAGCATTTGTTGCTCCACCAGTATTTGGTTTTGTCAGTGTTTCGAATTTGAGCTATTCTACTAGGTGTGTAATGGCATCTCATTATTATCTTAATTTACAATTTCTTAATGACCTATCATATTGAGCAACTTTCATATGCTTACTTGCCATCTGTATGTCTTCTTTAGTAAGGTGTCTATTTAGATTTTTGCCCATATTTAAATTGGGTTGTTCATTTCCTTATTGCTGAGTTTCAAGAGTTCTTATGTTTTGATAATCCTTTATCAGATATGTTTTTTTAAATATTCTCCAAGTCTTCTCGTGACATGTCTTTTATAAAACAGAAGTCTTTAATTTTAACAAAACCCAGATTATCAATTATTTCTTTCATGAATCATGACTTTGGTTTCCTATCTAAAAAGTCATCACTGTGCTGAAACCGGTGGATAGAGCGTCAGCCTGCGGACTGAAAGGTCCCAGGTTCGATTCCGGTCAAGGGCATGTACCTTGGTTGCGGGCACATCCCCAGTGGGGGGTGTGCAAGAGGCAGCTGATCAATATTTCTCTATCATCGATGTTTCTAACTCTCTGTCCCTCTCTCTTCCTCTCTCTAATAAAATCAATAAAATATATTTAAAAAAAAAAAGTCATCACTGCACTCATGGTCATCTCAATTTTCTCCTGCACTATCTTCTTGAAGTTTTATGATTTACATTTAGATCTATGATCAATTTTGAATTAATTTTTCTGAAGGATGTAAGATCTGGGTCTGGATTCACTTTTTAAAAATATATTTTTATTGATTTCAGAGAGAAAGGGGGAGGTAAAAAGAGATAGAAACATTAATGATGAGAGAGATGGATTCATTTTTTACATGTAGATGTCTAATTGTTCTAACATTATTTATTGAAAAGACTCTGAATTTTTCATTGTATTACATTGACTCTTTTGTCAAAGAACAGCTGACCATATTTCTATGGATCTTTTCCTGGGCTTCCTATTCTATTTTTTTTATCCATTTCTCTACTCTTTCACAAGTATCACACTTTCTTGATTACTGTAGTTTAATGGTAAATCTTGAAGCGGGGTAGTGTCAGTCCTAAACTTTGTTCTTTTATTTTAATACTGTGTTGGCTTTTGAGTTGTTGTGTTTTTTTTTTTCTTTTTTAGATACATTTTAGAATCTGTTTGTCAATATTCACAAGATAACTCGCTGGGATTTTAATTACTTCAAATCTACAGATCAAGGTGGGAGGAATGGCCAACTTGTCAATGTTCAGTTTTTCTATCCATAAACATAGAATATCTATCCATTTATTTAGCTCTTTGATTTTCTTTCATCAAAGTTTTGTAGTTTTTTCCCCACATATATATTGTGCATATTTTGTTAGATTTATACCTGAGTATTTCATTCTATGGGGTGTTAATGTAAATGGTAATATGTTTTTAATTTCAAATTCTACTTGTCATATAGTTGGAATCCTATGGTATACAGCCTTTTATGGTATATAAGAAAATGATTGTTTTTTGTATATTAACTTTTTATTCTGCAACTTTGCTGTAATTTGTTCAGCAAGCAATCATAATTGCTTATTAGTTCAGGAGGGGTTTTTTTTTGGTCAGTTCTTTTGGAGTTTTATTTCTTTCTTCCCAATCAGTATATGCTTAATTTCCTTTCCTTGTCTTATTACATTAGTTAGGACTTCTGGTATGATGTTGACAAGGAGTGGTGAGAGGGGGTATCTTTGCCTTGTTCTTGACCTCCATGGGAAAGCTTTGTTTCTCACAATTAAGTATAACATTAGCTGTGGGCTTTTAAAGATGTTCTTTATCCAGTTGAAGAAGTTCCCTCTAGTTCTAGTGTGCTGAGAGCTTTTATCATTAATGGGTGTTGGATTTTGTCAAATGCCTTTTCTGCATCTATTGATATAATCATGTAATTTTTCTTCTTTAGCATATTGATGTGATGGATTAAATTAATTGTTTTTGAATGTTGAACCATTCTTGTATACCTTGGATAATTCCCACTTGGTTGTGGTGCATAATTCCTTTTATACATTTTTGGATTTGATTTGCTAATATTTTGTGGATAATTTTTGTATCTATTTTTATGGGAGATATTGGCCTGCAGTTTTCTTGTGATGGCATTGTCTGATTTTGGTATTAAGGTAACACTGGCCTCATAGAATAAGTTAGGAAGTATTTCTCTTACTTTTATCTATTGGAAAAGAGTGTTGAAAATTGGTATAATTTCTTTCTTCAATATTTGGTAGGTTTTACCAAGAACCTACCTGGGCATTGTGTTTGATGATTTGGAAGGACATTAACTGCTGATTCTGTTTCTTTAATAGAAATCAGTCTGCTCAGAAGGTCTCTTCTGTGAATTCTAACAGATTGTGTCTTTCAAAGAATTGCTCTACTTATTTTTTATCAAATTTGCAGGAATAGAGTTATTCACAGTATTATTTATTATCCTTTTAATGTTCATGTAGTCTGTTGTACTGTTCCTTCTTTTACATTTGATATCAGTCATGTGTGTCTTCTTTCTTATTTTCTTAGTTTGACTAGCGGCATACCAATTTTATTGATCTTTTCAAACAAACAGCTTTTAGTTTTGTAGATTTTCTCTATTGATTTTTTTTTTTGTTTTATATTTTATTGAGTTCTGCTCTATTTTTTAAATTATTTATTTACTTCTACCTGCTTTGGAATTAATTTACTCTCTTTTTCTAGTTTCCTAAGGTAGAAACTTAGGTGATTGATTTTAAAGTTTTTTTCTCTTCTAATACATTCATTCAATGCTATTAATTTCTCTGAATGCATTGCTTTTACTGCATCCTACAAATTTTGATAAGCTTTATTTTTTTCTAATTAAAATATTTTTAAATTTCTCTAGAGATTTATTATTTAAAGCATGTGTTATTTAAAAGCGTGTTTGTTGTTTAATTTCAAAGTATTTTGAAAATTTCTATCTTTCTGTTGCTGATTTTTACTTTCATTCTACTGTGCTCTGAGAGTGTATAATGACTACTTTTCATTCTTTTAAATTTGCCAAGAGGTGCTTTATGGCCTGAAATGTGGTCTATGTTGGTAAATATCCATGTGAGATTGCGAAGAATGTATATTCTGTTGTTGTTGGATGAAGTAGTCTACAGATGTCTATTTTATCCAGTTGATTGATGGTACTATTGAGTTCAACTATGTCTTTATTGATTTTCTGCCTGCTATATTTGTCTATTTCTGAGAAAGGGATGTTAAAGTCTCCAACTATAATAGTGGATTTATCTTTTTCTCCTTGAAATTCTATCAAATTTTGCCTCATGCATTTTGACCCTCTGTCAAATGAACAATTGGAGATTGTTGTATTTTCTTGGAGAATTGACCCTTTTATCATTATGTAATGTCCTTCTTTATCCCTGATAATTTTTCTTGCTCTGAAGTTTGCTCTGTGTGACTATAATATAGCCACTCCAGCTTTCTTTTGATTAGTGTTAGTATGGTATATCTTTCTTCATTCCTTTACTTATAATTTATATGTATTTTATAGTTAAAGTGCTTTTTTTGTTAGACAACATATAGTAGTTGGGCTTTGCTTTTTCATACATTCTGACTTAAAATTTGTCTTTTAACTGGTGCATTTGACCATTGACTTTTAAAGTGATTATTAATATCATTGGATTGATATCTACAATATTTGTTACTCTTTTTTATTAATTTCCTTTGTGATGTTTTTTCCTGTTTTTGTCTTCCCCTCTCTTTCTCTCTCTCTCTCTCTTTTTTTTTTTTGCTATTATGGTTTTGATTGAACATGATTCAGTGTTCTCTCCTTATAATTACACTTTAAAAAGAAACATTTTTAGACTTGCCCTAGAATTTGCAATATACATTTACAACTAATCCAAGTCTACTTTCAAATAACATTATATCACCTCATGAATAGTTCAAGTACCATATAATAACAAAATATTCCTAATTTGTTTCTCCACCCCTTGTATTACTGCTGTCATTATTTTCACTTTACATGTTATAATCATTAACTGTGTTATTGCTGTTATTATTTTGAACAAAAGCGTATTATGTTAGATCAATTAAGAATATGAAAATAAAATTTTATCTTCACTTATTCCTTCTCTAATGCTCTTTCTTTATTTAGAATCTGAGTTTCTGAATTGTCTTTCTCTCTGAAAAACTTATTTTAACATTTATTGCAAGTCATTTCTAGTGGCAACCTAGTCCCTCAGTTTCTGCTTGTCCAAGAATGTCTATTTCTTCTTCACTTTAGAAAGAGATAAAAAACACTAGGTTGGTGTGTTTTTTTCCCCTCTCTCAACACTATAAATATTTAAATATTTTATTTCACTCTCTTTTTGCTTGCATGGTTTCTGAGAAAAAGTCAGATATAATTCTTATTTTTACGTCCTTAAAGGTAAGGTGTTCTTCCTATCCCCTAAGCTTCTTTGAGGATTTTTTTCTTATCTTTAATTTGTCACAGTTTGAATTTGATATGCCTAGGTGTAAGGTTTATTTATTTTTGGCACTTATCTTGCTTAATGTTCTCTGAATTTTCTAAATATGTGGTTTGGTGTCTGATATTAATTCTGGGAAAATTCTCAGTCATTATTGCTTCGAATATTCTGTTCCTTTTTCTCTGTTTTTTTTTTTTGTTTGTTTGTTTTTTTTTTTTCTTCTGGTATTTTCATTAAGCATGTTACAGTTTTTGTAGTTGTCCCACAGTTCTTGGATATTCTGTTTTCTTTCTTCCTTTTGGTCTTTTTTCTCTGCACTTCCTTTTTGGAAATTTCTGTTAACATATCCTCAAGCTCAGAGATCTTTCCTCAACCATGCCCAGCCTACTCATGGGCCCTTCAAAAGTATTCCTGATTTTTGTTACCAGTGTTAAGTTCTAGCATTTCTTTTTTATTCTTCTTTAGAATTTCCATCTCTCTGCTTACATTGCCTGCCTCCCTGTTTTGTTCTTGCATGCAGTCTACTTTATCCATTGGATCCCTTAACATATTAATCAGAGTTACTTTAAATTCCTGGTTTGATAATCCCACCATTTCCTCAAACTGTGTTTTTTTGTTTGTTTGTTTTTACCTTTTAGTCTGCCCATTTTTTCCCTGATAGCAGGACATGATGTACTAGCTAAAAGGAGCTGTGGTAAACAGGCCTTCAGCAATGCATGGCAAAATGTATGGGGTGGGGAAGTGTTGTGTTAGCTCTGTGATTAGGTCTCAGCTTTTCAGTGAGCCTGTGCCTCAATGAACTTGAAAGGCACATTACCTTTTTTTATTTTTACCCCCTTAGGTGGGATGGGTTGACTAGAGTGGGCTGGTGGTTTTTTCTCTTTCCCACATGAAAGAAAGACTAAGGGAGTTGGAATTGAGTATATTCGTTCCCCCAGGCCAGTTAGGCTCTGAAATAAAATAGTTGAGGGTTTACTAAAATAGTTTCTCTTGAAGGCAGGCCTTGTTAAGAGCAAAATAATTTGCAGTATTTTCAAATTATATTTTCCCCGTTTTTTCTGATGTTCACTGTGAGCTGATGAGTTTTTACCTCTCCCACTTGTCCACACTTAACCGTCAGCATTTCCTGGTTAAGTGTGAACAACTTAGCCTTGTCTACCTCTGCACTGCTTCCCAGCATTTATGTTCTGGGAGTTGTGAGTTTCTGCATTTGCTTGACTTTCTCTCCAATTGTGGGGCCAGAGCTTTGCCCTGTTACCTCACTTTTTGGACAAATCTAAGAAAAGCTCAAGAATTTTTCAGTTTGTTCAGCTTTTAAGCTGTTGTTAGGACATAGTGATGACTTCTAAGCTCCTTCCCTGCTGGACCTGCAGCCAGAAGTCCAGGGCTGTGTAGTATATTTTTATGCAGGAAAGTTTTACCAGCCATCATCTCTCCTTGGGAAAGTGTGTATCTATAACTATGTAAGTATGCATACACATATATGTGTCTATAGCTGAATTTAGACTATCTCAACATAGCACAGAGCACCATGTTTTGACTTCTATAGCAATATTAGAAATCTGGTGAGTTTATGGTGCTTGATTCAAAGTTCCTCAGACACCGACAACTTTGAATGGTCTGAGCCCTGGGACATCCTCACCCGAGGGAACTGCGGTGCAATATGATTTGAATGGGTGCGAGGTCTGTCTGTCTTTAAGAAAGTGGGAGAAGGCGACAGTGAAAGGGTAAGTGGTAAAAGGAACCACGTGATTCCTCCTTCCACCATGGTTCATGTTTAAGCAGATCAGTTTTAGGAAAGAGTGATAGTTTAAAACAACGACTTTCATGTGCCTGCTTTTGTTTCCTGTGGCTTCTGCAACAAATTTGCCGACTTAAAAAATGGCAGAAATGTATTCTCTCCCTGCTCTGGAGGCTGAAAGTCTGGAATCAGTCTCACTGGCCAACTCAAGGTGGACTCCCTCCAGAGGCTCTCAGGAAGGACCCGTATTTGCCTCTTCCAGTTTCGGTGACCGCTGGTGTCCCTGGAGCATGGCAACGTCACCCTATCTTTGCCTCAGTGGTCACATTGCTTTCTCTTCTTCTTCTGTGTCAAATCTTCTGTTTCTGTCTTATACAGAAACTTGTGACTGCATTTAAGGCCCAGTGGACAATCCAGGATAATCTCTCCAACTCAAGATCCTATACCAAGTTACTGTACCAAGTAACTATTTCTCACCTGCTCTAATTTAAGAAATATTCTGTTGTACTTTTAGCACAGAAATCGTGTGCACCGAAAGGGGGTGACTCCTGGTCACATTAGCTTCTTAATTCCAACACTGGTGAATTCTCTTGGGTTTGAAAATACGTTGCTTGTTGGTCTTTATTTTTACAATAATTATAAAATTTTGTCTGGGTTTGTATATGTGTGTGCCTATGCACACACATGTAGAATGCCCTTATGGTACATCGGCCAATGCACCATTAAAATATTAGGTGCTCTTTAAAATTTTGGAGAGCCAAGCCAAATGGGACCCGTCAAGAGGACAATGCTCTCCGTTGATGTAGCAATTCCCACAAAAATGTGAGCACTACAGTATATGTCCTGGTGCCAGCTCTTTTTTATGTACTCTCTGACTCACTCCCTCACTAACCTAGTAAACCCCAATAAATATCAGTGATACCAGATGCCTTGGGAAAAACGCCTAGTTTTCCTTTGGATTATGGCAAATGTAGACACTTGGAATCATTTTGCCCTAAAGCTTTTGGGTTCAGAGCCATTTGCCACAAAAGGATCACACATTCCAGAGAAACCCAAACTCACCAAGACATAGAAATGATAAAAGCAAAACAAAAAAACATGATTTGGGCAGGAAAGGCCTCTTAATAGCGAGGTGGGTCCATGGCACGCCGGATAAAACACAGTAATGGTATCTCCAGCACACAGGCCCACGACCAGCTATAAACGATCCGTTCAAGTCCTGGGAGCACGAGCTAAAAGACTTCCAGATGTCCTCAAAGCAGGCCGCTGCTCTGTAATCTGGGGCTCATCCACCATATGGTGCTGATTTGGTTGTCGTGATAGAGCAACGTAGGATGAAACACGGGCTGCTTTGCAAGCTCCAAGCGTTTGGAAATTGTGTAAGGCCTCATCATTCATCAGATTGGAGGTCCCTATGGCAAACACTTTCTGATTTCCGAGGGATAAGGAGATGTGTAGGCACACTCTAAGGACAGACTGTTTATGGGAAATATAAATTATTTCAGTGCCCTGGAATGACCCCAGATGTTTTAGGATCTTATTGAAATGCTCAGTCCATGGCCAGAAGTTTGGGGCTTAACTGGAATTGTTCAAAGCAAAGTAGTGATCAGAATCTTCTGAGTGTCCTTATCCCTAACGGTCTTATTTCATTATTGAACGTGCTTAGCATTTTCTTGGTTATAGCCAGTGGCCATTCAGAGAATCAGAAAGAATTAGGATCAAATGAAGGCATTTGGCAACATCTATTTCAACTCTCCTGTGTTTCTCCAGATGAGAAAACAGACATGAAGAGGGTAAAACATTTGTCCCTGACTCAAAACTTAGAGTTTATGCCTCCAAATTTTGGGTTTGGTACCCTTTCTACTCCTGTGATGGCCTTTGTCATGGGTGCTGTCTTAAACGGGTCATCTTGACTTGATAGCCAAAGGGAAGCCCCCTGCATTGGACAGCTTGGCCAGGAGCTGCAGGCGGGTTTTGTTAGATATGAGGACTGGGAGGAAAGCCCAGAGCCACTTGTAAACAAAATCTTGTCCGTTTTGCTAGCTTTTCTGTAATAGTCATTCTCATCAAAGTTCAAAGCCACTTTTCCTGGAAAGTCACAACAAAATTAAAAAGGGGCAAAGACAGCTAGATCAATCAATCAATCAATCAGGCTGAATAAGAGTAAAAAATTAAAAGGCACACAGGACACCTAATAAAAGACTAAATAAGAAAGAGGTTCTCCAATTCTTTTATGTAAGAGAATTGAGGATGTTTGGAATTAAAATGTGACATATGTTAAATTTACATCCATGCAAACAGACACAAAACATAATCATGCCTCTTATGCATAAACATACTCAGAGATAAAACAGACAAGAAGAAATTGATACCTTGGCATCATGAAAAAAGAGATGTTTGACAAATATAAGGTTGTATTGTGGCTTAATCTTTACTTCACTTTCTCCTTTCCTAGTTACTAGCCATCAAAGTCTTTAAATAAACATCTGACCCATCTGTCTGTCTCTCTCTAGCCTCTTACTCTTTCATGTTTCTGCCAAATGTAATGTCCTCTGTACATGAGTCTTTCCTCTCAAAAGCCATCAGCGGCTTCCTATACCTGTTGAGTAATGACCAAACTTTGTCTTAAGGCATTCTAAACCAAGCACCAAAACTGGTGAGTAGTTTTCAATTAGTGCACCCACCCTGCTGGATTTTGTCCTCTTTGTTTGGAGTGTTGTGTTAAAAAGGGATTTAAAGCTACATCTGAATTCAATGAGAACTGGATTGTGTTGTGATTGATAGGGGATGCCTAGCATGACTGTGGTATCTCGGAGTGAAAGCCCAAGGCCACACATTTCCTATCCCTGCCAGACATGATGTGGTCTCATTGCCATTTCATTCCCACCTCTCCCTGCATTTTTGCAGTTCTGTGCTCCACAGCTCCAGATCATCTTATGTGCAGCAGTGACTTCCTCATTAGTTTGTCAGATAATTAAGCATACCCAGTCTACGCCACCTCTTAAACATTTTTGTGTCTATCCCCTTCACGCTGTCCTCACCGCCTCTGCCTTAGTGCAATCCCTCACCACCTCTCACCTGGCCTATTTCACTATCCTCGTATCTGATCATCATTTTATTGAGTATTAAGTGAATCCCATTTCAATTTCTTTAGCTTGACTTAGAAGGACCCCTCTTGCTTTAGCCAATTCTAACCTTCCCAACATTATCTCCACCACATCTTCAAATGCAGTCTGTTCTTAGAGTCGACGTTAACTGTGAGCTCTTTGAGGGCAGGGCCCATGTCTTACTCACCTTTGTAAACCACATAACCTATTATGTTGCTTCCAATACTGTTGATATTAAATCAACATTGGTGTGTGCTGGTTACTGAACCTGGTTGTGTGCTGGTTACTGTACCTGGTTGTGTGCTGGTTACTGTACCTGGTTGCTTACACAAACCATCCCTTTTAATACAACCCTACCCTAAAAATAGATTTATCAACTCCATTTCAAAGATAAAGAAACTATATCTTAGTGAAAGTTAAGGAACCTTCCAAAGATTATACAAGTAAGAGGAAAGCCGGGTTTAAACCCAGTCCTGGATGATTCCTTAATCCATGTATTTCCCATCTGCCACAGTAGTTTTATTAAAGCAGCTGTTTCTATGCTTTTTCTTTGGTGGTATGTATGATAAGTGATCATAAAAGTGACATACTTCTATATGATTATCAACAATTTTGAAGTTCTTCTGTAACCCTTCTTCTTGTGTTCCCACTCTGGAAGACATCCAAGAATATGAATATTGTGTTATCATGGGAATAACTTAAAATTTGGGTTAAAAAGCAAAAGATGATAAGATTTCCAACCTTCAATAAAACTGGTTATGAGACACCAGGATTGGGATGAACCAAGGCTGGAAATGTGACGTTTAATTTGTTTGTTCAAATTTTCTTGGGTCACCAAGTTTATATGGAGTTTAATTTTCAGAAGGAGCTTAGAAAATGAACTTTGCTAACATTAAGATCTATTTAAAAAGTCACAGTGAAAAAAAAAGAATCTGAATTTGGAACTCAGCCTGATAATGCTGGATCAATAAGTGGGAAAATTGCTGGACTAAATTCACAGGTTGGAATATTAATGATACATTAGAATATATATAGACTTTTTGGTAAAATGAAGTGTATCATGGACTAGGTTTAGTTCTGATGTAAAAAATTTAGAACAGACTTATATTAACTCTCTAAATCGAAAATAGAAGAATTCCAGCTAATATGAATTGACTTCTGAGTTCTGTGTACAAAATTCAAGGGATTTGTAGATTTCATAGACAATAAAAATAAAAATGTGGTAATTTTATTAATTCCGAGAACTGTCATAACAAATTCTCACAAAGTTGACTTCAAATGACAGTAATTGATTCTCTTGTAGCTCTGGAGGCCAGAAGTCCAGAGTCAAAGCTGTGGGCAGAGCTGTACTCCCTCTGAAGGCTCTTGGAGAGAACTCATTGCATCTGCGTGGCTCCAGATATTCTTCGACTTGTGGCCACATAGCTCCAATCTTTGTTTCCATCTTCACATGGCATTCCCTTCTTGTGTCTTTGTCTTCTCATTGGTTTTTCTCTCCTGTGAAGACACTTGCCATTGGGCTTTGAGCCCACTGGGTAATCTAGGATGATCCCATCTCAAGATCATTGACTTACTTACATCAGCAAAAGTCTTTTTACCAAATAAGTTTACATGCATAAATTATGGGACTTAGGAAGGGGATGTAGTTTTTGTGGGGCTACTTTCCAACTCACTGAGGTAATATTACCATGTAGAGAACCAGAACACAAGTGAAAGTGGGGAAAACTCACATGGCAGAATTGTACAGAAAGCTTCGACTTAAAAAAAAAATGCAGAGTGACTAGAGAGTAGGTGTCACAAGTGGACATCAAGACAAATCAGGTGGCTGCATACACCTGAGAGTAGAGTTCCACCAGGAAAGAGATAATGGAGCACCTTCTAGAGAACTTAGAAGGCTTGGGAGAAAGTGGGAAAGACCTGGCTCCAGGGAAAAAGTACATGAATGAAAGGTTGCCTCTAGCAGACACTGTTGGCTCCTAAGTTACACACCCTTCCTCCCATGCCTGGCTCCACTGCAGGAACTGGAAAGCCAGTACTTGCTTTCCCAGTCATCCGTGCCACAGGGGTTTGCCATGTGACTCAATTCTAGCTAATGACACACAGGTCCTGAATTGCCTACTTGTGTGACAAAAAGAAATCCTCATGTGTTTAAGGCAGTGTTTGTGAGATGTTTGTGTACTTGTAGTTGAAAGCATTCTCTGTCAATAGAGTTGCTTTGTTAGAAGAATTCTGTCCTTTCTCCTAAACAAGAAAAGTTCCAACTATTTGACAATCTCCAGGCTTAGAAGTTAATAAACTGAAGGAAGAAAGTGTTTCCCTCTGACTTGGAATGGCTGTAAGGTTACTGTGGGGTTTGGCACCTGGATTTGCTGACTTCTTCGAGCCCTTTACATCTCCAAGGTGCTGGCCAACTTCCAATGAGGGTGGTCTTTGGTAACCGACTCATATTTAAGGGCAGATAGGACATATTTTTTAAAAAAATATTTTTATTGATTTTTAGAGAGAAAAGAAGGAAGAGGGAGAGATAGAAACATCAATGATGAGAGAGAATCATTGATTGGCTGTCTCCTGCACACCCCCTACTGGGGATCGAGCCCGCAACCAGGCATATGCCCTTGACCAGAATCGAACCCTGGACCCTTCAGTCTGCAGACCAACGCTCTATCCATGGAGCCAAAGCAGCTAGGGCCAGATAGGACATATTGAACCCAACAGAGGAAGTTCTGCTAGAGAGATCTGCTTATGGAAGCTGCTGTCATTATCCAACTACTACTTTAGGCAAGCAGAAGCTTAAAGAAGAATGCATTCACTGTGGGCTTGGAGCAACCCTCAAATTTTAACATTACACCCATCAATGAGAGCCCAATCACATTTACCCAATTTTATATGATCATATCTAGCCTTCCATTCATTGTCTCTTAAGTCTCCTGCCTTCCATTCATTGCCTTACCATATATTAGTTTATACATATGTGTGTTCTAAGTTATAAATAATACACAAATACCTTTCTCATCCATTTACTGATGAACATTTGGGTTATCTCTACTTTTTGGCATCATGAGTAAACATTATAAACATTCATGTAAAAGCTCATGTGGATATATGTTTTTATTTGTCTTGAGTACATAGTTAAGAATGAAATTGCTAGGTCATATGTTAACTCAGTTTTTAATTGTTTGAGCAACTATCAGACTGTTTTCCAAACCAACTGGGCCACTTTACCTGCCACCAGAAATTTATAAGGGTTCTAATTTATCCATATTCTCACCAACACCTGGTATCTAATTTTTAAATTGTACTTATGCTAGTAGGTGTGAATTGTATCTCATTGTGATTTTGATTGACATTTTCCTGATGACTAATGATCTTTTCATGTGCTTCTTGGACATTGTATATCTTCTTTGGAGAAAGTCTGTTCAGATCCTTTGCCCATTTGTTACACAACCAAGAAATTTAAACCCAAGAGCACTCTCAGAAACAGGAGACTGTGGTGAAAGGAATGGGAAGAGATTCATGCATCTAATAAAGGCACATTTTAGACTGTAGGGTGGTTAGTTTGTAGGAGAGAACTGGAGAATGAGACAGCTGGGAGGAGCCCCAGGGAGTCAGAACAAAAATAGATAATTTGAGAATGAACATAAACACAAACACAATAAGTATTTTAATGCATATTTATACAATCAATTTCTTCGCCATCTCTCACTCTAATATCCTGTCATTGGTATTTTCATGAAAAATGCATTTTTTAAATGTGCATTTCAATTTTTTCAATTATCTTAAACATTGGTAAATTTTGATAACCACAGCTTCTCTTTCAATTAGTAATAATATCACAGCTCATTTGGACTCAATTTTGAAATGATGTGTGTACCAAAGCTATTTGCAAGTCCATTTCTGTTTCTGGATTTATTAATTTAGTAAAAACATTATTTTACCATGATCCTATGTTCCACCACAGTTTGTTTTTATGTTTTCCAGTGTTTCCATTACTATAAGATAAACTGTTTCTTATTAAATATTTAACTTTTTAAAACATAATATAAAATAGAATTTATAATAATATTAGATATTTCAGAAAGAACTTACAAAAGGTTTACTTTGGTTACTATTTTATTTTTATTCAGATCATTACATTATTTTAAAAAATCAGATTTGTGCCCTAACCGGTTTGGCTCAGTGGATAGCGCATCAGCCTGCGGACTCAAGGGTCCCAGGTTCGATTCTGGTCAAGGGCATGTACCTTGGTTGCTGGCACATCCCAAGTATGGAGTGTGCAGGAGGCAGTTGATCAATGCTTCTCTCTCATCGATGTTTCTAACTCTCTATCCCTCTCCCTTCCTCTCTGTAAAAATTGAATAAAATATATTTTTTTAAAAATCACATTTGTGGTCTCTTCTTTTTCTTTCTTGACCGGTCTTTTTGAATTGCCAAGGACCATCTGAGCAATGTTGAACATCAGCGGTTACAGAAGACATCCTTGATTTATTTCCGACTTCACTGGGAATGCTTCTGATATTTGTTCATAAAAACTGTACTTTTGATTTCAAGAAGATAGCCGAAACCAGTTTGGCTCAGTGGATAGAACATCGGCCTGTGGACTGAAAGGTCCCAGGTTCGATTCCGGTCAAGGGCATGTACCTTGGTTGCAGGCACATTCCCAATAGGGGGTGTGCAGGAGGCAGCTGATCGATGTTTCTAACTCTCTATCCCTCTCCCTTCCTCTCTGTAAAAAAATCAATAAAATATATTTTTTTAAAAAAGAAGATACCCCTTTTCAAGTAAAAGAAATGACCATTGATTGTGAATTAATATTTATTATAAGTCAGGAATTAATATTTATCTATTGTTAAACCAGTATTATAACATTTTATATTCATGCCTTTTAAAAATGTAAACCATTTTTGTATTTCTGAGTATACCCAAGTGAATCCCCTGCAGTAAAACACAAATACTTGGTTTTCATAAAGATATGGAGTAAAAAGCAAGACAATCTTTCATAAATTGAGACGGGAACAGAAGGGACACCTAATATTTTTGATCCATCCTCAAGGTGGTGAGGAAACAGAAATTCTCATGAGTTCTGATGGGAGTGCCATCTTGTATAATTTTGATGGATGGCAATCAGGAAATAATCTGTCAAAATTATGTATATAATCGCCTATTGACTAAGCAAATGCTGTGTGACAAATGTAACCTGTAGACATATTCTCATGTGTCTAATGTGACACATTATTCATTTCATCATAATTAGTAACAGCAAAAGGTCAGAAAACAAACTAGATAGTCATCAGTATAAAGCTGGTTAAATAATGGTAAATTATAAAGAATGAAATTAAGTGTAATCATGAAAAGGATGAAAAACTCTTCATTTACTCAAGTGAAAAAATTGCCAAGTTATGTAATGAAACCCAAAAGGCTGTTTCAGAATAGTCTATTATGCTAGCATCTGTGGATTAAAAAGGGATGGGAGAATGAATATATAGTTACTCTACCTTCAAAATATATCTAGAATTCAATGTACTTTCTCTGCCTCCTGCCCACCCACCCCCCATCCAAATTGCTCTCATCTCTCACAGGGTTGTGAGACATGCTGCGAATGAGTCACTGTTTCTGTCCTTGCTCCTTGGTTGTTTGTTGTCAACTTAATTAAAGGTGTTTTTTTTTTTGTTGTTTTTTTTTTAAAGGTGAGTCAGATTTTGTGCCTTCTCTGCCCTTCAAAGATTCCCATCTTCTTCAGAGTAAAATCCATAGTTAGTTCTTAGGGTGACCCACAGAACCATGGTTCCCACTGACCCTACTCTCATCCACCCTGCTCCAGCCACACTCGTCTCCCGGAACCCCTCAAGCATGTTCTCTCTTCCATACTTTGCTGCCAGTGGCGCCCTTCCTGGACAGCTCTTCCAGGAGACCCACATAGACAGCTCTCCCAGTGCCCTCAGGCTTTGACTTAAAAACCCCTTTCTTGTGAAGTCTACCATGACTTCCATTTCTAATATTTCAAATCATTTCCACATCAATATTTTAGGTGCATCTTCCCTGCTTTTTTTTTTTCTTTATAATACGCCATTACTTACGTTTTTTACATTTCCAAATCTTTTGTCTCTGTCTCTCCAACTAAAATGAAAACCCGATGAGGGCAAAATTATTTTGCAGGAACCTCCTTGTTTATTTACTACTACACTTTCAGTACCTTGCTCATAGTAGGTGTTCAACATATGTTTTATGAATACATAACTGAATGAATAAATGACTGGTTGATTATAATGAAAACATTTCTGGAAGACTACGTCAGAAACTGATAATGTGGTTGGTTGGCTTTGGGGAAGGGAGTCAAGTAGCCAAGGTTAGGTGAAGACTTTTATGGTGTGTTCTTTTGTAATATTCTACAAAGTTTGAATATCTTACTTACTAAAATATATATAAATTATTCCACAATTTTAAAAATTCCTTTAATTGGTAATCATCATTACTCAAGTAGCCAGCCTAACTTGTTTATGAGATCTGTGGTGTCACCAATCCAATTATGTATAACTAGAGGCCCGGTGCACGAAATTTGTGCACAGGGGGGTCCCTCAGCCCAACCTGCACCCTCTACAATCCAGGAGCTCTCAGAGGATATCCTACTGATGGCTTAGGCTCACTCCCCATGGTTCTCTGCTCTCTGCGGGGCCTGGAGGTTTCCCTGCAGCCATGGAGATGAAGCCCCCATGCACTGCTGTCACTCTCTGCCTGCTGCCGCCATGTGCCATGTGAAGGAAGCTCCAATGCCCTGCAGTGTGCTCTGTCTGCTGGGCCTAGGGGCTTCCCAGACACAGACACACTAAGGAAGCCCCCATGCCCTGTTGTTCAGGCTCTGTCTGCAGGGCCTGGGGGTGTTCCCACCACCACTGCCCACTAAGGAAGCCCCCAAGCCCTGCTGTCTGGGCTCTGTCTGCCATGTCTGGGGACTTCCCTGCCACTGCCCCACTAAGGAAGCCGCCATGCCCAGCATGCAGGGCCTGGCGGCTTCCTGGCTGCAGAGATCAGGAAGCCGCCATGCCCTGCTCTGCTGGCACTGGAGTCTTCCGTATCGCCCACCGGCTCCGTGTGCGCAGGGCCTGGCATCCTCCCGATCGCCGCGGCGACCATCGGGAAGACCCCAGGCCCTGCTCCTCCACCGGCTCCGTGCGTGTAGGGCCTGGCGGCTTCCTGCTGCCGCAGCACTAAGGAAGTCGCCATACCCTGCTCTCAGTGCTCTGTTTGCTGGTGGGACAGGCCAGACACTCCAGCAGTGGGGCTGAGGGGACTGGGCACCGCCATCTTGTGGGTATGGGGGCTGCCATTTTTGTCGTGGAGTGACGCCTAATTTGCATATTGCTCTATTATTAGATAGGATGTTCTTTGATGCTAGTTTTAATTGACATTTCTGTTATAAGTGAGGTTAAGGATATATGATTACATTTCAGTCATTGTGTATTCTGTGAACTGTGTGCACATACTTTACATAATCTTCTATTAGGTTGTTGTCTTTCTATACTGATTTGAAGGAAATTTTAACATTACTGATAAATATTGCAAATGTCTTTTCTTTCCCATTTGATGTTTGTCTTTTGACCTTGCATGCCATACCTCTTTAAATGCAAATATTCATGATTGCATGTAGTTCAATTTATTATTATTTTCTAAAAAATTTACTTTTTCCCCCTGGAACAGTTTAAATAAAATTGTAGTTACTTGTCCCGTAAAGATTTGGAAGTTTTATTCCATGAAATTAACTGTGTTTGGAGTTTTGTGGAGTATAGGTCATGACAATTGACTCTGTTCTGTAATTAATATGTTTAGACCCTTCATATCTTCTGGTGTCAATTTTATTAAATCATATTTTATTAGGAAAGTATCTATTTTATTTAACTATCTATTTTATTTTCACAAAGTAGAGGAAAGTAGTTTCTTTTCATTCTTTTAATTTCTCCATCTTTGTAGCCATATTCTCTTATTTCTTGTTTTGTTATTTGAGCTTTCTTTTTTAAGTTAGGTAAAAATTAATTTATTTTTTATTTCACAGAATTATAACTTGCTATTAATTATACTTTTCTTCTTTTTGAAAGATATTGATATTTTTTATGACTTAATAAGTGGCCACATTTTGCAAATATTACTTTCACATGATAAGATCTATTTTATTCCTCTCTTTTTATTTACTATTGTCAACTTTTTTCTTTTATGAACTGAAATGTGAATTAAAACTTTTTTCTCCTGATATATTTTTATCATAATTTCTCCCACAGTTTTTGTTTTCTGAATATAAATGCTATGATGATAAGTGTTACTCATCACCCCTCCTTTCCTTTCATTGTAAATTATTATAATCAATCTTACTGAATCATGTTTTTGATTTGTCTCATATATGCCAATTTGTTTTGTTATCCAAATATCTTTTTTCCCCCACTGATGAGTGAATCTAGTCTCTTTTTATTTAATGATATGATACAGGTTTGATCTTAATTATGTTATATACTTTGTGCTATGGTTTTGGTTTTGTAGCTTTAAAAATCTACCATATGTGGTCTGGTTTTGTTTTGTTTTTGTGGGTTATTTTATCAGGCATTAGAAAGATTTAAATATTTCTTCTAGTGGTTACTTATACAGTATAATTTTTGTAATCTCCTTCTGCCTTAATTTTCAAACACAATTCTCTTAGTTTAATATAACAGGGAATGAGAAACTTCCTCCCCACTCTTACACCACTTGATTTTAATTAATCATAATTAAGTGTTTTACCTGGAAGCTATCTGTGTTTAGGAGTAGGGAAATGGAAATGACATCAGGCACAATACATAAACTCATTTATTCTTCACAAACAGTGTTACCCCCACTTTATAAGTGAGAATACAAAATTAAAATATATTAGAGTGATACACACACTTAGCTTTATACTCCTTATCAGAATACTAAATAAATCCCACAATACGAACCAAAGCAAACTACCAAATTAAAAATGTGCAGAAGACTCAAGCCACTGCTACACAAAAAGGTATCCACATTGTCAAAATGCATATTAAATGTTGGTGCTCAGTATCATTATTCCTCAAGAAAATGAAAATGAAAACCCAACCAGCATATCACTACACTACTCCCACCTGAAAGGCTAAAATTAAAAATCTAACAATACCAAATACTATCAATGATATTGATCAACTGAAACTCTCAAGCCTTGCTATTTGGCATGTAAAATGGTTCATCCACTATGGAAAACTGTTTAGAATAATAATTAGGCTTCTGGTAAAGATGGAAGCATAGGCAAATGCAGTATTTGCATCCTCCCACAACCACATCAAAATTACAAAGATACTACAGAAAAACCATCACTTTAGAACTGCCTGAAATCTAGCTGAAAGGACATCCTACAATAAAGGATATAAAGAAGCCATATCCAGACTGGGAAGAGGGGCAGACATGTGGAACAGGCTGGTCTCCCACCTACCTGTGGTGGGTAAATATTGGGAGGAATATCTTGGCTGCAGAGATCTCCCCTGAGGGGTAAGGGATCCCATCCACATACCAGGCCCCCACTGAGGGTTCCAGTGACAGGAAGAGAAGTTCCCATAATTTCTGGCTGAGAAAACCAGTGGGGATTGAGGCTGAGGGAAATGGAGGCTGCTGGAGTCCCAGACAGTTCCTCCTAGAGGGCCTGTGCACAGACTTACTCAGACTCACTTCCTCTGAACTCTAGCGCTGGGGTAGCAGCTCTTTTTTCTCTTTAAATCCTCACCCAAGGATATTTTTCCCATTGATTTTTAGAGAGAGTGGAAGAGAGCAGGAAAGACAGAGAAAAATATCGATGTTAGAGAAACACATTGATTGGTTGCCTCCTACATGAACCCCAACCAGGGCTCAGTCTAGGGAGGAGCCTGTAACTGAGGGATGTGCCCTTGACCAGAATCGAACCTGGGACCCTTTGTGCACAGGCAGATGCTCTATCCACTGAGACACACTGGCTAGGGGTGGGGTAGCAGCTTTAACGGTACCAGGGACATATGGGGAAGTACTGAATTATCTGGCATCAGGGCAAGAGTTGGAAGGGCAACTTTCTCTCAGACAGAAGTATTGGCAGAGACCATTGCTCCTTTTCTGAGTTCTCCCCACCACAGAACTGGCAGGCAGGCACCACATCTGAGTCTCCATCAGCCTGACCCACACTGTTTGCACTGCCATGGTGATTCCCTAAGACCCTGCCCACTCAACTGCAGCCTTACCCAAACTGTTTCTAGGGGCTTTTCCATATGAATGACCTGTGTTAGCTCATGCTTCAGACTTTCCTAAAATCTCTCTAATAAGTGGCATCTGGACTTAGAATGTCCCATATTTCTCATTAAGTAGCCCCAGGCCTGGGCACTACTAGCAGCTAGCTTTGGCTCACAGCTTGGCCTATTCTGGGCAACTCCTAGCCCAGCACAAGTAGCAGCCATCTGCTGATTGCTTTGTAGCTCACACTGGTTGGCCCTGGGTAGAACACAGGTTGTGGCTACCCTTCATCTGCACCTCCAGGGAGGCCCCAAAGCCAGTGCACACTATGCACAGCTTCAGACCACATAGAAGCACTACCCAACCACCAAAACAAGTGACACATTCAAGAGGCAGACTCAGTGGGCACCAGAACCCCAGTAAAGTAAGTCCTTCTCTGTGGGGTGGGTTCCTGCCCAGCTGAACCTCCACAGTGGTTGTAGCTAGTCCTTGCAGCCAATTGGCCTAGGGTAAATCCCTCCCATTGATTAGGCAACAGCAATCAAGGTTCAACTACAACTGGAGAGTGTAGACAGCCGTTGCACCTGGGGTACCCACCTAAGGTGAATGGGGAGGCCGTGCCACCTGACCCTACAGGAAACTGACCTCACAAGGCCACTCTATCAAGCCAAGGAGATGTAGCAGCTCTACCTAATACATAGAAAAAGAAACATGTACTGAATGAAAGAACAGAACAAAACTCCAGAAAAACAACCAAACAAAATGGAGAGAAGCAATCTACTAGACTTAGAGTTTGAAACACTGGTTAGAAGGATGTTCAATGAATTTAGGGGAAGAGTAGATGAACTTAGTGAGACCTTCAATAGCTTGGCCCACACTGTTTGCCCTGCCATGGTGATTCCCTGAGACCCTGCTCTAGACGACATAGAAATCACCAAAAAGAACCAGTAGGAAATGAAGGATACACTATCTGAAATGAAGAATACTTTACAGGGAATTAATAGTAGAATAGATGTAGCTGAGAATCAAATCAGCAATTTGGAATATAAGGAAGCAATCTGAACAGGAAAAAAAGAAAAAAAGAAGCATAAGGAGCCTCTGGGACAACTTTAAGGATACCAACATATGCATCATGGGGATCTGGAAGGAGAAGAGAGAGAGCAAGAATTAAAAAAAAAAAACTATTTGAAAAAAATAATACAAAACTTATTATTTTTAATAGTTTTAATTAAAATAATTAAAACTATTTTTAACAAGACCAGGAAGTGCAGAGAGTCCCAAACAAGAAGAACCCAAAGAGGCCCATACCAAGATGCACTATAATTAAAATGCCAAATGTTAAAGACAAAAAGATAATCTTAAAAGCATGGAGAGAAAATCAGTTAGTGACTTAAAAGAGAACTCCTATAAGACTGTCAATTGATTTCTCAACAGAAGGCCAAAAGGGATTGGCAAGAAATATTCCAAGTCATGAAAAGTAAAGACATACAATCAAGATTACTCTACCCAGCAAAGCTATCAATTAGAACTGAAGGATATATAAAGAGTTTCCCAGACAAGAAAAAGCTAAAGGAGTTAGTCATCACCAAATCATTATAAAATGAAATGTTAAAGGGCCTTCTTTAAGAAGAAGAAGAAAAAAGAAAAACAACATAAACAGTAAAATGCCAATAAATACATATCTATTAACAGTTGAATCTAAAAAGCAAAATAAATAAGCAAAACAGAAACAGACTTATAGATACAGAGAACATTTTGATGATTGCCAGATGAGGAGAACTTTGGGTGGATGGGTGGAAAAGATGAAGGTATTAAGAAGTACAAATTGGTAGTTACAGAATATTGGTAGTTACAGAATAGTTATGAGGATGTAAAGTACAGCATAGGAAATATATCAATAATATACTAATAGCTATATATGATGTCACGTGGGTATACAATTTATCAGGATGATCACTTACTAAGTTATATAGATGTCTAATCACTGGGTGTACACCTGAAACTAGTATAATATTGTATGTCAACAGTAATTGAAAAACAAAAAATAATTTTTAAAAAGTATAATAAAAAAGAAAGCTGTTTAGCTTTTTAAAAAATATATATTTTTATTGATTTCAGAGAGAAAGGGAAAGGGAGAGAAAGATAGAAACATCAATGATGAGAGAGAATCATTGATGGGCTGCCTCCTGTACACCCCCTACTGAGGATTAAGCCCACAACCCTGGCATGTGCCCTGCCCAGAATTGAACCAGGGACCCTTCAGTCCATAGGCCAATGCTCTATCCACTGAGCCAAACCAGCCAGGGCTAGCCTTTTTTTAAGTTAAGCATTTTCCTACCCTACCTGACTCAACAATCTATCTCTAGGTATATAACCAAGAGAAATTAGTGCACATATCCCCAAAGACATTTGCACAGAAAACTTCAAAGTAGCCCTATTATAATAGCCCAAACTGTCAATAATTCAAATGCCTATCAACAGAATGGATAATTAATAATACATTTTGAACAAAGGAGCCAAAAACATACAATGGAGAAAAGAAAACCTCTTCAATAAGTGGTGCTGAGAAAATTGGAAAGACACATGCAAAAGAGTGACACTAGCCTGCTTTTGTCCACATATACAAAAATTAGCTGAAAATATAAAACCTGAATATAAAACATGAAACAATAAACTACATAAAGAAAACATAGGTACTTAACTCATGGATCTTAGTTTTATAGAGGATTTTATGAATTGACCTCAAAGGCAAGGGAATTTAAAGCAAAAATAGATAATTGGGACTATATCAAACTAAAATGTTTCTGCACAGAAAACAAAGCAAAACAAACTAAAAACAAAACAAATTTGTCAACCATACAAAAAGGCAACCAACCAAATGGGAGAGTCATTTTCAAACAACACCTCTGACAAGGGGTAAACATTCAAAATAATAAAAAACTCATATAACTAAACAACAAAAAATTAACAATCCAATTAAAAGATGAGCAGAGTACCTGAACAGACATTTCTCCTAAGAAGACATATAAATTGCCAACAGATATATGAAAATATGCTCAACTTCATTAGCTGTTAAGGAAATGCAAATCAAAACCACCTCACACCTTTTAGATTGGCTGTTATCAACAAGACAAGTAAAAACAAGTGTTGGATAGGTTGTGGAGAAAATGGAACCCTCATTCTCTGTTGTGGGAAATGTAAACTGGTACAGCCACTATGGAAAACAGTATGGAGGTTCCTCAAAAAAGTAAGACTAGAGTTACCATATGACCCAGCAATCCCTCTTCTGGGTATCTACATAAAAGTTTTAAAAACATTTATTCTCAAAGATATATGCACCCTACGTTCATTGCAGCATTATTCATGGTGGCCAAGACATAGAAACAACCAAAATGTCTTTCGACACATGAATGGATAAAGGAGATGTGGAACATGTGCGCAATGGAATACTACTCAGCCATAAGAAAAGATGAAATACCCCTTTTGTGACATCATGGGTGGATCTTGAGAATATTGTGCTAAGAAAAATAAGTCAAACAGAAAAAGTCAAGAACCATATGATTTTGCTCATATGTGGGATATGAAACTGAAAGCATCAAATGAACAATCAAGACAAACAAAGAAACAAAACCTCATAGACACAAACAACAATATGGTGGCTATCAGAAGGAAGGGGTTTGGGGATAGGAGTAAAGGGTACAGGGGGTCAAATCTATGGTGACCGAGATTTGACTTTAGACGGTAAACACACAATGCAGTATACAGATGATGTATCATAGAATTGTATATTCAAAACCTATATAATTGTATTAACCAACTAGAGGCCTGGTGCACAAAATCGTGCACTCAGGGGGTCCCTCAGCCTGCCTGCACCCTCTCCCAGTCTGGGAGCTCTCAGGGGATGTCCGACTGCGGCGGAAGTGGGAGAAGCTCCCGCTACTGCCGCTGCGCTCGCCAGCTATGAGCCTGGCTTCTGGCTGAGCGGTGCTCCCCTTGTGGGAGTGCACTGACCACCAGGGGGCAGCTCCTGCATTGAGCATCTGCCCCCTGGTGGTCAGTGCACATGATAGCAACCAGTTGTTCCGCAGTTCGGTCGATTTGCATATTAGCCTTTTATTATATAGGACGTCACTCCAATACATTTAATTAAAAATAAAAATATTAATGCTTTAAAAAATAATAAACAGTGATGTAGTTTTACAAAGAATACCACTTGCTAATAAAAAAGAGTGAACTACTGATACATGTGACCACATTATTGAATCTCAGTCATTATGCTGAGTAAAGAAGTCCAAGCACAAAACAATGTATGTTGTGTGGATGCCAGAAGAGGCAGAACAAATCCATGGTGACCAGTATCAGAATAGGTGTCCCAAATCCATAGAGGAACTGGGGGTCCACGTGGGGTTGACAGTTCTCCATGGCTCCAGCCCTACCCCTTTCCATTACAGCACAGAGTTTTCCAGAGATCAGCTCAGACTGTGGGGCTGGTTGCCTGGCACTGCTGGTAGGTGTCACATCACCACACATGTATCCAATCCAGCCACACATCACTGCTTTCTGGTCCTCAAGAGGCTGCGGCTCATGATGGATGCCACCCAACCATGTCACTGCCTGAGGCGTTGACCTGCTCCACAGGCAGGGGGACAGAGTGCTGCATCAAAAAGTCACTGCGAAGCACTTTACCTAAAATTAAGTGCTAAGGAATAATAATGGGGCTTTTATGCCACATTCCTGTTTTCCTTTCCATTAAATCTCAGATATGCTGTTTGCTTTAGTGCCCTCAGCTCAGGCTGCTTTGAAACCCATAGGGGGAAAGAAACCCTCCATTAAGTTCAGCAGCACAGCCTGGCCGTGCAGCGGCATTCCTGTTTGGTTTTCCTTCTGTAAATATTTGTGCTCTCTCAGGCTAAGGAGTGGCCTGTGCGAGAGGCTAAAATATCCCCATTTATAAACCCTCCAGGTGCAGCAGGGAAAGCCTGACCCCTCACCCTGCCCCTGCGGTGACCTCAGCCCCACTCATGGAGACCACCCTCCAGGCTCCTCCAGTGCAGACCCGCCATCCCCTCTCCAGGTGGACTGCTGAATCGCAGAAGATGAACCTGAAATTGAATGGTTATTGCAACCCAGTTTTTTTTCAGTCAAAAGGTGAAGGTTACTTAGCTTTTGTTGCTTCCTTTACGCTTGTTAATGAAAAGATAAAAAACAATATTGACAACAGTGAAATCCAATTTGTCCAGAAACGAAGTCTGATTTATTTTAGAAATGAAACAGAAGACAAATAGAAAAGTAAGAGATGTAATAAGACCAATAATAGAAAGAAAATGGTAGAAGCCTTCAATATTATTTCTTTTTCTGCTGGGTCCATTCATCTGGGTTTTCACATTTCTGCTTTCACAAGAGGAGTATGATGTGAATGTTAATCCAAAGCAAAAGGTCAGACAGGCTGCTGGACCTATTTTTTCTTAATTATCTCCCACTGCTAACTCCAACTTATAGCTAAGGAAATTTTGTTCATTTATTTAATAAACTTTTATTGAACTGCATGATATTACAGGTATTTGGTTTATTCACTTATTTTTTAAACTTTCAACTTTACATCTATATAAATTCACTTCCTTTTTCACTTTCCTGAATTCTTATCATACTAATTCATGTCAAAGCTGTGATATCCCATGCATTTTTAAGTTAGCTCATATAAATCACCCTTCCTAGCTTATGAGATCATCATGAGGAGCAAATGAAGTAATATTGAGAAAAGCACATGAAAATGTTTTTCATTTTTAATACACTTCAGAATGTAATCTAAGTCTTAGACTTTTGTTGGAAAAGAAAAATATCATTGATGTTAATTTGTCTTTGTAACTTTAATAATAAGCCTATAAAATTGAAACAGAACAAAAATAAGATACAGGAACTAATGTAAAATCAGAAGTTTTTCTAATAAGAAAAAATATGATTGCTGAGTTTAAAACTTCAATGAAGTTTATAAACATTAGATAAAGGTCATAAACAACATATATAACTTTAAAATATCTTTTCATATTCTAAACTTCAAAGAAATCTAAAATATCTGAAGATAAATATTAGAATACAATTTCTTACCACCAATACATTTAGAAATTAATAACAAAAGGATAAGGAAAAATAGAAATACATAGAAATTTAACTATATTTTCTTAAGTAATGTGTAGCATGAGGAAATAAAACTGCAAATATAGATTTTTAGAAAATAATGGTTTGTCTGACCATCTTCCATTTCCTGGCTAAGTGTTGGGGGAGGGAGCACTCCCAGTGGCTGGAAAGGTCTAATCTACTGCATTTTGTTCTGTAACCTAGGACTAGCTTTACTCAATACCTGATGTTTACCCTTGCAGCCTATCACTTGATATAATAATAGAGAGGAAGGAATTTAGACAATCTTTCCTCAAGACAAAGTATGCCCGGCTGCAAAATCCTTCTCTTCAATGGCAAACATTTATGTTTCACACTTTTCAGACGAATTTCTTTGGCAACGATTCCTCATTAACTTCTAGGCATGTGGGATGCCTCAGTGGGACTGGGTGAATATCATGTTTTAGACAAAAGAGTAAAGCCCACTAATAAGTTTAAAAATATTATAACTATCACACTTTATTACTAAATAAGAAGATTTAAAATAAATCAAGCGTTCAACAAAAGAAACTAGAAAAATAACAACAAAATAACCCAATAAACCATGGAAACAGGAGAAAGGGAATAATAAAATGAGAGCAGAAATTGATAAAACAGAAAAGAAAAAAAGTAATTTGATATATTTTCAGAAAAATAGTTGTTAGAGATAATAAAATAGATAATGTTAAGGTGGTATTTATGAAAAAAATTAGAACAAATATGCAAAATAAGAGAGAAGAGATAAAAACAGATATTAAGGATTATTAAAAACACACAAATAATACAATATAAAACTATATGACAAGAAATTTCAGTGTTGATGACATGTTCAAATTCTAGAGAAATATAAATTGCCAAAATAAATTAAATTAATATTGAAATCAGAATTAAAAAACCTCTACTCCCCTTTTAAAAAGGGCTAACAATAGTTATACAGTTCAGCTCTTGATTTTTGTGAAAGTTATTTATGTTATAAAATACACCAAATCTTTAGATAGAAATGAAAAGGTTTCATACCTCTGAACCTACAGCCTAACAAACATAGGATAAAAATAGAACATAGAGCTGGCCTGTGTGGTTCAGTGGTTGAGCATCGAGCTATGAACCAGGAGGTCAGTCCAATTCCTGGTCAGAGCATATGCCTGGGGTTGTGGGCTCCATCTCTAGTAGGAGGCATCCAGGAGGCAGCTGATTGGTGATTCTCTCTTATCATTGATGTTTCTATCTCTCCCTCTCCCTCTCTCTGAAATAAATAAAAATATATATTTAAAAATAGAACATAAGGACTGATATGTATAAAAGAGCAAATGTCCTGAATAAAATGCCAATAAATTAAATACACCAGTATATTTGAAACAGAATTATGCATGACCAAATAGGACTTATTATGCAACAACAAAGATAGCTAAATAGCATAAAACTATGAAGATAATTGATCACAAGGCAAATACAAAACATTTTATGATGCTCTATGTGAATATAAAAATATAGTAGGTAAAAGTGAACATCTGCTGCAGATGAAAACTCCTTGTAAACTAAAGAAATGTTCATAACATCATAAAGAACGTCTATCCTGAACTCTGTCATAGTAGCAGTGAAATGCTGAACATGTTCTTCACGTCAGAAGCCACATGAGAATGCCTGCCTGATAGCACCATTTTTAATACTTAATATTTTTATGGAAGTTTTAATCAATTCAATTAAATACGAAAATAATAGGAGAAAATATCACTAACAGAAATAAGGAGAAAATTTATTATCAGTTGATAATAGATAGTTGACCTACAAAATTCAAAATTAAGCTAAAATAATCTGGAGCTAGTGAGCAGGATCAGAAGATGGTTAGTTACAAATTAAGAATAATAATAACAACAAAAAGTGCCCCCCACAATGATTTAAAGGGGGAAAAAATGCAGTTAACAGCTGGCAAAGGGAGCAAGATGGGAGAAAAAAAGCATGTTTTTGTGATGACAGGACGATGATTCCGTAAAAAGTAAACAATTAGTAAAATAGCAGAGAGAAGTGATAGAAAAGTGTGAGAGGAATAAAACGCATGAGAAGGAGGAAAAAGAGGACCTGGGTCGGACCTCTGATTTTGCAGATGAACACCAACCTTGCAGGATGAGCTGGAGAGGATCACCAACAGAAGACCCCTTGAACTTGGAGGAAGATCAATGGTGTGGGGTCGCAGAAGTCACAGAATATTCCACAGGTGGAATATTTTCAAAGAGAGATGTGCCTACTGCTCAGAGATTGGAGATAAGAAGGCCAGAGAAGGGTCTGAATTTTGCAGCAGGGAGGGTTTGATGTCCTTACAGGGAGTGTTTGGTGGACCATGATGAGGAGAACAAGGTTTAAAACTTCCAGAAAAATGTTAAAGTGAACAAGTGAATGAAGTTAAGTGTAATCATGGATTTCATACAGCTCTTCACAAAGGTTTCAATGTGCAGGGCAACAGATATGAGGACGTGTGGTATAGGGTAATTTTATCTTCTCCAAGGAAGACAGAAACTAGATCATGCTTGATTGCTGATGAGAATAATCTAGGAGGGAGTCAATTAATTATACTGAAGAGTGGGGATCTATCACAGAGGTAAATATTTGAAGGGGGAAGGAGAAGGGATCCTTCATAAATGGTTAAAAATTATCTATACTAATAATAGAGGAATATGCAAATTGTCCAGGACGCTGTCATATAATGACCAATCAGGACAGGGGCAGGGCTGTGGCAGAAAGCTCTCAACATGCCTGTGCCAGGGGTCCGAAGGGAGCAAGAGGAAGGGAGAACAGATAGGCAGTTAGGGCGATCAGGCCAGGAGGGGAGCACAGATAGGCAGTTAGGGAGATAAGTCCAGGAGAGGAGAGCAGATAGGCAGTTAGGGCAATCAGGCAAGGAGGGGAGGGCAGTTAGGGGGGTCAGGATGGCAGGGGAGCAGTTAGGGGCATCAGGCAGGCAGGCAGATGAGCGGTTAGCAGCCAGTGGTTTTGGATTGCGAGAGGGATCCCAGATTTGAGAGGTTGCAGGCTGGGCTGAGGGACCCCCCCCCCAATGCACAAATTTCATGCACCAGGCCTCTAGTTTTTAGATAAGAAGATATGTAAGTGCATCTTGCTATCTCTAAGTGAACCTCTGTAATTAAAAAGTAGTTTTTAATTAAAGTATTAACACTGAAAATATTTAACTTGATCAAATTAAACGCTTTGAAAAAGCTGGGATGGTTTTGAAAAATAACAGTCATGAAGAGAAAGTGCTCTATCACATAAAGTTTCAGTCATCTTTTATGGTGAGGAATAAACAAAAACTGTCAGTGAAACAGAATGTTTTTCTAGAAGTCAGCCTAAAATAATAAATAAAAAGTTAGAATATAGAACCAGTGGAGAAGCTATTACTCATAAAAATCATCTCACAACTTGTTGACACACATGCTGCCAAATCATAAACTAAAATAAACTCCAGGTGGGTTAATCCTTTCATAGACACCATAAAGCTCTGAAAGGAAGCATAAGGGGCTTCTAAGCATGCTTTCAAAGGCAACTTGATATGTAAGTGGACTGATAGATGAACTAGATGAGCGTTAAAATCCTCAGTGCAAGAGCCAATGATGGAACACACTATGTGGCTATGAAAAGCATGTTGTAGAGGATCGTGAGTATGTAAAGATTTTGGAAAATAGTCACAAAAATGACATATTGTGCAATGAATATATTTATATATTCACAGAGCAAAGACGAGAAGAAAAAATTAATTAGCCATGTTTATCTCATAGTTAATTAAAGGCAAAATATTCACTTATAATGTCAATTTTCTTATAACAGCTTTTCTGTAATTCACAATATATATGTTGCTTTTGTACTCAGAAAAAGATATAGTACTTTTTCGTGATGTTTGAGCCAGTGGTGGCTATTTTAGATAATTTATATTAAAAACAAAAAATCTTGAATACCCAAACAAACACAAAAATTATGTTTGCTGTATATTTGCAAAAATTTGGAATAATGTAAATTAGGTATTGGGTATTTACATACATATAACACTAATATACAGAGTGGGGCAAAAGTAGGTTTACAATTGTGAGTATTCTTGTATTATTATTTATTAATTATTGGGTTATTTTCCCCACTCTGTATATTTCCATGGCTAGAATTAGTGTGCCTTGGGGGAATATGCAAGTATTGTATAATTTTATAATTGCTGGATGTGTGGGTGGGGAGAAATTTCCCTTGAAAAAGTCCATGTTATTTCTGTCAGTCACTATATCCATTTTTGGTGGCTGCTATAACTTAGTGTCTTGAAACAACAAAAATATTTATCCTCTCAATGTTCTGGAGGCCAGAAGTCTGACATTAGTGTCACTGGTCTGAAATCAAGGTGTCTGCTGGGCCACCATCCTTCCAGTGGTTCTAGGAAGAATCCATTCCTTGCCTTTTCCAGCTCTGGTGGTTGTGGCATTCCTTGGCATGTGGTTGCATCACTCCCCTCTCTGCCTCTCTGGTCGCTAGCACTTCACCTTACATGGCCTTTTCCTCTTCTGTGGTGCCATCTCTTTCTGCCTCCTCTTATAAGGGTATATGTCATTTATGTTATTGCATTTAGGGTCCACCCAGATAATCCAAGATAACATCCTCATCTCAAAGTTGCTCATCGCATCTGCAAAGTCCTTTTTTGTCACATGAGGTTCGAGGTTCCAGGGATTAGGATGTGGATATCTTTTCAGGGCAAGTGTGTGTGTGTGTGTGTGTCTTTATTCAAGCCTCACAGACACTCTGAAATGTTTTTGGCAAGGAGTTGTTTTATACTCTTTCTGGAAAAGTGGTGAGTAAATCTCCATTGATGTGGTTCCAGTAAGGAAGGTGAACTACCCCAAGGCACAAGGATGGTGGCTCATGGAGACTCCAACCTTCCACTCTCTGCTAGAAGCCAAGGGAAGTAGCTGTGTTGTCAGCTACAACCACTCCCAGAATCAGTGTGTGTCCAGGAGAATAAACACAGTTCCAGCTCCACCAATCAGTAGCAACCAGACTCAGGGCACAGTGCTCTCCACGGGGACAGAGTGGGACACCCTCCATGGTCCTGAGCAGGAGGTGCTTTCAGAGAGGCGTTCTCCTACAGTGGGCATCAGCCTGGAGCAGGAGTAAAGGTAGTCAGAAGAAAGTCAAAGGGAAGGAACCCGGAGCTTTGTTTTGAAGTGCCCAATAGCAGAAGCTCAGAATAGGGTTTAATTTTTCTTTTATTGTCTCCTTTTCCCCTGATTGACCCCCCCCCCTCCACACCCTCTCCCCAGGACAAGCCTCCACCATCCCAGTGTCCATGTCCATTGGTTATGCCAATATGCATGCATACAAGTCCTTTGGTTGATCTCTTACCCCACCCCCCCACCCCCACCACCACCTTCTCTCTGAGGTTGGACTGTCTGTTCAGTGTTTCTTAGTCTCTGGATCTATTTCTGTTTATCAGTTTATATTGTTCACTAGAGGCCCGGTGCATGAAATTTGTGCATGGGGGGGGGCTGTCCCACAGCCCAGCCTGCACCCTCTCCAATCTGGGACCCCTAGAGGGATGTCTGACTGCCCATTTAGGCCCGATACCACTGGGATCGGGCCTAAATGGGCAGTTGGACATCTCTCTCACAATCCAGGACTGCTGGCTCCCAGCCGCTTGCCTGCCTCTGCCTGATTGCCCCTAACTGCTTCTGCCTGCCAGCCTGATCACCCCCTAACCACTCTCCTGCCAGCATAATCAATGACTAACTGCTCCCTGGCCGGCCCAATTGACTCTAACCGCCCTCCCCTGCTGGCCTGGTCACTCCTAACTGTCCTCCCCTACCAGTCTGGTCACCCCTAACTGTCCTCCCTGCTGGCCTGATCACCCACAACTGCCCTCCCCTACAGACCTGGTCTCCCCCCTCCTGCTCTCCCCTGAAGGCCTGGGTCCCCCCCAACTGCCCTCCCTTGCTGGCCTGGTCTCCCCCAAATGCCCTCCTCTGCCGGCTTGGTCACCTCCAACTGCCGTCCTCTGCTGGCCTGGTCACCCCTAACTACCCACAACTACCCTCCCCTGCAGGCCATCTTGTGGTGGCCATCTTGTGTCCACATGGAGGCAGCCATCTTTGACCACATGGGGCAACCATCGTGTGTCTTGGAGTGATGGTCAATTTGCATATTGCTCTTTTATTAGATAGGATTATAAGAATAGGGTTTAATTTGAATGGGGCTAATTTTAGGTAATTGTCTTATAGGAACCTATACCTTCTAATATAATCCCATTTTTAAATCTAGAAAGAAGCTGAAAACATAATTTATTGCTTATATCTCTTTTCTAATGGGTTTGATGTTTTGTTACTGTTAATATAAAAATGCTTTATTACTTTTAATATACAATTCCACTGTCTTAGGGTTGGCTCATAGAAGACACACATCTTAGACCTATGATCTAAGATTTAAATATCTTAGAAATGAAAGTTAGAGACCCTTTTCACTTGTACACATTAGCTTCCCTCAGAATCAGAATTGGTATGAAACCAGCATGGAGAAAGGCTACCTCTCAGCCAGCAGGAGTCCTCCGTGGCCTCCTGGGCTCCACGAGAGTGCTCCCAGGGTGGTGGTGAGGGTCGGCAACTACTTGGAGTTGCCAGGTCTGAAGAGACTCGAACAAAGGAAATTCCAGACTTTTATGTCTCCCCTGCTGGACTAGCCACGCCAGGACACACAAACAGTTTGTTACCATGGTGACTTTGCTGCTCAGAAAGTTATGTCACCCAAGCCTAATGTCTGGGTTCTGAGTCATTAAATCCTCGATGACTCATATTTACGTGGCTGCTATTTTCTGTGCCTGCACCCCGCTTTGGTATCTCCCTTTGTCGGTGCCTCTTTCAGAACCTAAGAGCTCTCATGTGTAGCAGTTGGGAGCTTTCCACGTGCAGGTGTAGCAACAGGTTACCAATGTCTGACCTCTGGCTCCAAGCTACCATCATTTCATTTCATGTTTCCTAAATGCTTATCTAACATTTATGAATAGCTATTCTACCGCTGCTCCAAGCGTGACATGTTTTCCCTCAATAACTCCCTGAGTAATATTAAAATACTTCGTACTGCCGTTTTCCTTGTTCCCTTAACCGGGCTGTCCACACCTGGGTAGACACATTTGAAGGACATCACGGAAGCCTTTCAGGCGTCAGGCTCTCCAGCTCAGTTGGTCAGAAGTGTTGTTACTGAGGATCCATTTCATCGGCACCTTACGTGAAGTCAATTGTGTGATCACCTCTAAGAACGACCCAAGGTCACTGTGTCGGATAAAGAACTCAGTGTAAAAAACGTAATAGCAAAACAGAAGGAACGGAGGAGTTGAGATCTTCACCTTACATCGTTTGGAGATGCGGTGACCTGAAATTTATTGTTTTTGTGCTGTGTCTCAGCTTCACAAGCCCTAGTGCAGTTCACTTTGTCAGCCATTCACACTTTAGAGTGAACAGGCGCCATAGCTTCGTTGAAGGGGCCAGTCATGATAACGCTGAGGATGAAGGTGATATGATTTACTGTTGGAGGGGAAGACTCATAGGCACGCACACACACACACACACACACACACACACACACACACACACAAAGAGTTCGAAGAAAGAGGAAACATGAAAAAACAGACTTTGTTTCTTAAAAATCTTGAACGCCTATAATAAGTCCTCAACTGTATTACTTTCATGAAACAAATACCTGGTGAGGTACGTTATGTGTCTGGCTCTGTGGTTGGGACTGGAAATAGGTAAGCAAAATGGACATGATTTTTGCTTTCTTGAAGTTTATATTCTGGTAAGAGAGAAAGACAGCAAGCATAGAAACAAACAAAAATAAAAACATACACCAATTAAGTCAAGGGAGTGACACCTGATAGAAAGGAAATAAACAGGGTCTCCGATGGTGACTGGAAGGGGTTGCCGGTTGGGTTAGATGGGGAAAGACTTCTCAGTGGAGCTGAGTTTTGAGCTGAGGCCTAAATGATAAGAAGCTGGCAGCCGTGGGAAGATCTGAGCCACTAGGTCCATCCAGAAGCATGTATTACTGAAACTGGAGAGATGTTTCCAGAAGAAGGCTTCTGTCTCCAGCTCCGTTTAGACAAGTTACACTTGTCCTGTAAACCTACGCCCAATACGGTAGTCACTACTCAATATGTGGCCGGTCCAGGTTGAAATGTACTGTCAGCACGGAATACAAACACTAGATTTTGAAGACTTAGTACAAAAACAAAATAAAATATCTCGGTAATGGTTCTTAGAAACTAATCACATGCTGCTATGATAATACTGTGGATATATTGGGGTAAATAAAATACATTTTTCCCATTCATTTCACCAGCTTCTTTTCACTTTAAAAAATGTGGCTACTAGAAACTTGAAAGTTACCCAAGTGGCTCACATCTGAGTATCACAAGGTATTTCTGTGGGACAGCGCTGCCCCGGTGCCTGGGGTAGCCACCCCTCTGTCCCCATCACGGCCACTCGGTCTCACCGCCTGGTGGCAAAAACCCCAAACCTGGGAGACCAGCGGCCCCCGCGCCTGTCTCAGGGCTGGAGAAGAGCACACATTCCTCCACTCCTGTTTGTTTCTGAGAGTTGGTGTGGTTTTTTTTTTTTTTTCATTTTTAAAAGATGGGGAGGATTAAGAAAAAGAATGAGATGTTTATTTTCAGCTGTCATCCTTCCAGATGTTCTTGAAAAAGCATCCTTAGAAACAAACGCTCAGGAAGCACGAAATAGCTTAAAATAACCAGTCAAGAAATCATCTTAACCACATCGACTCTTCTAATACTGATTTAAGATAGGAACTTCAAAAGTGCTGACTCTGTTTTTCCTGTTCAAATTTTCCTAAAAACGACTCAGGCGGAGATTGTAGGTGCCAAGATTTGGTGAAAAGGACGTTTCATTGCAAAGTGACCAGGCCTGACAATTTGGTTTTAACGAAGAGCTGACATAACCTTGCAAGCAGCATCGGGACTGTGCTGGTTGGGTAATGACCCCTCCTGTGTCCTGGGGCACAACTAACGAGAATCCCTACAGCAGGGCAAGGAGAACAGCGGTAAACTGGAAGGCTGCATCTCCTGGTAATGGGTTCAATGACTTCTTCCAAGCAGAATCTGGCTCCTAGTTTTATCAGAAACTCTTTAAATGGTTGTCAATTTTATAAAGAGAAGTAGCTATTTCACTTCTCTGGAAGCTTTTGAGTAGAGATGATGTGATCTTTTTCTCATAGCTGCAGAGGCTATCTTTGTACAAGTGCAGCGTCCATCACCAGATAACCATGAAGGCTGCATGCTGGACACGGCCCGGCGTGGACGCTCCGCACGCGTGCCTCACAGTGTGCAAATCACTGCTCATTTTCTGGTGGTTATCAAGAGTGAGAGGCCCCGACCCTCACCAGCGCAGCCAGTTTAATTATAGCCCCTTTGAAAGGCAGTTAGGTCATTCAAAATACATTTCTAAAGGCTTCCAATGAAAAGCATAAAAAGGAAAAAATCTTTTAACCATAATTTAGCAATTCTCCAGCCTTGATTTTTGGCTTTTCTTGCTGCCTAAGTGGTCATATATTTTATAAGCCTTGCTAATTTGCTGTTAAATTTGCTATTTATATGATCCTAGATGATTTGTTGGACTTCATTGAACAGAAAAGATTTTTATTACCAGCAGTGCTTTAAAAGAGGTGGTTTTTTCACACCATCAAGGCCACTTTCCCCGCGTATTGACAGCTTTATGAGTGTAGCTGGATGAAGAACAGTTTCCTGGAGCCAAAGACGTTTTGCATTCCATGGGGCAAAAGCTTGGACTTTTAATTAGGATATAAGAGCCTTCCTTCTCTCCCCAAACTCCCTGGGGGCCCGGCGCAGTCACACTCGCCTTTAGATAGTTAATCACTTTTCCAGACGTCGGCACACTGAGACCAGGGAGGTGTGCAGGTCACATGTTTACCTGGCTCTGGGCCAGCCCAGGGTGGTATTTATTTCTGCACATCTGCATTTTGTATATGTACACACAGCGCCTTGCCTTTCTGATTAATTGAAAGTTCTTTGCCCACCTACTGCCAAAGCTGTCAAATGGATTCTGTTTAGAATCTTATTTGAGCCCCTATTGAATATTTTTTACAAAAGAATGAAATAGCCTGGTCTTTTCCCAGATGAGATTATTATCTTCGTCGAGCACCAGGCAAATTCCTTTCACTCCTGTCCTGACCTCAATGTCCACCATATTCATAGGAGTTGTATGGTTTTATATGTCTGTTAAATTTTCCCTTATTGTTACAGTCCTACCGGGCAAATCCTTTCTCTTTTCAGCATGGTGTCTGGGCTTTGATTATGAAAACAATGAAACATCAAATAGCAAATGAACATTTTGGGGCTCAATGTGGCAGCCTGGCTGACATGCTTTGCTGGTATTTGTGTGACTTCTGGCCCTTTGGGGGAGGCGCGTGCTTCCACAGTATTCCAGTTGGCTGGCTCTGGTGCTTTGCTCAGGCTTTGCAGAAACTCGCCGTCATCCGTGAGACTAAACGGGCTTCGCAGAGGGCACGGAGCAGCGTCATGGTGGAGTGTCTTGCCTGGCGGTGTGAGGCCAACAATAAAGGCACTGGGACCACCTGAAACCCTGTCACTTATTAAGTAACCGGGAGGCTTTTGATATGAAGATGCTCCTCAAGAAAGTATTCTGGAGTTTTCTATTTCTTTTTTTTTTTTTTTTTTTAAATATTTTTATTGAGGTATTATATGTGTACATATCTTACTATTAACCCCCCCACCCCACACCCACACATGCCCTCCCCCCCCAGAGTTTTGCGTCCATTGTTTATGCTTATATGCATGCATACAAGTCCTTCGTTTGATTTCATAACTCCCCCAACTTTCCCAAACTTTCCCCCTGTAATTTGAAAGTCTGTTTGATGCTTTACTGTCTCTGTATCTATCTTTTTGTTCACCACTTTATAATGTTCTTTACTATCCCTAAATGAGTGAGATCATGTGGTATTTTTCTTTCATTGACTGGCTTATTTCACTTAGCATAATGTTCTCCAATTCCATCCAGGTTGCTGCAAATGATGAGAATTCCTTCTTTTTTTATGGCAGCATAGTATTCCATTGTGTAGATGTACCACAGTTTTCCGATCCACTCATCTGCTGACGGGCACCTAGGCTGTTTCCAAATCTTAGCTATTGTAAATTGTGCTGCTATGAACATAGGGGTGCATATATCCTTTCTGATTGGTTTTTCTAGTTTCTTCGGATATATTCCCAGGAGTGGGATTACTGGGTCAAATGGGAGTTCCATTTTCAGTTTTTTGAGGAAACTCCATACTGTTCTCCACAGTGGCTGCACCAGTCTGCATTCCCACCAGCAGTGCACGAGGGTTCCTTTTTCTCCGCATCCTCGCCAACACTTGTTGTTTGTTGATTTGTTGATGATAGCCATTCTGACAGGTGTGAGATGGTACCTCATTGTTGTTTTGATTTGCATCTCTCGGATAATAAGTGACTTTGAACATGTTTTCATGTGTCTCTTGGCCTTCCTTCTGTCTTCTTTTGAAAATATTCTGTTTAGGTCTGTTGCCCATTTTTTTATTGGATCATTTATCTTCCTCTTATTGAGTTGCATAAGCTGCCTGTAGATGTTGGAGATTAAACCTTTATCAGTGATAGCATTTGCAAATATGTTTTCCCATGCAGTGGGCTTTCTTGTTGTTTTGTTGATGGTTTCTTTTGCTGTAAAAAAGCTTTTTATTTTGATGTAGTCCCATTTGTTAATTTTCTCTTTAGCTTCCATTGCCCTAGGGGCAGTGTCAGTGAAGAAGTTCTTGTGGCATATGTCTGAGATTTTGTTGCCTGTGGATTCCTCTAGTATTTTTATGGTTTCCCGTCTTATGTTTAAGTCCTGTATCCATTTTGAGTTTATTTTTGTGTATGGTGTAAGTTGGTGATCTAGTTTCATTTTTTTGCATGTATCTGTCCAGTTTTCCCAACACCATTTATTGAAGAGACTGTCTTGACTCCATTGTATGTTCATGCCTCCTTTGTCAAATATTAATTGAGCATAGTGGTTTGGGTCGATATCTGGGTTCTCTATTCTGTTCCATTGATCAATATGTCTGTTCTTGTGCCAGTACCAGGCTGTTTTGAGAACAGTGGCTTTGTAATACAGCCTGAAATCTGGTATTGAGATCCCACCTACTTTATTCTTCTTTCTGAGGATTGCTGAGGCTAGTCGGGGTCTTTTTTTATTCCAGATGAATTTTTGGAGAGTTCTTTCTAGGTCTGTGAAATATGCTGTTGGTATTTTGATGGGGAGTGCATTGAATCTGTAGATTGCTTTGGGTAGTATGGACATTTTAATGATGTTGATTCTACCAATCCAGGAACATGGTATGTTCTTCCATCTGTTTACGTCTTCCTCTATCTCTTTTTTCAGTGTCCTGTAGTTTTCTGCGTATAGGTCTTTTACCTCCTTAGTTAAGTTTATTCCTAGGTATCTTAATTTTTTTGGTGCGATGGTAAATGAGATTGCTTTTTTAGTCTCTCTTTCTGTAAGTTCATTATTGGTGTATAGAAAAGCCATAGATTTCTTGGCATTAATTTTGTATCCCGCTACATTGCCGAATTCATTTATTAAGTCTATTAGTTTTTTGATGGAATCTTTTGGGTTTTTTATGTACAATATCATGTCATCTGCAAATAAGGACAGCTTCACTTCTTCTTTTCCAATTTGGATGCCTCTTATTTCTTCTTCTTGCCTAATTGCGATAGCTAATACTTCCAGTACTATGTCAAATAGAAGTGGTGAGAGTGGGCATCCCTGTCTTGTTCCTGTTCTTAGGGGAAATGGTTTTAGTTTTTGCCCATTGAGTATGATGTTTGCTGTGGGTTTATCATAAATAGCTTTTATTATGTTGAGGTATGAGCCTTCTATTCCCACCTTGTTGAGAGTTTTTATCAAGAAAGGGTGTTGGATTTTGTCAAATGCTTTTTCTGCATCTATTGATATGACTATGTGATTTTTATCTCTCAATTTGTTTATGTGATGTATCACGTTTATTGATTTGCGGATATTGTACCATCCTTGCATTCCTGGAATAAATCCTACTTGGTCATGGTGTATGATCTTTCTGATGTACTGCTGGAGCCGATTTGCTAGAATTTTGTTGAGGATTTTGGCATCAATGTTCATGAGGGATATTGGCCTGTAATTCTCTTTCATTGAGTTGTCTTTATCTGGTTTTGGTATTAGGGTGATGCTGGCTTCATAGAAGGAGCTTGGAAGTGTTCCTTCCTCTTGAATTTTTTGGAATAGTCTGAAGAGGATAGGTTTTAGTTCTTCCTTGAAAGTTTGATAAAACTCTCCTGTGAAGCCATCTGGCCCCGGGCTTTTGTTTGCCGGAAGCTTTTTGATGACTGCTTCAATTTCTTCCATAGTTACTGGCATGTTGAGCTGTTTAGAATCTTCCTGATTGAGTTTTGGAAGGTTGTATTTTTCTAGGAATATGTCGATTTCCTCTAGGTTGTCCAGTTTGTTGGAATAGAGTTGTTCGTAGTATTTTGTAACAATCCTTTGTATTTCGTCGGGGTCTGTTGTTATTTCACCTCTTTCATTTCTGATTTTGTTTATTTGGGTCCTCTCTCTTTGCTTCTTGGTGAGCCTGGCTAGAGGTCCATCAATCTTGTTTATCCTTTCAAAGAACCAGCTCTTGGTTTTGTTGATCTTTTGTATTGTTTCTTTGGTCTCTATGTCGTTTATCTCCGCTCTGATCTTTATTATTTCTTTCCTTCTGCTTACACTGGGCTTATCTTGTTGCTCTCTCTCTAACTCTTTGAGTTGTTGGGTTAGGTAATTTATTACCATTGTTTCTTGTTTTTTGAAGTAGGCTTGTAGAGCTATGAACTTCCCTCTCAGGACTGCTTTCATTGTGTCCCATAGATTTTGGATTGTTGTGTTTTCATTGTCGTTTGTTGCCATGATGTTTTTTATTTCTTCCTTGATGTCTTTGGTAACCCAGTCATGGTTTAATAACATGCTGTTTAGTCTCCAAGTGTTTGATTTCTTTGGGTTGTTTTTATTGTAGTTGATTTCCAGTTTTATGCCACTGTGATCTGAGAAGATACTTGATATGATTTCTATCTTCTTGTATTTGGAGAGACTTTGCCTATGTCCTAACATATGGTCTATCTTTGAAAATGACCCATGTGCACTTGAGAAGAATGTATATTCTGTGGCTTTGGGGTGAAATGTTCTGAAGATGTCGATTAATTCCATCTGTTCTAGTGAGTCATTTAGGATTGATGTTTCTTTGCTGATTTTTTGTTTAGAGGATTTGTCCAATGGTGATAGTGGGGTATTGAAGTCTCCTACTATGATTGTATTACTGTCAATCTCTCCTTTGATATCTTCCAGGAGTTTTTTAATGTATCTTGGTGCTCCTGTATTGGGTGCATATATGTTTACCACAGTTATTTCTTCTTGTTGGATTTCTCCCTTTAGTATTATGAAGTGGCCTTCATTATCTCTTGTTATGTCCTTCACTTTGAGATCTAATTTGTCAGATATAAGTATTGCAACCCCAGCTTTTTTTTCATTTCCATTTGCCTGGAAAACCTTTTTCCATCCCTTTACTCTCAGTCTGTATGCATCCTTTTTTTTGAGGTGGGTTTCCTGTAGACAGCAGATATCTGGGTTTTGTTTTCTTATCCAGTCTGTTACCCTGTGTCTTTTGATTGGGGCATTCAATCCATTTACATTTAAAGTTATTATTGATAGGTACTTATTTGACGCCATTTTTATTCTATACCCCTGTGTACCTTCTTTGCTTCCTATTTCTTTCTTTTTTTTACAGCAGACCCTTTAGCATTTCTTTCATTGCTGGTTTGGTGGTGATAAACTCCCTTAGTCCTTTTTTGTCTCTGAAGCTCCTGATTTCACCTTCAATTTTGATTGATAGCCTTGCTGGGTACAGTATTCTTGGATTTAGACCCTTCCTTTGCATGACTTGGTATATTTCATTCCATTCCCTTCTGGCCTGATGAGTTTCTGTTGAGAAATCAGTTGCTAGTCTGATGGGGGTTCCTTTGTATGTAACTGTCTGTCTCTCTCTGGCCGCTTGTAAGATTCTTACTTTGTCGTTGGTGTTTGCCAACTTAACTATAATGTGCCTTGGCGTCGGTCTTTTGGGGTTCATTTTGCTTGGAACTCTGTGAGCTTCTTGGATTTGTGTGGGTTTTTTCTTCCCTATATCAGGGAAGTTTTCTGTTATTATTTCTTCAAACAGGTTTTCTATTCCTTGCTCAGTTTCCTTTCCTTCTGGCACCCCTATTATCCTGATGTTGTTTTGTTTTGTATTGTCCCGAAGTTCCCTTACGCTCTCCTCCATCTTTCTAATTTTTGTTTCTAGAAGCTGTTGTAATTGAGTATTTTTTTCCATCTTGTCTTCTAGCTCACTTATGCGGTCCTCTGCTTCATCTAGTCTACTCTTGATGCTTTCTATTGAGTTCTTTACAGCAGCGATGTCACTTTTCATTTCTTCTTGGTTCTTCTTCATTTCTTCTTGGTTCTTACTCATATTGTCGAATTTGTCTTCCATCCTTTTCAGCCACTTTATGACCATTTCTCTGAATTCTTTCTCTGATAGGTTGTTTGCCTCTAAATCGTTTACTTCCTTTTCTGGTGATGCCTGCTTCTCTTTCCTGTGGGGGCTGTTTCTTTGTCTCCCCATGGTCTCTCTTCTCCGGATGTCTGGTTATATAGATTTCTCTCTCTGGCGTTGATTTAAAGGTATAAAATACAACACAACCAGGCACAACAGACAAGGCACTGAACAGAATTGTATTCACGATATTAATAACCTCCAATAAAGGTAACCACCAGAGAAAGACAAATTAGGGAATAGGAGTGGAAGAGGGAGAGTAAAAAGAAAGAACAACAACGAAGAAAAAAACAACAACAAAGAGTGTGAATCTGAACTTGGGAAAAGAGCAGAAAGAAAGAAAAGAAATAACAGAAAAGAAAAAGAAAAGAAAAAAAAGTAAGAGAGACAAGAATGATACTAAGAGAGAAAAGGGGAACAAACTATATATATGGGGAGTAAACTCCACTAGAACAACCACTATTCCCAGCAAATTCCAGCAACACGAGCCTGGAGATTAATACAAACTGCAACAGCAGCTAATATCAAGTAAGGCAAGGGAAAACAAAAGTAAAAAACAAACAAAAACAAAGCAAACAAAAGAACCAACCAAACCAACAAAAAGAATAATCTAAACAATCTCATAAAAAAGCATAAAAATTCAATCTAATCAACATTCAAGCAAACAACAACAAAAGGCCCGAGAGAAAAATAATTTTTTAAAGGTAGCGTAGAGAGAGGTTTGTATGGATTTGGAGCAGGGGGTTGGGAATTAGATATATAAGTAGGGTGAAGTTTTAGCAGGGAGTAAACTGAAAAAGTAGGGAAAATCTAAAGCCAGAAAGGGTTAAGATAAACTGGGACCAAAAGGGGAAAGGTTAGGAGAGTGATGGCATAATGTTAGCTTTGAGATAGGGTAAAGCGATTGTAAGGGAAAGATGCAAATCGAATGTAGGACACTAATCCAAAAATAAAAGAAAGAGAAAATCAAATGACATTAAAAAAAAAAAAAAAAAGTAAAATAATAGTAATAATAGTGCTGATTGAAAATAAAAATGTAATAATTAAAAAGGTGAAAATCAAGTGAGGAAAAAGAAAAAAATATTAGTTTCTTAAGTAAAAGATGCAAAAAATGAAAATAAAAAAATATGAGGATAAAAAATTTAAAAAATTGAAAAAAGAATTGAAAATTAAAAAATAGGAAGACTAAAATGTGCAGTAGCGGCTGTCATTCACTTCCTCTATTATTCTGTTTGGTACGCCTTTTTCCCAGTCTGGGCGGTATTTCAGTTCAGCTTCATTCCAGGGCTCCTCAGTGTTGGAAGCCAGTCCTGCTTTTTAAGCCAGCCCTGTCTTAATTTCTCGTATTTATTTTTGATTACACCAGAGACAATTAGCGTTTCAGCCCCTGGGTGGCAGTGTTTCTGAATTGACTTCCGGGCCTCTCTAGTTCTTTTTTCTTTTTTTTTTTTTCCCCTTCTATGGCACTCACTACCGGTTTGTGGAGATGTGCGCCTCAGAGCTGCTTCTCTGATGGTCACACGCAGCTCTGGCCCCAGGTTCCGAAAAAACACCTTCCCCCCCGCAGTCTTTCAGGGTTTCCACCTGGGTTTACCTCTGTATTGGGCTTAGCAATCAGAGTCAGAAAGAGCCCAGGTGTGCGGACCGTGGGTCTGTGCCCCAGACTAAGGAGCCTGCACTCCTTTGAAAATTCTTAGTCTGACCCTCCTCGTCAGATTAAAATGAGTTGCTTTCAAGAGGTCACTTCTGTTAGCAGCTCAGAAGACCCCCCTCCTCATTCACGGATCACGGCAGTTCCAACTGCCGCTGATTTTTCTAGGCACAGACCTCCCGGCTCCTGCCGGTCCTGCGGCTGCCGCACTTCCCTCACCCAGCGCTTCCCTCACCCACCGCGGGGATCAGAAACCGCAGCTTATTTCAGACAAAATCTGACCTTTCCGTGGTGCAGTGAAGAGTTTCTTTGAATCCGACTGTTTGCGCTGATAGGGGACCGGTGGTCTGGTGCTCCCAGCAGTTCAGTGTTTGCAGTTGTCGCGGAAAGTCAGGTTTCCACTAAAATCCTCCTTTCCTTGCAAGATGGCGAGGCGCCCGGCGAGCCCGCAGCTCCAGGAGGGGACCCAGCCCCTGTGGGTGCTGCGCGGTCAGAGGAACACTGCCCAGCACTCCCCCGCCTTCTCCTGGAGTCCAGCTGTCCCTTGGCTTACCCACATACACTCCCTCTGCGAGCCTCTGCTGCTCCGACTCTCCGCCCCAGGAACAGACTCCAAACCCGACTCTATTCCGTCGCCATTTTTTGATGCGGTCTGGAGTTTTCCATTTCTTATACCCATGTTGAGAAGACCTATTTCTTGCCTCCAAGATGTGTTAAAATGAAACAAACAAACAGAAAAACAAAGCAAAACAAAACACAAAGCGTGGATTTTAAGCTGTGGCTCAGAGATCTGGCAGTTCAGCAATGCTAGAATCAAAACCGAAACTTAATGTATTCAATAGATATTAGTGTGCTTCTTCAACAGGCCCATTTGTGCCATATTTTCTCCTCTTAGTGATTTTATATTAATCACACTAATTTGTGGCTAGACACTGAGTGGCCAGATTATGATGATCTCTGAACACATAATAATCTGGCCACTCAGTGTGTATATGTGTGTGTGTGTGTGTGTGTATATATATATATATATATATATATATATATATATATATATATATATATTAGAGGCCCAGTGCATGAATTCATGCATGGGTGGGGTCTGGCCAGCCTAGCCAGGGGGAGGGGACATGGGCAGTTGGCCGGCCTGCCTACTGGTTGAACTCCTGGTCAAGGGGACAATTTGCATATTAGCCTTTTATTATATAGGATTATTATATAGGATATACACTGAGTGGCCAGATTATTATGCGTTCAGAGATCATAATAATCTGGCCACTCAGTGTATATTTGTGTGTATGGTGGAGGTTGCCTCTAGAGGTAAAAATTTACATGATTTATAGTTAAATAATAATTTTACCTGGGAAGCTATCTAGATTTTTTATTGCTTATGATAATCTCCCTCCCTCCCTCCCTTTCTCCCTCCCTTCCTCTCTCTCTTCTTCCCTCCCTATTTATCTATCTATCCATCCTTTATCTGTATCCATACATCCTCTATCAGTATCTATCTATCTATCTATCTATCTATCTATCTATCTATCTATCATCATCTATCATCTATCTATCTATCATCTACCTATCATCATCATCTATCCCTTCTTTTTAAAAATTTTATCTATGTCTAAGCTCTTTTCTCCTTTAGTATATACCTGTTCACAAAAGAATTTCTATTTGCTAGTGTAAATGTTATTTTTCCAGGCAATTTTTTAAGGAGTAGAATGCCATTAGGGGATGCAGTAAAATATCAGCTACTTGGCCCACTAGCTTTGCAGGCCACTCATCTTTAGCTACTGCTTAGAAACGACTTCTGAAATAAGCCTCATTTGGTTCTAGTTCATTGTACACTATCTTTCTCACAGTCACAATTTCATTCTTCATTCACTCAATAAATACTGAACACCTACTATACACTAGGTTTAAACACTCCATAAGAGAGTTGTAATCTCTGCTCTCAGAGAGTTTGGGGTCTACTAAGGAAAATATAAATCATGAAAATAAAAGTGAAAACAAATAAGTATAACAGTGACAAGTGTGATAAGTGTTTGACAATAAGGAAAATGTGTTGTGGGAAAGAATAAGAAATGTGCAGCTTATGGATGGTTAATCAGGGAAGATCTCAAAGAGGGGAAGAGGCAAGGAAAAGGAGTGCCACCCTGATTGTCTGGTCTAGTGCCCAGAGGACGCAGAGGTGAAGGATGTGCCACATTTGGCTGACTCTCGCTGTGTAGTGTCTGGAATATAGAGGTGCACTGGGAGAGCAGCGGGAGTTAAGAAAGGAGGAGAGAATATGATCATGTAGTCAGTAGAAATTAGGCTAAGAAACTTGGATTTTTATCCTGGAGGGAAGAGGGGTGGCCTTATTTATACTTGAAAATAGTTGCTAATAACAGCAGTGGTGTATCCAGGTTTTGTGGGACTTGACACATATATCATTTGGGGATCCCTCTTTAAGAAAAAAGTAGTATACATTAAAAAATAAAAAAATTAGATACAAATGTGAATATTTGTTTAGAATGAGAAAAAAAGCACAATAATTTGAAAATTTAAAAATCCTGAGAAAAATCACAAAATCCAAAGAAATATTTTATTAATTTGTTGCCAACATACTTTTGTAAAACATTTCCTCATATGTTTGTAGACATTAACCGTTGTTCACTACTTGATACGACAGTCATTTTGTTATATTATTTCCTCTTGACATATCAGAAAGATAAGCTAGTTTATCCTCTAGCATAGTGAATGGAAACTATTTATTATTAAGAGTTTAGAAGTGTCTTTCACCTTTATAATTTCTTGGTAGTGCTACATAATTTTTTAAGTTTGTCAAATTTAAGAAAAGATCTAAAGATTTATTTCACATATTTTGAGTCATAAATTTTTGACATGCATATCAAATTTTCTTGTGTAGCTACTAATATAAAGACTCTTTGAATTGGACTCTAATTACCCAGTTTGTCTTTGATGGCTTTATGTCATGATGCACAGAGACAAGCAGTAGTATTTCTAGAAGTCATTCTTATATGAGAGCAATAAACAATAACTCACTTCTATGTGGAAGTGACTGCAAAAATCATATGTGTATATCCTGCTAAATTCCAGCTCAGTGCAATTCCAGCCCAATGTCTCCTCGGTGGGGCCCCCACTACCACCTGACACAAGAGGAGGTGTGGCAGAGGGGACGTTGGAATGGAGAGACAATAGTCTTAACCAACTGCGATGAAAGCATCTCACCGCTGCACATTTTACAAAATATGTGGCCATATGAACCTACTACCAGGGTCTTTCCAAGCCTTGAAAGGGACTGGCACAAGTCAGAGACCATGAAACAAACTTGATTAGCCTCAGAGAACATCTCTGCAAGGTGCCTTGGGTGAACGGAAGGGATCCTGCCTGGAGGCACAGGAAATTCAGTGGGACTGCGACCAAATGTGTGTGAGAGACAATGAAAAAGAAAGGCACATTTGATTTTTACATCTCTTCTTTAATAGTTGATTAGATTTGGGTGATTTATCTTGGTAGGGGTAAGGATAAGGGAAAGGGGAGGAAATGAGGATTATTCAACTTTCCAACTTGAGCAACTGGAGGAGGTGATGTCACGACGACAGGACATATGATTCGAACTTGTGAGCATTGTTGAACCTGAGGGGCCTGAATACAAACTGAGTTGGCATTGTGGGTCTGATGAGCAACCTGGGAGGTGCTGGTGGAAGCGGTGGGATTGGGAGGCTGGTGGTGCCATCAGTCGGGGGAATGTCGGAGCTGGAGCCCAGGAGCTGCCCTGGCCTCAGCGCAAGGGGCCCTGGGATAGAGCAGTGAGCTAGGTGGATGGCCCTGGCAGCCCCCTGGAGACTTGGCTCAAACCAAACCCCATTCTTCTGAATGTGCTGACTAGGTGTTTCACTTACTGTTTCCATTGCTAACCACCAACCCTCCCATTAAGCTTAATTTGGCATGTCTCATGGCAAAAATTCCTGGGCCCAGAGTTTATAGACCTTTAGTAGAATAGCTTTCTCAGTTCACAACAAGGAAGGAACCAAGGCATTTCCCCCACTTACATAAGTTCTAGTAGATTATTTTCATTGTCCTTCTTCTGGCCATTGTTAATAGTTTTTTCGGTCCAAATTCATACTTTTAAATTTTCATCTTATTTTTATTATCATTTTAAATATTATTACTTAGCTGGAGTGGGCAAAAGTAGGTTTACATAGCACAAATAATACAATAATCCTATATAATAAAAGCCTAGGTGGTGTAACACCATCACTGATGCCCATGCGTGATGTCATCACAAGATGGTTGCCACACACACAGCAGAGGTTGGGCCTGGTAGCCACTCCCTGTGGTGAGGCCTGGGGGTCCCACGGCTCTGTGCAGCATGGAGGAGTCTGGGCCTGGCATCTCCGCTGCCTTGCACAGAAGAGGCAGGTCCCGATGGAGGATGTGGGTCATGGCAGGGGAGGGCAGTTGTGGGTGATCAGGCTGGCAGTGGAGGGCAGTTGGGGGCAATCAGGTCAGCAGGGGAGCAATTAGGCATCAATCAGTCCGGCAGGGGAGCGATTAGGGGCAATCAGGCAGGCAGGCGAGTGGTTAGAAGCCAGTAGTCCTGGATTGTGAGAGGGATGTCCGACTGCCAGCTTAGGTCCGATCCTGGGGATCGGGCCTAAACTGGCAGTCGGACAGCCCCTGAGGAGTCCCAGATTGGAGAGGGTGCAGGCTGGGTTGAGGGACATCCCTTACCCCCACCTCATGCACAAATTTCATGAACTGGGCCTCTAGTAAATAAATAATTATACAAGAATAAACTGTTTCGTGTACTCCCAACTACAAACCTACTTTTGCCCATCTCTGTATTTTGTATCTAATAAAAACAACCTCTGAAGTCCTTTGAAGTCCAGTTCTGCTCTTTGTCATGTTGGCTTATTTTATCACTCATGATGTGTTTTTCCTTGTATGCCTTATCTTTCTGTTTTAGTTTGTTTTGTTTTTATTGTGAGTTGAATTCCTTGGAAATCATCAGTGGGGCAGCAGGAGCTTTTTGAGGTCTACATTAAGCACAGTTTCTCTGAAAAAGATTGTGTTAGATCCTGCCTGGAGGCATTATAAATTCCTGGAAGCACTTTAAACTAACTTCTCAGTTTATTTATTATTTACTTTGCTTGTTTTTAGAATATGCCTACAGGATGGGTTCATACCTCCAATCCATGTGAAGCCAGTGCAGAGCTGCAAATTATGAAGAGAGGTTTCTTTTCCTCTTCACCCAGAGACAAAGTAATGATAGGAAATTGTTTTTTGTGTCTTCTTTTGTGGGGGTAGATTTTCCTCTGATTCTCTGTTTCACTGAAAATGTCCCAGATCCACAGGAACTTTTGTACCCAACTCTTCCCTTTGTCAGGTGGGGGACGTTTTGTGGGAAGGAGACATATTCTTAGACTTAGTCTCCTTTCTCTGGGCAATTGTAGAAAGATACTATTTGGGTAGTAGAGTGAGGTAGATGCCCTTTGGGTAGTCAGCAGCTTCAGAGCTCACTTACTTCACTGGAGTCATGTGTTAGCTCTATAATTGGCCTCTAAAGATTTTCCTTACTTTCTTGCTAGCTCAGCGACACATCTAAAATAATCATTTGTAGATATTTGTTGCCAGATGGTTATGCAAGTTATTGCTGGAACTCTAAGTCAACCATGAATTTCATATACAACTCCAGCCCTGCACTATAGTTTTAATTGCCTTGCTTTTCTCTTGTTGACAAGGGAATGGCGTGTCCTTACTATGTTCTCAAATCATCTAGTCTGTCAGTCATGTCTGTATGGAATCTACCTCCTTTGCAACCATTTCCTGGAGACCCCGTGTACCTTCCGCTCCACCATGGACCAGTGACTCCAGCTGTCATCCCGAAACCTCCTACCTCTGCTTCGTAGGGTGAACCGTCTATTTCCTAGATCCAATGGCTTCTAATACTTTATTTGTTTTGGCATTTTAAAATATAATTTCATTAAAGAACACCTCAATTATTGGACATTTCTGAGTCTATCCACACCTAAAAATGTCTTTATTTTGCTTTCAAACTTGGCTTATAGTTTGCTTGCATATTGATATAGGTTTAAATTAAATACCCTGAAATTCTGATTTCAACTGCAAAAAATTTAAATAGCTTAGAAGTTGTTACTCTTGTCCTTGAAACAAGAAAAGAGCCAAACACACTAAAAATCATGACCTTTCTTGGGCCCTCTATGGAATTGAGGTTTCAGTGCAAAATGCTACCTTCAAATCTGGAGAGAATGGCCAACCTAGAGATTAAGATCTGTTTACATGGTGCGGAACCTGCTAGAGCCTTAAACTACGAGGAACATTTAAATTATAATTTTGATGAATTGCTGAAGACTGAACGTGGAATGTCAGGGAAAAGTGAAAAGTAATCTTTGGAAAATTCCCAAAGCGTTCTGTATAACAAAGGCCTAATCGACAAGGAGAAAGATTTCACCAGAGTCTAATGACACCCAGGAGTAAGTCCTCTCTAGCCTTCTTGTCTCCCCAAAGGAGGGGAAATGCTAAGAAACGTTTGTTAAAGTTACAGCCCAGGAACACCAGCCTCTTGAAAGACAAAGTTAATCATGTGATTATAGAATGCTTCTGCCCTCTCATACCTCACCACCACATCAAGAGGGCGGCAGTGTAATAGTGTGTTGGAGCTGAAGGAACGGCAAGGCACAGGCTCTGCTTAAGAAGGAGCTCATAGGAAAGCCCAAGGGCAACAGCGGAGACAAAAACAAGGACATTAGAGGAATTTAGAGAGTCTGAACCCTATAGCTACATCTAATGTTAAATAGTCTAACTCATAATTAGATTAACATGAACACTCACACTAAAGGCTTTTCACCTCAGTTTATGTTATCTGGTATATCATACCTGGCTTTCATAAAAAAATGATAAGGCATGCTAAAAGGCGAACAAAATAAACAAACAAACAAAAACAAAAACAAAACCTCACTGTCAGAATATAGAAAGTGTTAATTTATGTGTTTGTGTCTCCTCAAATTCACATGTTAAAATACATTAACTCTTAAAGGTAATTGGTATTAGAATGTGGGGCCTTTGGGAAATAAGGTCTTGAGGATGAAGCCCTCCTGAATGGGGTTGTGCTCTCATTAAAGAGACCCCTCAGAGCTCCCCAGCTCATTCCATCATGAGAGGATACAATGAGAAGTCTGCAATCTGGAAGAGGCCTGGCCCAACCATGCTAGTATTCTGATCTTGGACTTCTAGCCTCAAGAACTGTGAGAAATAAATTTCTTTTCTTTCTTTTTTTTCTTTCTTTCTTCCTTTCTTTCTTCCTTCTTTCTTTCTTTCTTTCTTTCTTTCTTTCTTTCTTTCTTTTAGAAATAAATTTCTGATGTGTAAAGCTACAGTCTGTTGGATTTTGTTATAGCAGCCTAAACAGACTAAGATAGAAAGCAAGCATCAGAAAAAATCTCTAGTACAATGCATGTTTTGAAATTATCAGATTGGAAATTAAAAATAACTATGATCAATATATTAGGATACTTGTATTTGTCAGGATACCCGAAAGTCAATGTGTGGTTATAGCCCAAGTTCGAAGGTTTGAGAATTAGAAGAGCTGTAAGTTCTATTGAAAAGCCAGCAGGCTCAAGAGCCAGTTTTTCAGTCTGAGTCTGGAAGCAGGAAGACTGATGTCTCCGAGTTCGCAGCCAGGAAGGAGGAGCTCATCTTCCTCAGCCTTCCTGTTTTATCTAGATCTTCATTTACTCACATTGTAGAGTGCAGTTTGCTTTACTTAGTCTACCCATTCAAATGTAGTCTCATCCAAAAGTACCCTCACAGACACTTCCAGAGTGATGTTTGACCAAATTTCTGGGTTCTTCATGGTCCAGTCAAGTTGGCATGAAATTAACCATCACAGAGCACTAATGGGAAGAGTAAATTACACACAAGAACAGATGAGTAAAATAAGCAAGAAATAAAAACTAAGAAAAATAAAATTCTAGAAATTAAAAAAAAATACAGTAAGAGAAATGAATTCCTTTGGTGAGCTCATCAGTAGATTGGGCACAGCTGAGGAAAGAATCAGCAATCTTGAGGATATGTTATAGCAATTGACTAAAATGAAATGTGGATAAAAAAATCGAAAAAATCTAAGAACTAAGACAATCTTAAATGTATAAAGTACACATAATTAGAATTTCAGAGAAGCAAGAAAGAACATACAAGTGAAAATATTTGAAGTAATGATGGTTAGAATTTTCTAAAATTAGTAATAAACACAAAACCACAGTTTCAGGAAGTTCAGAGAATAACAAGCAAGGTAAATACCAAAATACTACATATGGGCATATTGTATTCAAGTGCACAAAAGCAAAGATAAAGAGAAAATCTTGAAAAAAGCCAGAAAGGGGGAAAACTTACCTACAGAGGAACAAAAGTAACTACAATGGACTTTGTTGTAGTTGTTGTTAGTAGTCATCCAAACAGGAAATAATACAATGAAATATTTAAAATGTTGAAAGAAAAAAACCCACCAACCTAGAATTCTATGCCCAGAGACTGTTATTCCTTAAAAGTTAAAGAAAAATAAAGACTTTCTTAGATAAACAAAACTAAGAGAATTTATCATCAGTGCAACTAACTTGCTGAAAAAAGAAAATATTTTAAGACACAATGCAGACAGAAGGAAAATAATAAAAGATCTGAAAGTTGAATCTACATAAAGTAAGGGAGATCATTAGAACAGGAATAAATGGCCCAGCCAGTGTGGCTCAGTTGGTTGGGTATCATCCCATACACCAAGAGGTCGCTGGTTGGATTCCCAGTCAGGGCACATTTCAGGCTTGATCCCCAGTAGGGAGCATGCAGGAGGCAGTCGATCAATAATGCCTATCTCTCTCATGGATATATATATATATATTTTTTTAAAATACATTTTATTGATTTTTTACAGAGAGCAAAGGAGAGGGATAGAGAGTTAGAAACATCGATGAGAGAGTAACATCGATCAGCTGCCTCCTGCACACTCCCTACTGGGGATGTGCCCGCAACCCGTACATGCCTTTGACTGGTAATCGAACCTGGGACCCTTGAGTCCGCAGGTCGATGCTCTATCCACTGAGCCAAACTGGTTACAGCTCTCGTGGATATTTCTATATCTCTCTTCCTCTTCCATTCTCTCTCTCTAAAAAAATATAAAAAATATTTTTAAAAAAGATATATTATGATAATGCTAATTAAAATAAAACTTGAATAACCATATTAATCTTAAGCAAGGAAAATTTCAGAAAAAGAAAAATTATGAGGAATAAAAAGGATTACATAACAATAAAGGAACAAACTCTCCCAGAACTCATAACAATCCTTAACCTAAGAGCAAACTGTAAAATATGTGAAGCAAAAACTGATAGAACTGAAAGGGAAAAAATAGGTAACTTCACTATGATAGTAGACATCAACACCTCTCTTTCCATGATTGATAGATTAAGGAGGCAGCAAATCAATAAGAATATAGTTGAAGTGAACACACCATCAATCAACTTGATCTAATTGACATTTATAGAGAACTCCATCTAACAACAGCAGAATATAAATTCATCTGAAGAGCACAAGGAACTTTCATCAAGATAGAGAAAATTCTGGGCTACAAAACAATTTCACAGACTAGAAGTCATACAACTTATTTTTAAGGACCACAATGGAATTATACTAGAAATCCATAATAGAAAGATAGTAAAAACATCTTAAAATATTTGAACACTAAATTCAAATATATTTTTAAAAATATGTTTTATTGATTTTAGAGAGAAGGGGAGAGAGAGAGAGAGGGGGGGAGAGAGAGAGAGAGAGAGAGAGAGAGAGAGAGAGAGAAACATCCATGAGAGAGAAACATCATTTGGCTGTCTCCTGCATGCCCCCAACTGGGATCAAGCCTGCAACTTGAGCATGTGCCCTGACCTGGAATCAAACTGGTGACCTCTTGGTGAATGCGACCCTGCTCAACCAGATGAGACATGCTGGCTGGGCTGTGGTAATTTTTTTTATAGTAGCAAAAGTCAACTAATAAAACAGGTGGAAAAATTATCACCAAAATGTTAGCAAACTGAATCCAACAATGTGTAAAAGGAATTATATGTCATAACCAAGTGGGCTTTATTTCAGGTATGCACGGCTGGTTCAACATTAAAAAATCAATTAGCCCTAGCTGGTTTGGCTCAGTGGATAGAGCATCGGCCTGTGGACTGAAGGGTCCCAGGTTCCATTCTGGTCAAGGGCATGTGCCTGGGTTGAAGGCTCGATCCCCAGTAGGGGGCGTGCAGGAAGCAGCTGATCCATGATTCTCTCTTATCACTGATGTTTCTATCTTTCTCTCCCTTACCCTTCCTCTCTGAAATCAATAAAAATATATTTAAAAAAATCAATTAATATAACCCACCACACCAATAGCTAAAGAAGAAAAATAATTTGATCTGTCAATCTATGAAAAAGCATTTAATTAAATCCAACATCTATTCATGACAAAAATTCTCAGCAAAGAATAAAGGACATCATCAACTTTATAAAGAATATCTACAAAAATCCTAAACCTAAAGTTAGCATTATACATAATAGTGAGAAATATATGCTTACCTTCTGATATCAAGAACATGGTAAGGATGTCTTGTCACAACACTCCTATTTTACTTCTTACTGGTAGTCCTTGCTAGAGCAATAAGACAAGAGAAGGAAATAAAATGAAAAACAGATTAGGAATAAATAAATAAAACTGCCATTGTTGACAGATAACATGATATTCTATGTATAACATCTCCCAAAAGGAAGAAGAAAAAAAAAAGGAGAACCAAAAACAGAAATACAAAAACCTCTTGGAACTAATAAGCAAGTAGAGCATAGTCACAGGATTCAAAGTTAATGTACAAAAGTCAATTACTATTAGAATTTGAAATTAGAAAAGCAATACCATTTGTAATAGCACCCAAAATTAAAATTCTTAGGAATAAATTGAACAAAATACAGATTGGATTTATATATGGAAAATTTTGATAAGAAATCAAAGATATATATATAAATATAGAGATTCTTGTTCATAGTTTGTAAGACTCAATATTGTTAAGATGTCATTTTTTCCAAGTATGATCTATAGGTTGAATACAATCCCAACCAAATTCTCAGCAAGCTATTTTGCCGACATTGACAAACTGCTCCTAACGTTTACATAGAAAACCAAAAGACCTAGAATAGAACAATATTGAATAAAGAAGGACAGAGTCAGGACTCACACTATTCCATTTCAAGATTTGCTATCCTACCTAATAAAAGGGAAGTATGCAAATAACCATCACTCTGCTACGCCCATGATTGGGCTGGCGGCAGGCTGGGGGCGGGACTTGGGGTGGCCAATTGGGCTGACAGGATGAGCGGGGGGCGGGGACTCCCAAGTCCCCGCCCCCCATTCCTCCCGCAGGCCCCAACAGCCGGCACTGTGGGAGGACCGATGGAGCCGGTGGAAGGCGCCGGTGGCGGAATTCAGGGTGGCTGATTGTGTGGCTGCCAGCACCAGTTTTCTGCCAGCATCAGTTTTCCTCTGGCCACCCGCCAATCGGAGCACCTCCCGATCGGAGTTCCTCTCAGGGTGGCAGATCGCGCTGGTGGGAGGCGCTTCGATCGGCGGGTGGCCAGAGGAAAACTGCTGCTGGCAGAAAACTGGTGCCGGCAGCCAGGTGAAGGACGGTCTATTGCACGAAACTTCCTGCAACGGGCTTCTAGTAAAACTATAATAATTAATACAGCATTGCATTGGTGAGAGAAAAGATGCTTGACATCATTTGCCACTAGGGGATTGCAAATTAAAATAAGAATGAAAATACCATGACACACACGTTATTAGGATGACTAAAAATCAAAGCACAGACAACACCCAACTCTGAAAAAAATGCTGAGCAACATTGCTGGTGCAAATGCAAAATAATATAGCCACTTTGGAAGAAAGTTTGGCAGTTTTACCACACAATCAAGCAATACATGTGAATGTTTCTAGCAGTTTTATTCATATCCACCAAAAAGTGGATACAACCAAGATGTCCTTTAATAGGTAAGGGGATAAACAAACTGAGGTACATCTGCATGACAAATTACTACTTAGTATACTCAGTGTTAAAAAGAAATGATCTATCAGGTATGAAAACACATTGAGGAATCTTAAACACATATTGCTAAGTGGAAAAGAGCCAGTCTAAAAAGGTATATACTATGCAATTCCTATTATATAATACACTGGAAAATGCAAAACTATAGAGATAATAAAAAGATCACTGGTTATCAACTGTTTAGGAGGATGTGGGGAAAATTGAATAGGTGAAGCACAGACTTTTTTTTACAGTGCTAAGAGTATTTCGTGTAATACTACAGGGTGTGGCAAAAGTAGGTTTACAGTGGTGAGTATGCAAAACAGTTTATTGTATTACTAGAGGCCTGATGCACAAAATTCGTGCAAGAGTAGGTCTTCGCAGCTGCAGGCAGCTGTCTGGATCCTCGATCCCGTGGCTGCAGCCCTGGCTTCATCTGGAAGGACTTCGGGTAATATGCTAACTAGATATTACCCTTTTATTATTATAGATTATTTATTAAATTATTTTTCACCCAAACAACCTACTTTTGCCCCACCCTGTATAAGGATGAATACAAGACATTATCCTTTTATCAAAATTATAGAATGTAACAGTACAGAGTGAATTTCAAGTATTCAAATAAAACACACACACACACACACACACACACACACACAATTCAACCAGAGGAAAAGGTATTGATCTGAGTAACTCTGGAGACAAGTGGAATCTGTAATTTTAAAGGCAAAGGAGCTGCACAGTTAAGTAAATGGGTAGGAAATGGTGGTGCCAGTGTCTCCGGATAAGAGCCGTAGTCTACAAATAGGCAGGGGGTGGGGGTGGGGCTAGAGTCATCTACATGGTGGTGGCGTATGTTTGGAGACATCAGTATAAAGTCATGTTGAGCTTAATACAGACACAAATGTTTGCACACAGAAATATTTACAGGTGTGTCTGTAGACATGCGTTGGTACACACACATATACCACTATTTCCTTGTGCTGTCAGCTCAGAGAGCCTAGAAGCCATGAACACACCTTGTCACTGAAATCTTAGTTTCTAAACTATTTCAATAAAAGAGGCAGAGGGCTCCTTGGAGAAACGGCTACTTGTAGACTAAGGAAAACATGTACAGGATGATCCTGGTTCAGCTTGTAGTGACAGAAAGATAGGAAGTGCTCAAAACATAAACGAACAAACAAAACCACCCCTAAACACAAGCAGCACACATGGAGGGGGTGGTGGCAGAGGCCCACAGGAGGCAACTGGAAGAGCTCCCTTGGCCAAAGCCAGAGAAAATTGGAGCAACAAAATAAAATAGTAATATTGTCTTACAGCCCAAAGCATAAAGCAAATACCCACGAGTCCACAGTAATATAAACACGTGGTTGATGAATGGGGAGGAAGAGACAAAGCTGCATAAAGAAATATTCTGAGTAACACACTCTGCTTTCATAGCGGTGGATCCATATTGCCTCAGCTGGGTGAGATCAGCATTAACAGTGATAAACCATGTGGAAAGTACCCCTTGATATGATGTGATGGGAATGGCACTTTACTTCTGTGGTCTTTCTCCTTAAAGCCCATAATCTCAGTCTAACCATGAGAAAACAGCAGACGAGTTCCAATAGAGGGACATTCTACAAAACACCTGACCAGCACTCCTCACAACTGTCAGGGTCAACAAAACCAAGGCTAAGTCAGAGAAACTGTCATAGTCCAAAGAAACCTAAAGGGATGGGACAATGGAACCCAATGCTGCATCCTGGGTGGGATTCTGGAACAGAAAAAGGATGGTGAGTGGCAATAAGGAAATGGAATAGGTGTGCATCAATACACTAATTATAGCGAATACATCATATTAATGTAAGATTGTATGGTGTTAGTAATAGAGGAGTCTGGGTCCTCAGTTTCTGGGAACTCTATACTATTTTCTCAATTGCTCTATAAATCTACAAGTTTTCTAAAATTAACTTTATTAAAAATTACTCTCAGAACTTTGCCAGCAGAGTCCCCACAAGCTGGTGGTCTTTGTGAGAAGTCAGATGGCAGCTCCCTCGTGGGGACAGGACTGTTCCGTCCTCTGGAAGAGTTCAGACTTTGTTTTGCTAAGTCCATGCTGTTCTGACATTTCAGGACAGTCTTTCAGATGTGGTCTTCTGTCATTTATCTTGATCACCACCTCACACTATAGCCTTTTTATTCTGAAGAATGTTGTATGTGTGTGTTTTTTTTAATCTCTGAGTTTCTTTCATTCTATATTTGATAAATTTCTCTCCTTTCTCTGATCTCCTTTCTAGAAACTTTCATTAGTGAGTTGTTGAGCTGCATGGGACTGGGTCTCAGTGTTGTCTTCATCCCGTCTACTCCTATTATTCGGATTTATGTCCTAGGAGAAGTAGCATACTCTGTTTTCCCTCCTTCCATTGACATTTTGTTTTAGCCATTTAATTTTTAATTTTTAAGAACTCTTCTTAAAAATTAATTTTTTAAAATTTTTGAAATACATTAAAATTAAAAAAAATTTTAAATTTGAAATGCATTAATTTTTAAATTTATTTCAATTTTTTAAATGTATTTCAAAATATTTTCTGATTTTTTTTCACTTTTCAGCATCTTGTTTTTTAATAGATAAATTTCCTCTCAAATTTCATTGAGGTTAAGAAATATAATTACCTTATTTATCTTTTCACTCACGTGATTTATTGATTGTTGCTCCTGTTCATCTGGATGGTTTTTCTTTGTCTGTGCTGCTGGTTTTCATGAATCTCTGTGAGATGCGGAGCCAGGTGAGGGTGGCTGGAGCCGATGTGCAGTTCCTGTGCACTGTTGCAGACTCGGGTGAGAAGCTGGCTTCCCTTCAGGATGTCCTGGAAGGGAACGTGCTGCCTGTGAAAGGAAGGTCAGGAAAGTGCAGCATCAGGAGGGCTTTACTCTGTACCAAGAGGAACCAGTGATGTAAACTCCTGCTGGGCAATTTGCTTAATTTATTTGGAGGAGAGACTTTTGTATTGCCCACTCTGGGCGGAACCAGGCTTCAGAGACTCAGCGTGAGGGTGGGGCAAGTGGCATGCTACTGCTGCTTAAACTTCCCAAGAGTCCTCCCCTCTCCACCCCCATCTCCCTACATTCACGACAGCCCCTGCCATCTCCAGGCTGGAGCTTCTCATGGATCCTTCTGGAAGACAGGCTGGTCCTCCCGCCAGAGCTTTCTCCTCAGCACACGGCCGTCTGCTTCTCGCAGCCAGCCATCCTGAGTGGCTTGTCCGTTGAATGTCCATTCCCCATTTCTGTGTGCTTATAGGTTTATTTCCTTGACATTTCCTGAACTTTGAGAGAGAAGGGGAGAAAAAGGCATGTGGCATATCTGCTACCTTGAAGTGAAAGCCTCAAATTACTTTTTAAATAAAAAAACAGATACACAACAAAATGTAAAACGCATTAATTTAAACTGGTTTATATTCTTTAAAAAAATTTTTTTTAATGTATTTCAAAGAGGAAGGGAGAGAGAGAGAGAAACATCAATGATAAGAAAGAATCATTGATTGGCTGCCTCCTGCAAGCCCCCTACTGGGGATGGAACCTGCAACCCAGGCATGTGCCCTGACCAGGAATTGAACCATGATCTCCTGGTTCATAGGTCAACATTCAACAGCTGGGCAACACTGGCCAGGCTTTTTATTCTGATTCATAAATAGGTGGAAAGCTCTTGAGGATTGCAATTTATATTTCTTAGTCTCCTCAAGTTTTATAGAGACCGTTTTGTCTAATTTCTTTTCTTTACACCGGAGGAGACCAGGGCTCTGAGCAGAGCCTTGTGGGGAAGCATGTGGGTTTTGGAGTAAGACTGATCCCATTTGAGTTCCAGCTTTCTCACGGGCTGTGAGACTCTGAACAAGTACCGAATGTCTCTAAGCCCCAATTCTCCCACCTATGAAATGAGGAAAATGGAACACACTTAATCGAGCTGTTGTAAGAGTAGAATGAGATTACATATGCAAAGTGTCCAGCATAGTGCTATAAATGGTCATAACCTAGGGAATACTGCTACATTATTACCATCCAGATTTCAACTACTTGGACACCCAATAAACATCGGCTTTTGTGGTTAATAATGATCATCTAATTTGATATCCTTTCACTTTGTGACCTTACAAGTGATCTACGTTGTATAAGGGAAGGGAGAAAGTAGTTGAGCTTTGCTGGGAAGAAAGATTAAGAGGGAAAATACTGCTACGAAGAGACAAATATAAAAAGAAAATATGAGGTGTGGCCGCCTGTGAGCAGCCTTCACCGTCCATATGCATTTTAGGTTTGTTTGTGAGTGACCTGTGTAAGTGACAATTATTAACAACATCCACATGTTCCACGGCAGCGCAGTCTGGAATGAAGACCAAGAGGGGATGAGATCAAAGTGGATACACTGGTTTTTGGAGCAGTCTGATAGGCGGAGGAGAGATGCTAGGAGGCATCTTACTTTTCCTCTCAATTAATAGTGTGATTATACAAACACCCTCTGAGCCCAGAGAACAAAACAAACAAAACTGCTCTGTGGGAACCAAAAGAAGCTTAGGGCAAACAGAAATTAAACAATCCAATGGAACAGGAGAAGCCAGGATGGAGAGTGGGGCCATGAGACAGGACATGCTTAGCCCCAACATCCCCGCCCAGGGCTGAATTCTGTAGTTGACTCAGCGGTTGTGAGGTGGTGGGGTGGTGGGGGTTGGTGGGGTGGTGGGGTGATGGGGTGCTGGGGTGCTGGGGTGCTGGGGTGCTGGGGTGCTGGGGTGGTGGGGTGCTGGGGTGGTGGGGTGCTGGGGTGCTGGGGTGGTGGGGTGGGGTGGGAGAGGCGGCAGAATCCCTCTTCTCAGTGTCATGTCAATTGCTGGGCTCTTTCTGTTGAGTGTGTGCTTTTCTCATTTGTGTGACCAGCCCCGCAGGGAATGAGAAAGCTCCTCCTGGCATACGTTTTCCCGTTTACCGGGTCGGTGTTTACATTAATAACACACCACCCTGTACGAGGTGCTCCCTCTGTTAACCCCACACAGCTGCTAATTAGCAGGTCACTTGCGGGTGAGAGCGTGCTTGTGCTGTGCCTCTTGGCTGGCTGTTGCGTTATTGTAACCACTGGAAGGCCCATGTGCAGCTGCCATGGGGTGTGCTCGGAGGGCCGTGTGTGTGATTACGGGCATTAGCCAGAGACGGAGCCTGCCAGCTGACATTCAAGAGGCAATAATACCTTAATTTCCCTCACAACACACTGGCTCTCTCACCGGAAATGTAGTTACACTCTGAACTCTGGGGCGGCTTGAAAATGCCAGCGAGCCCTTTCTGTCCAGGCCTGGGGCTCGCACACCAAGCCGTGGCCTCAGTTGCCTGCGGAACAACCAGGAGGCAACATTACTCCATATCTATCTATTTCCAAAGAAAAGATGCACCACCAGAGGAATCAGCTGGCTTTCACAGGGCATTCGGCACAATAAGAACAGTCTCCATGTGAAGGTTTTGCCCACCTGGCATCTCTGATTGGGCACAGTTCAGGCAATGGTTTGCCCTGTCGTAATGCTTGGAACCAACAACTGGAGCTTTCCTCTGGGCGCTTGCTCCCTGGGGCCCTAAAGTCCCCAGGCCTCTCCTCATGTTGTCTCGGCTGAAATATTTCTCCCCCATGCTCCACCCATCAAGGTGTGGGGAGAAGACCTTTTCTCTGTGGTGGCATTCCGGACCCGTCTCTCTTTCACTTCCAGAAGTTGTGTTTTTAGCACTTGGTATAGTCATTATAACATGTTATCTCTCATGGTATAATTATCTGCGCTCACACTGTCTCTCAGCGTTGGCTGGGAGAAGCCAGCGGCATCTGCTTCTGATTCACCTTGGTAACACCTTTGATGCCTTTCACCCAGCTGGTGCAAAAGGCAGTTGTTAAATCAATTTAAAACCTGTCTTAAAAGGCTGTGCTCATTTTGTATTTTAAAATATGTATAAAACTTTAAGCATAATGGCAAACACAAAAGTTAAAAAAGATGAATGTATTTGATTATTTAAAAATAAAGTCTATATTTAATACAGTATATATAAACAGATTTCTCCCTATAGGTTAGATAATATTTTGTATTTATTTTGTACCTATATAGTTATACATATATTTCTTTATATACACATTAGAGGCCCGGTGCATGAAAATTCATGCACTGGAGTGGGGGAGGTCCCTCAGCCCGGCCTGCCCCCTCTCACAGTCCAGGAGCCCTCAGGGGTGGGAGGCAATCCAGTGATCAAGGGAAGGCAACACCCCCATCAAACCTCAGCTGCTGCCACTGCTGGCAGCACAAGCCTTGACCCTGGTTACCTGAGCCTCTGGTGGCCCTGGGCAGCTGGGCACCCGACATCTGAGGCTTGCCTGCACCTCAGGCCAGCCTTGGGCAGCTGGGCAGCTGCCATCCGAGGCTTGCCTGTGCCTCGGGCTGGCCCTGGGAGGCTGGGGGCTGAGGGGACTGGGGGACTCCAGAGGTAGGCGCCCTGGCAGGGCTGAGGGGACTGGGCACTGCCATCTTATGGCTGTGGGCACTGCCATTTTTGAATGTGTGACAGTTAATTAGCATATTCCCTCCTTATTGGCTGTGGGTGCCACCATCTTTGTGAGGGTGTGATGGTCAATTAGCATATTCCCTCTTTATTAGATAGTATTCATAATCATATCTATATTTGTGTCTGTATCTAATATTTTGGTATTCTGTATCATTTAAATGAAATTGCAAAACTTTTAATGACCTAGAAAGACTTGAAACGATAAAAAGAAAATTATAAAACATTATAAATATGGTGAATACATATTCATATTAAAATATTCTGGTGATAAATATTTATGCACTTAAAATCCAGAAAGATATGCATAAATAATAATATTGATGAGATTTAGATTACTTTTGCTTTCTTTATTTTGATAATATGTATTTTCTAAAATGTTTACAATGTATATATAAAGCTTTTGTACTCAGAGGAAATTATTATTAATATATAATTTTATTAATATATTTTTAAAGTTTTATAAGAGAAAAGACTTTAGCATATCCAAATTCTCTTTAAAATAATCTCCCAGCTGCCCTGGATGGTGTGGCTCAAGTGGTTGGAGCACCTTCCCATTCACTGAAAGGTCGTGGATTTTATTCCTGGTCAGAGCACATACTCAGGTGGTGGGTTTGATCCCTGGTCGGGGCTTGTATGGGAAGCAACCAATCGATGTTTCACTCTCACATCGATGTTTCTCTCTTTCTCTCTCTTCCTTACCCTCTCTTTAAAAATCAATGAAAATGTCCTCAGGTGAGGATTAAAAAATAACTCCAAGCCAAAAAGTGATGTTGGAAAGTGGTAGTTGTTTTTGTTTGTTTTGCTTTTTTTTTTATGCTTAATAAGTAGGCTTACTTTATTGTATATGAATTACATATTTCAGGGTTGGGGTAGATAATGTGTGTCTGGGTTCACAGGTGCAGCAGGAGTTGGGCAGGAAGCTAAGACATTTTGAAGGGGAAAACACCAGTGCTGGGGCTAGAGCAATATTAAATCAAACACTGACTTTAGGTAGTTATTTGTTTATGTTGTGTATATGTTGTAAAAGGTGCACACTTAGTTGAATTAGGCAGTAGCTAAGGAGCAATTAACCAAGCTTGCTGAGATTGCCACATCCAAGGCAAAATGCTTCTCATCTTGAAAAACATCTTTTTAAATCCTTATGGCTATGGTTTAAATATGATAATTGTATCCATTTTACAAAAGAGAAAATTTAGCCCTAACTGGTTTGGCTCAGTGGATAGAGCATTGGCCTGCAGACTGAAGGGTCCCAGGTTCGATTCCAGTCAAGGGCATGTACCTTGGTTGCAGGCACATCCCCAGTAGGGAGTGTTCGAGAGGCAGCTGAATCAATGTTTCTCTCTCATCGATGTTTCTAACTTTCTATCCCTCTCCCTTCCTCTCTGTAAAAAATCAATAAAATATATTTTAAAAAAAGAGAAGAAATTTAGGCTTCAGTTAGATCATTTCACCATATCACCATGGCTGAGCCAGGACTCCAAACCAGTCTACTTGATTCAATGCCCCAGACTCTGACTGCCTTCCAGATAGCAAACGTTCATCAGCAAAGCATCTAAGTGTGTTCTGGATTCACAGTTCTTTAAGTTTTGCCCTAAGCCTTCATTTTTATAGACAACGTGCTGAGCAAAGGTGTACTTAAGTGTGGAGGATGTGGTTGGTGCCCTGCCCAGATCCCCTTCTCAAGGCCAGTGGTATCCTGTCTTTAGCCTCCATGGGTGGTGTCTTCTGATGGCTAAAGTCAGCCCTGTCTCCAGGGATGCCCCACGTGGAGGGGAACCATCCTGATCAGGAGATTGCACCCTCCTTCCTCACGCTGTGGGGCAGAGAGGTGAGACAGCCAGAGGTCACTGACTGACAGACACAGGGACATGAGGACCTCCTCCTAGCTTTGAGGTGGACCCTAACCCATGGTGTGACTTGTGCTCCAGGGTTCTCCATGGGATCAGGCAGAAGCCAGTCTGGAGCTCAGAGCACATCCTGGCTCAGCTTTTTTCCTCTACTCCATCTGCCTCCCCTACTCCCCTTCTCCTAAATCACTCATGAGAAACTCCCCATCTCAGGCTCTGCTTCTGGATGCCCCACCTGAAACATTCAGATATGTGAATAATTGAATGGAAGTATTTTATGATGCATTAAATGTGACTTCTATAAGTAAATTCAACATCTTTCATATGTTTGAGTTATTTGTGTTTCCTAGTCTGTGAACAGTCTATTCACAAGCTTTGCTCATGTCAAATGCTGCCTAATGTCTGCTTGCTACGTTACTCTTCTTTTTCAAAATCCTCCTCACTACCTTTATTTATTTTTGCATATGTTAACTTTAAAATTAGATTGTCTAATTCTCCCATAAAATCATGTTGGGATTGTAGTGCATGTATAGATGAAGTAGGATGAATTCACAATCCTTATGATGTTGGGTCTTCCAGCTAAAGCACGGGACGACTTCATTTATTTAAACTTCCTTTGTGTTCCCCAGGAGAGACTGCACTTCATTAAGTTTATTCCTATGTATTTATTTACTTACTTTTATTTTTGCAAATGAAGTCTTTTATTTCATTATGTATTCTAATCGCTTGTTTTCCTATGTGTATGTTATTGATTTCTGCATATTGATTTTTAGTCTGTATATTTACCATGTGTTCATATTGTAATATTTTGGGTTGATTCAATAGTATTTTGCAGGAATATAATCATAGCACTACAGTGACAATTTTACCTCCTCTTTCTCAATATTTACACCTCTAATTTTTTCTCTCATTTAATAATATTGGCCAGAATCTCCAGAATAAAGATAAATAAATGTACATTATAACCATTAGTGGACATTCTTTTATTGTCTCTGATTTAGGTAGAAATTCTTTTAGTGTTCTTTTTCCATTAAGCTTGATGCTGGCTTTTGTTTGAGACAGATGTATTTTAGCATCTATGCATCTCTCTATTTCATTAATTTATTAAGAAGACAATTAGATTTCTGCTTAATTAAAAAGGGGATAGGGAATCAGTTCATCTCTAAAACTGGTAAAAATAAAGAAATGATTACTCATTTATTTTACATTTTCTATTTGATCAGTACCACTAAGTCACCCAATAGCAGGTAAGCAGAAGCACCTTTTACAGTATTTCAGCTGATTAGGGGAAAAGGGAAATGAGAGAGTTAGACTATCATCATTTCACAATTTCCAATGAATTAATGCATCTAGGCATTGGGAATCAATGACTGAACATTGTAAGAAGAGGAACAACCAGTTATATGTTTTTTGATGAAAAACTACAAAACCGCCTATATTTGCAAAGGTATCCACCTAAGTCTGAAAAGCCTCTCAATCCAGCTGCTAATGTGAACAAATGCAGAAGACAGAGACCTGTTAAACCGTGCTGTGAGTCTACAATCTAAGTAAAATGGAGGCTGTGGGAAAATCTGCATGCCAAAGGTGTAGATTCCTCAACAGGTAAGTTATAAAGAAAATATAGCCAAAAAGGAGGCATGTGTAGATTAAAAACTTAAAAGACATATTAATAAAAAGTTGACAAGTGCAGTAATAGGTACAGATATACACAGGTGATTAGACAAAGAAATGTAAGGTTGAAATACTATCAAAGTCAGGACGATGGTTACTTTTAGAAAAGGACACACAACAGAGCTTCTAAGATAATTAAAAAATGCCTAGTTTTTTACTCAAAAGGTACTAGTTATAAAGGTGTAGTTTGTCAACTGAAGTTTGTCGCCACCAATCCGTCGCCACCAATTCAATGCCAATAGAAATCCCCAATTTGGGGTGAGCTGAAAGGGAAGAATTTGTTCATTGAAAACAGCTCAATTGTGTTATAGCTCAACTGCAAAACAGCCCAACTGTGAGACAGCTCAGTGAAGCAGCTCAGGCGAAGTGGCTCTAGGGTTACAGCTCCCGCTTGGGTGTCGCAGCTCAGCTCTGGGGACACTCAGTCTGTGATGGAAAATGAAGTGCACTCAGCTGAAGCAAAGGTGAAGCTGTCTTATGTAGACAAGAGTGCCCAGCCATGGTCTCTGGCCCATTTCCATGCAAATTAAGACTCCAAATCCTAATTGTTTATTGGTCCAAATAGCACTATCTTGATTGGTCAGAATGGAGCTACTCTGATTGGTTGGCAAAGATGCAAATGAGGACTTAGCTGTGTAGGTCCAATTGGATGGGAAAATTTTCAGTCCTATTGGTCAAAATTTGAACCTAGGAGCTTTCTTACAAGGATCAACTCCCATGGTAGGAACAACGTGCAGGAGGCTTGGCAGCCCAGTCTGTGTCTTTTCCCTGAAACACAGTGTGTATGAGGGAACCTCTGTGGACAATGGCTGCTTTACTCTGCTTATGAATTTGAGCCCAGCTAACCCCGAGGAGTTCTTTTTGGCAGGTATATTCTCATTGGGGTCAACAACTTCCTTTTATCAATTTTTGTGTGGTTTTCTATATTTTGTGTTTTATTTTATAGTAAATGGGTTAAATTAAAATGGAGGGAAGGTTGGTTAGTTTTTGTATTTGGGGAAAAGTAGACCTGACAAGTATTCCAAGTAGCCAGCTTTACAAGGCGAATGGCTGCCAGGAAGATAGGAGTTACCTAGAAGGTCAAGCAGGTGGAATAGGAAGATTTGTGCAGTGGCGTGCTGGTAAGCCAGATTTCTAAGTAAAGATGCCTTGGTTTGTAGCATATTGCTCATTTTTATGATGTAGATACTCCCAAACTCTCTTCCAAGCTCCAAAGTGTTGTTTGTGAATGTGGATAGATGTGCAGCATCGGTTCTTACCAACCAGTGAGAGCCCATTCCGGGGCATTGCTAGGTGTATCAGCACTGAGATACATTTGGTTGTCTTCCACTTTGTTTTGGGATAGACCAATGTCTGGGGCTTAGTACAATGTTGTGTTTCTATGAACAGAAACATTGACTTGTTTTGATGAAAGCTTGAAATGAAATAGAAGGTCTTTGTGAGAATCAGGCACAAAGGCCAGGGAGACGCTCATGCTTGCTTCCTTTCCCATTTGTATTCCTTAAAAGATGCCAACTTTTATATAAAGTGGGAAAGAGTGTCTCTCTCCCTGATCCTCTGTTGAAACCATGAGAAGTCTTAGAAAAAAGGTTAGATGATGCAGCTGAGCTGATAAATGATTTAGGGTGGCAGAGTTATGGCAGGGTGTGATGAGAGAAGGCCAGGAAGCTAAATGTTTCTTACTTGAGTGATTAAATAATGTCTGCCTCTGGTTGCATGAACGTGGAAGATATCAGGAACGTAGCAAAGCTGCAAGCTCAAGTGTACTACCCTGTGAATTAAGCCAATATATACGTTTCAGGGAAATCAAATTTTATGGCTTAATGAGTTTTGAAAATTGATGTAAGAGAGATAAATATTAATATGGCCTCTCCTCTGAGCCCCATGCTTCTGGCACCGCAAGAACACATGAGGCAAAGTTTCTCTAGCACTGATTTTTGCAAGATTATCAGAGGCTGAGAATCTGGCTCTGCCTCAGAATCACTCAGGAAAATTGTTGCAAATCCAGCTTCCAGAGCCCTGCTTTAGAGATATTGGATTAAAAGATTTGGGGCAGGGTTCAAAAATTTTTATTTCCAAAAAATCTCTCCAAGTGGTTCTTATGTGACCAGTCCACAAGAAGGTGTTTTGGAATGCTAACTTACTTGGCAGGAACATACCTTGGGGCAGGGAGCCTGGCAGTAGGGAGGGAGGACTGGAGTGAATAAGGATGGACAATAGAAGCAACTGCTTCCCAGTGACCAGAAACGACCCTCAGAATTGTTATAAAGTGATTCAGCATCTTTTCAAGCACCCCCAGTACCTGTTCCCATGCTCAGTGATGGCCTTTCTCAGTCTCTGGTCTGCACCCCCAGTAATTCATGCTGGGTTCTTCCAATCTCATATATTATAACCAAAGAAAAAGATTTCTCAGACTACTCTGCCATCCTCCTGGCAATTTATCGGGGGAAAGAACATTAAAGCAAACTTTATTCTTCAGTTGCAAACCTTCAGACAGCACACAGGTAAGTAAAGGAGGTGTGGACTTAACTCAAGGACTCTCTCTGAGATGTTAAAAACATACTTTATAACTGGCCTTCTATGAACAATGTATACCTTTCCTAATACTACAAAAAAAAATCAGGTAAACAATATGAATCATTTAGTAAAGAAGCTTTTCCTCTTAGTTCTTATTAGATCAAAGTTTTCCCTCATTCTAACTTAATTGAACGAGATAAAGCATATTACATATCTAGTCCTGCTGCTTGCACACAGTAAAATCTCAGTACAGCATAGCTCCCTTCTCATTTCCTATGGCTCCAGTGGACACTCAGACAACATAAACACTTTGTAGCAGCTCCAAGAACAAAATTAATCTGGGAATATGACTCAGCAATAGAATTCACAGTTGAATTCTGCTTGCAATTCAAAGGTGGACTGTGGAGTGGACTCCCTAACTCAATATGGAGGATCTCATTGAAGTACTCAGAGTGATTAGGGGTCTTTTAAACTTGGCCTCACTTTTAACATGACTGGGAAACAGTGTAAAGAGTTGTGGTTGAGAGCACAGATTGCAGAGTCAGGGAGTGCTGGGTTTCTGTCTAGACTTAACGCTTTGTGGTCTTAGGTAAATCTGAGCCTTGGCTTCCCTGCTTGTAAGATTGGTGTGTGTGTGACTTCATAGGGTTGTAAGCAATACTAATGTAATTCAAGAAGAGTCATCAGTATTGTTCCTCAATAAAAATAATTGCTGTTTATGTATTATTACTTTCTGAATATGCACCTAATACATAGACTACAAAGAAAACAGACAGATCCTTATCTAATTTTAAACTCTGGTTGATTGGACACTGTTAACCAAAAACTGATGGTATCTTTCTCTGCAGTATCATTCACTATCCTTCTGTTCTTCTTAAAAATTACATTCTTCAGGGTGGTCAAAGATGGCAGCAGAGTAGATAGATGTTATACCTGCCTCCTCCCAGGACCAAACTGGAATTACAAATAAAATATAGAGCAATCAACCTGAAGACTAGCTGAAGACTGGCTTGAGAGAAGTCTTATAATCAAGAATTTACAGAAGAAGCCATGTCAAGACTGGTAGGAAGGGTAGAGTCATGGAAAGGCCAGCCCCTGCTCCCCTCGTGGCAGCTGAGGTTGCAGAGGGATAGCTCAGCTACAAAGGTTCCCCTGAGGACTGTGCATTCTCAACCCCACGCCAGGTTCCCCAGCCCAGCAAACCAGAGCCAGGAAGAGGAGCTCACATAACATCTAGCTGTGAAAATTAGCTGGAATTCTGTCTGCCAGGGAGAGATGAGAGTCTGTTAGAGACACAGGCACTTTCTTAAAGGCCCAGCACACAAAATGACATTCATGGCCACTCACCCTTGGCTCCATCAGAGGGAGGGCATAGTGAACTACAGTCTTGAGAGGAGAGACTGGGGTGTGTGGCTCTGGGGAGCAAACTGAGGGGACAGCCACTGGGAGCTGTGTGCAGAGTCACACTCCTGCACCGCAGACAGCATTTTTCTTGGATGGAGCACTCCTTTTCCTATGGCTTCAGCTAGGGGCAAAGCAACAGTCCCACTCTTTGCTCTCCCTGTGGCCCCACCCTGCAGAGATCACACCCTACTGAAGAGTCAGGTCCCTGGGCCCAGGTAGAGGTCTGGGCAGACCCAGGAGATGTCAGTGAATGAGTTGTGTGGCTTTGGGGCTGGGGCCATTACCCCCACTTTCCCATGAAACTGACTACCTGCCCCCCCTTCCCCCCTGGGAGATCAGCTAACTCCACTTCCCTGGCTCTTAGTGCTCCACCTTGCAGAGTTCTGGACAAAATCCAGAACAGATTGAGTTGTGTGACTCTGGGGCAGGAATCACTTCCCCCAACTTTCCTCAAGCCTAACCAGCACTTCCCCTTCTCCCAACTACTCGTGGCCCTGCCCTGCTGAGATTGGGCTCCTGGCAGAATCTGGGACAGACTGGCTCTAGGATTGGGGACATTTTTCCTCACACACTGAGGTAGTATAGAGCCCTCCCTTCACACAGACAAATCTTGGTCTGTTTGGGCCAGATAAATGCTGCTGGCGTCACCTAGACCACTCCTTGAGATGCCACCCAACCATAAAGGTATGCAAACTCCAGTGGCAGCTAGACTGTGTATACCCATGGTATTTGTTGATTGACCTCAGACCCAGCACTAGCACTGAGTTTGAACCTGTGTAGATCTGGTGAACACCACTTGCTTCTACTTGGTGACTCACTGAGAACATACTTCATGCAACTTAAATACCGCTAAAGGTTCTTTTGGAGACTAAGCTGAATAAGCACCTGGCAGGGGGATACAGGCAGAAAAGACCTTGGGGTTTCTTGGCACTTTTGATGACTTAACCCAGGCACAGAATTGGTGAAAATATTTTTCCTGTGCACACCCAGGCCAAGCAGACCCAGCCACAAACTGTGGATCACTTTGTAGCTCCAAATATGTCTATCCGGGATCAGTTGCAAACAGAGTCTGACACTGGCCTGTACCAGAGTGCCTCCCAAGAGGGCCTAAAGCCAGTACACCCAGTGGCCAGTTTTAGACAACATCAGAGCAGGATCTGGTAAGCTACACAAGCAGCACATCCAAAGGAAGATCTCACCAGGCACCAGACCCTGCTGAGGTGAATTCTGCTCTGTATAGTCAGTGCCTGCAGAGCAGCTCATACACTGTGGTTGGGATTGATCCTCACAGTCAGCTAACCTGAGGGTCAATACCATGCCCAAATGGGCCAATAGAAATCAAGGGTCAATTACAACAGGAGAGCCCAGATAACCCACATAAGGGACATTCCTGGAGCACCCAGTGCAGATGATCTAAGAGAATATGCTGCTGGGTCCTACAGGACACCTACTATATACACCGTACCAAGACTGGGAGCTATAGCAGAACTACCTAATACATAACAATAAACACAAGAAGGGAGTCAAAATGGGAGAAAAAGAAACATGCCTCAAATAAAAGAACAAGAAATCTCCAGAAAAATAACTAAATGAAATGGAGACAAGCAATTTATCAGATATAGAGTTCAAAAGAACGGCTATAAGGATGCTCAAGGAAATTAGTGAGAACTAAAGCATCATGAAAAGGGACATAAAAAACATTAAAAACAGTCATAAAAGAAGAATACAATATCTGAAATGAAGCATACACTAGAAGGAATAAACAGTAGGTTGGATGAAGCAGAGTGATGAATCAGCGATTTGAAAGACAAGATAGAAAAACACACCTAGTCAGAACAGCAAGAAGAAAAAAAGAATTAAAAAACAACAACAAGGATAGCCCTAACAAGTTTGGCTCAGTGGATAGAGTGTCAGCCTGTAGACTGAAGGGTCCAGGTTCGATTCCAGTCAAAGGCATGTACCTTGGTTATGGGCACGAATATGCAGGAGGCAGCTGAATCAGTGTTTCTCTCTCATCGGTGTTTCTAGCTCTCTATCTCTCTCTCTTCCTCTCTGTAAAAAAAAACAAAACAAAACAAAAAAAATCAATAAAAAAATATATATATAAAAAACAAACGAGGATAGTTTAAGGGAACTTTGGGACAACATGAAGCATACCAACCTCTGAATCATAGGGGTACTAGAAGAAGAAGGACAGCAAGGATTGAGAACCCATTTTAAGAAATAATGACTGAAAACATTACTAACGTGATGAAGGAAAATGATACACAAGTCCAGGAAGTGCAGAGAGTCCTAAACAAGATGAACCCAAAGAGGCCCACACCAAGACACATCATAATTAAAATGACAAAGGTTAAAGACAAAGAGAAAACCCTAAAAGCAGCAGGAGAAAGATAGTAAGTTGCCTACAAGGGAGCTCTCAGAAATCTCTGTTTTATCAACAAAAACATTTCAAGCCAGAAGGGATTCATTTAAAATTTTTAAAATGAAAATCCTGTACCTGTAACCAAGACTACTTTGCCCAGCAAGGCTACCACTTAAAATTTAAGGAGAAATAAAGAGCTTTCTAGACAAGGAAAAGCTAAAGGAATTTGTTACCACCGAACCAGTATTATAAAAATTGTTAAAAGGTCTTCTTTAAGAAGTAGAAGAAAAAACAAAGAAACATAGTTAAAAGAATAAAAAGCCAATAAATATGTACCTATCAATAACCACTTTATATATAAACTAGAGGCCTGGTGACAAAATTCATGCATGGCGGGGGTGGGGGTGTCCCCTCAGCCCAGCCTGCACCCTCTCCAATCTGGGACCCCTTGGGATGTCCGACTGCTGGTTTAGATCAGGTTAAACCGGCAGTAGGACATCCCTCTCCCATTGGCCTAGTTGCCCCTCACTGCCCCCCCTGCCAGCCTAATCGCCCCCAACTGCACCCCCCCTGCTGGCCTGGTCACCCCTAACTGCCCCCCCCTTGCCATCCTGGTCACCCCAACTGCTCCCCCTGTCAGCCTAGTCACCTCTCACTGCCCCCCAATGCTAGCTTAATCATCCTCAAATGCCCCGCCCTGCCAACCTCGTCACCCCTCACAGCCCCCCCACCAGCCTGGTTGCCCCACGCAGCCTGCAGATTGGTGCAGCTGCTGTGCAAAACACTATGGAGTTTCTTCAAAAAATTAAAAATGGCCCTGGCCAGGTGGCATGGTTAGTTGGTGTGTCATCCCACACACCAAAAGTTTGTGGGTTGGACATCTGGTCAGGGTACATAACTAGGTTGCGGGTTCTATCCCAGGTTGGGACGAGTATGGGAGGCAACCAATCTCTCTCTCTCTCTCTCTCTCTCTCTCTCTCTCTCAAGTAAATAAATGATATCCTTAGATGAAGGTAAAAGATTTTTTTAAAAAAAGAATTAAGATTGAACTGCCTTATGACCCAGAGATTCCATTTCTGGGAATATATCCAAAGAAACCTGAAGCAGCAATTTGAAAGAATATATGCACCTCCATGTTCATTGCAGTGTTATTTACAACTAGAGGCCCTATGCATGAAATACGTGCAAGAGTAGGCCTTCGCAGCCCCTGCTGCCTCAGCCTTTGCAGCCCTGGATGCCTCGGCCCTCACAGCCCTGGCTTTGTCTGGAAGGACATCTGGATGGTTGTTCTGCTGTTAGGCTGTTTGGTCGATTTGCATATTATGCTTTTATTATTATAGACTAGGGGTCCAGTGCACAAATTCATGCACCTTGAAAGGAACTGTGGGCGGGGAGGCTGCAGTGGGCACAGGGTTGGGTCTCGGCCCATCCTCCATGCCCCCGGTCCCCTGTCTGCCAGCAGCCCCACTCCCACCACCACTGCTCCCATGTGCTGACAGCGCTGGCCCCGCTCACACCTGCTGAAGGCACAGAGCCAGCACCAGCAGCGGGTTTGAGTGGGGCCAGCATTGTCAGTGGCTACAAGCTGCAGCTGCTGCCCTGATCACCCCTCAGGAGCAGGGGGAGGTGGAGAAGCCCTCAGGGGCGATCAGGGCCAGCGATCAGGGCCAGCCCCACCTTGGTCTGGTGCCCCAGCTCACCTGCTCCACCATCCTGCCATGGCCGATGCCTGCCATGTTCCTTGTGTGCCCTCTGGTATTCAGCACACATCATAGTGACTGGTTGTTCAGTTGTTTTGCCATTTGGTCTATTTGCATATTAGCCTTTTATTATATAGGATAGTCAAAATTTGGAAGCAGCCAAAGTGCCCATCAGTAGATGAGTGGATCAAAAAGGTGTGGCACATTTACACAATGGAATATAAGTTGGCTGTAAAAAAACAACAACAAAGAAATCTTATCTTTTGTGACAGGATGGATGGACCTGGGGAGCATTATGCTGAGTGAAATAAGCCAGTCAGAGAAAGACAAGTACCATATGATCTCACTTACATGGGGAATCTAATGAATGAAAAACAAACAAAAAACAAACAAACAAACAAAATAGAGACAGACTCATAGATACAGAGAATAGACTGATAGCTGTCAGAGGGGAGGGAGTGTTGGGGGAGAGGGCAAGGGACTAAGCAAAAAAACCCCACAAAACCCCCAATGACTCATAGACACGGACAATAGTATGGTGATTACCAGAGGAAAAGGCGGGCCTGGGGAGGCAGGAGCCGATAAAGGAAATGATAAATGATGATGGAAGGAGACTTAACTTGGGGAGGTGAACACATAATACAATATACAGATGCTGTACTATAGCATTGCACACCTGAAACCTACATAATGTTATTAACCAGTCACCCCAATAAATTCAATTAAAAATAAAATAAATTATGTTTATATTATTTATGTATTTAATCAATTATTGTATGTGAATGTGTGACTGTGTGTTTGTATGTGTGTGACTGTGCGTGTGTGTGCATACACATTACAAATTCCCCTTTCTGCATCTCTTATCTGTAAGGAAACACTGCAGACTGTAATTTAACAAGCCTCCTCGGTGATTTTTTTACATGATGTTTCAGAATCATTCTGAACGCTCTTTCTTTATGTACTCATTCGCCTCACAACTATTTACTGAGTGCCAACTCTGTCCCCAATGCCAAAACGCTAAACATTACAGAGAACGTCCAACCTAGTTCATGAAGACTGTTCTCGACCGTCAAACACTTTGAATCTGTTGCTCAGGAGATAAATGCCGGCCAGTGCAGCTCTCTGCCGCAGGCATGCAGGAAGTCACAGAGGCAGGAGGGACCTACTGCCTGCGGGAACAATGACCTTCTCAGTGTAGACAGAGGTGCCCAGGGCTGGGCCCTGGAGGAGCGGAGTTCTGAGAAATGAGCTGGAAAAGTCGGGCGGGACAGGTTGTAAATAACCTTTTGATTTAGACAGTGCCCACCGTCTGTCTGGCACTTTGCTTTACAAATGTTATTTTATTTGATCAGCATAACAGATAGGTATTATCATAACCTGACATTAGCACATCAAGCGTCTCCTGTGAATTCCAGCTGGGGCAGAGCAACTGGGGAAACAGCAGCCTCCCCAGCAGGCAGCCGGGCTGGGCAGCAGAAAGCTGTGCAGCCAAAGGCAGGCCCGAGTCTGAAGTGTCAGTTATGTTTCTAACAATTGCATATGGACTTCATTAGCCAGCTAAATGGTACCTATTTCAGCATCCCGCCAGCTGGAGGGATTTCCAGTAGGAAATGTGAGAAGGGAAAATGTCTAGGAATCTCAGGTTCCCCAGGGCCTTCTGGAATTCCTACAGATTAAGCAAGATAAGTCCTTTAGCAACCCTCTCTCCTCTTCCTGCACCCCTCTGGGTAGTCACCTCACAAATGAATAAGACCAGAGCACCTGTATCTGTCCAGAGGGGCCAGGGCTGGTTCCCTCGCATCCCTTTGGCCTCTGAGGCCGAGTCCCCCTCAGGGACAGTAGGCAGGAGCAGAAAGCAGTCATTCAGCGGCCGCTCTGTGGGAAATTTGTATCTCTTTGACATGAGGGTTCTTTATTATATGCTTCCCATTACATCTTTAGCACAGCTTTGTGGCGGCTTTTCCCATAGGTTAAATATAATGACGGGTAACCTAATCCTGAAGGTAACAGAATAATCTTAGAGGACACAAGGCTCCATTTAATTCTTGCCAAATGACAGAATACACCCAGACTTTGAACAGACCTCTGCAGAACTCCAATAAGTTTTTGTGTGTCTTGCGGAGCTTGGAGCCAGAGTCTTCCCTCTCTATTCTTTTTCCTGCTCCCAGGCAGGATCTGATTTCACACCAATCGATCCGTAAGAGGATAATGGTATCACAGTTCAAGACAGGCAACCATGGAGAATTGTTTTATACGCTTCTGATACTCAAGAAGTTTCAGTGGCCGGGCGAGGTCTCAGTTTTCAAGGAGAGTCAATCCCAGGGCAGAGGACAGTAGAGCCACAAAAAAGCGGGGGTCGGGGGGGGGGGAGGCGCTTTGGAATGAGGGTGATGTGGGCTGGGAGCACAGCTCTGTCTCTTATTAGCTATGTTCTTAGAAATGTCTGGATCCCAGTTTCCTAATTAATGAAGTGCTGATAAAGCCAGGCCCCTCTTGTAGAAATTTTGCAATAGAACTAAGGAAATGCCATTCGGAGTGTGTGAGAGGGGTACCTTTTCTCACTGGGGCGCATTTTGAAGATCTTTTGAAAATACCATGGAATGTTGTGTGGCTAATTGCCCCCTCCCCCAGAGTGAGTAGTCACGCTGTCTTCTGCACATCCCACAGTCATCGTGTCCGGCCCTGGAACAGTAGCTGGCATTAATGATGTGTGGGCATGTAGGTTCTCTACGCGAATGCCACTTATAGAAGAAAAGCCTTTACTAAGAGCTTTTTATATAGTAAAATTGGTATTGTTTTAGGTGCTGAGAGTTATGTAAAGAAGAATTGCATGCCCTCCCCCGCCGCCCCCCCCCACACCCCCAGGGGAGCCAGGTACTACTCCAGGGGCTCTGAGAGATGCTGGAGTTGCAGTGAGCTCAGAGAAGTTAAAGTCACCTCTATCAGGGGCAGGGATCCTGCAAATCTTTTTCCACCCTTGTCTTTTTCTGTGATTTTGTAATTTGTTTTTGTAAATCATGATGTATTGGGACTCAGCTATGCCCACTCATTTGACTAAGGTCTATTTGCCTTTCAGCGGCAGAGCTGGGTGGTTTGGGCAGGGCTATTGACCCGCAAAGCCTGAAATCATTATTATCTGAGAAAGTTTGCTGATCCCATGACTAATCTATTATCAAGCACACCTACTGAGTTCTTTATTCCAGCTATCAGTTTTCAGTTACACAATTTCTAATGGGTTCTTTTTAAGAATTTGTAGTTCTCTGCTTAAGTTCTCCATATGTGAATTTTTGAATGTAACAATCATAGTTATTCTAACATCCACGAGTTCAGGGGCAGATCAGCTTGATTCCATCAGGGTTGAGCTGATAGGAGGCTGCTCTTCGGTCTTCAAGGCCCTCTCCTTTTGTGAAGGCTGGCACATTTCTTGTTTACCCATACTTTTTAAATAAAACATACTTTTATTGATTCAGAGAGGAAGGGAGAGGGAGATAGAATCATTGTGGGGCTGCCTCCTCTACTGGGGATTGAACCGGAAACCCAGGCAAGTGCCCTGACCAGGAATCGAACTGTGGCCTCCTGGTTCACAGGTCAACGCTCAACCACTGAGCCACACTGGCTGGGCTACCCCATTCTTTTTAGGAAGAGGCCAGTGAGAGTCACAGTGAAAGTCAGAGTCATTCACCAGATCTTCTCTTCCTTGGCAGATTCTGAACTCCATTTCCCATTCCTCAATCACAGTAAGTTGAGTTCTGCTCAGCTTCTGAACCATTGCTTTCTGCTTAGCTTTCATTTCTCAGCTGCTGCCTTTAAATTAGCAAATACTTTGAAGGGAAAATTAGTGCTTAATATTAGGCCAATATGTTTGCATTTCCCTTCTTTCCAATATCATGGCCCTTCAATACCTCTTAGCTGAGTGACTCTTAAGAGATTTCTTTGTATTTGAGTTGCTTTTATGATTATTACTAGAGGCCTGGTGCATGAAATTCATGCACAGGGGGTGGGGGCTGTGTCCCTCAGCACAGCCTGCACCCTCTCCAATCTGGACCCCTCTCACAATCCAGGACTGCTGGCTCCAAACCGCTTGCCTGCCTGCCTGCCTGCCTGATTGCCCCTAACCACTTCTGCCTGCCAGCCTGATCACCCCCTAACTGCTCCCCTGCCAGCCAGATTGCCCATAACTAACCTCCCCTGCCAGCCTGGTCACCCCCAACTGCCCTCTCCTACAGGCCTTGTCCCCCCCAACTGCCCTCCCCTGCCAGCCATCTTGTGGCAGCCATCTTGTGTCCACATGGGGGTGGCCATCTTTGACCACATGGGGGTGGCCATCTTGTGTGTTGGAGTGATGGTCAATTTGCATATTACCTCTTTATTATATAGGATTATATAGGATTAGAAGGGGATTGATCTACAACTAGCTAGTCTGCCATTACTGGAAGTAGGAGTATGGATTTTAGTAACTTGTAACAAGACACAGAATCATAAAACCAGTACAGGAGAAATTCTATCCAGTTAAAAGATAATGGTGACTTGAACCAAAGGCTGTAGTAATGAGTAGCATATACAGATGCAAATAAATGTGAACAATGCCCAGCATCATTAGTCACCTTGGAAATGCACACTAAAACCACAGTGAGGGACCACTGCACACTTATCAGCATGGCTAGGATAAAATGGTATAGTCACTCTGAAAAAAACAGCTTGGCAGTTTCTTATACATGTAAACAGGGAATTATCATCCAACCCAGGATTTACATACACTCTTGGGCATTTATCCCAGAGAAAAGAAAACTGATGTTTAGGTACAAAATCATTTACATGAATGTTCATAGAAGATTTATTTGTATATTCCCCAACTGGAAATGATCCAGGTGTTCTTAAACAGGTGAATGATTAAACAAGCCAGTACATCCATACCATGAAGCACTATTCAGCTATACTATACAAATAAGCAGATGATTGATTTGTGCAAAAACCTGGACGAGTATGAAGGGAACTATGCTTAGTGATGAAAAACACAGTACCAAAGTTTACATGCTGTATGCTTGTCAATGCATTGGTTGTGATGTACCATCCTAATAAAAGAGTAATATGCAAATCAACCATCACTCCGCTACACCCACAAGCCACGCCCATCAGCCAATCAGGAGCTAGTATGCAAATTAACCCAACCAAGATAGCTACGGCCATGGAGAGAGCAGGAGGGAGTCTTGGGTTTCCCCGGCGATGGAGGAAGCCAAGCTTTCCACACACTCTGGCTGGCCCAGGCCTCCGCTTAAGGCTACAAAGTTTCAATTATAGAAGATACATAAGTCCCAACAGAAATGGCTGCCGCCACGGAGCGAGCAGGAGGCTTGGCTCCGGTCCAGGCTACAAAGTTTCAATTGTAGAAGATAAATAAATCCCAGATACCAGGGCCTCTGCTTGGGTCACTGGGGGGCATGGCCGGCCTGCAAACCACCACAGGCCCCTTGCCCAGGCTGCCCCACACCCCAAGGGAACCCACATCCTGATCCGGGACACCCTTCAGGGCAAACCAGCTGGCCCGTACACATGCACCAGGCCTCTATCCTATCTAATAAAAGAGTAATATGCAAATTGACCATCACTCCAAACGCTTGTTATAGTCCACCCCTTGGCTTCTATATCCAAGTAAAAAAACCACCCTTTTCTAAAATAATCCAACTATTGTTCATATCAACTAAGGTAGAATCAACTGTCTTTCCAAAGGTCACAGGCTTTCTGGTTAATGTTCATTCCTCCTCTAGCTCAATAACTATTATTTTTATTAATTATTTGTTACAATGTACAAAATTGTGAAATTCACCACCATCAGCATATGCTATAGAAAGCAGCAAAGAGTAAGAACAATGATCATGAAGTTATAGTTTGTATTTTTTACTTCCTCTACTACCTATATTACACTTTTTTTCCCCTTACTAAGCCTGCTCCTAGTCAGGATTTTTTTACCTGACAGGGTGACCCACACTTTCATAACTCAGGGATTTTAACTTTGGCAATCCTGGATGTGTGGAGTTTGTACAATTTTACCATTAACTTTTACCACAAGTGAATTGCACTAATATAAAAGAGCTCCACAAAGATTCTGTCAATGAATGCTATCAACGTCACACGACAGAAATGATGAAGCTGTGAACTCAATGGTGAATGTAGTTCAGCAAGCCCCAAAATCACACCCTGTATTCGTATTTTGGCTACACCCACCCTGCATTACCAGGGATGCAATTGTTTTGACTAGTTTAATGAAATCCCTGCTATGACACTCATGGCTACATTTAATTAGAAAAACTCAGATTGCATGCTGGTACCTTATTAATTAGGTTGTCTGAGCATGCACGTTCTTGTTTCTATTTTGGGAAACATTCAAAGCAGGGGAATAAAGGAATGCGTGTCTGACTTATTTTAGCTTTATATAGCACTTAACCCAACATTTTAAGTTCTTACAAGCTAGAACTTCTGATACATTCTACGCCATAGTGAGAAGGCAAGCAAAAGGGTGTGCCAGAGCTGAGTCGAGAACAGAGAGACTGGAATCCAGGGGATCATCTTTGACAAGAAAGTTTCCCCTGGAGGTAGCATCATAAAGCAATCTGAGGTTCAATGAAGAGTGAATATGGAATTTTCCTAGCAAGACTTCACTTAGTTTTATCATAGGGGGCTGTCCAAGACTCTGCCTGGGAGTTAACGCCTTTCATCAGAACAGCAAACCTTACATCATATCAATTTTCTTCCAGACACTCCTCCCCTCCCTTCTTCCCTCTCTTCCTCCCCTCTTCCTTCTTCCTTCCTTCTCTTCCTCCTCCTTCCTCTCTCACTCCCTCTCTCTCCCTTCCTTCCTTCTTCCTTCCTCCTCCTTCCTCTCTTCCTTCCTTCCTCTTCCTTCCTTCCTTCCTTCCTTCCTTCCTTCCTTCCTTCCTTCCTTCCTTCCTTCCTCCTTCCTCTCTCACTTCCTTCCTTCCTCTCTTCCTTCCTTCCTTCCTTCCTTTCTTTCTTTCTTTCTTTCTTTCTTTCTTTCTTTCTTTCTTTCTTTCTTTCTTGGCTCAAATTAATATTAGGTTATAGGTTTGACCAGAGAAACAAACTGACAGGAGACCATATCTATAAAGAAATGTATTGTATGGAATTGACTTACTGCCTGTGGGCCTGGCTAAGGTCGGTTACCAGGGAGGGCAGACTAGAACTTCCAGGTGCAGGTGAAGCTGCTGTCCCTAAGCAACACTTCTTCCTCAGGGAGACCTCAGCTCTGCAGCCCATTGGCTCACGCCCACACAGATGAACTAGGGTAATCGCCTTTACTTAAAGGCAATGGCTATGAACTCTAGTCATATCTACAAAATATCTTTATAGAAACACCTAGACTAATTGTTGATTAAATAACTAGTCAAATTGACACATAAAATGGACCATCACAGTCCTTATGTGGATAAATGAGAGATTCAGTAGGTTAAGTGTTCAAAAGTAAAATGGTCGGCCATTTATATGGCCATTTTCAATTTTATGAGGTATTTCATGTGGCTTCCTAAAGTGACTGAACCAATTTATATTCCATTATTAGTTATGAGGACTATCATTGCACCTTATCTGGCCAAAGGTTAATATTGTTGCACTTTTAAGCTCTGCCAATCTTTGAGCATGGGATTTGTACTTCCTTATTGCTTGACTGTGTTTTTCCAGTGATTATCCAGGTAAGGTGGCGGGAGGGGACAAAGCAACCCCAAAATAATTTCTTCACTGGTTCTTAGCCACCCTATAGAATGATGGAAAGGACAAGGCCTAGAGCCAGCAGACAGAGGTCTCCTCCTCACACACTCACTGCCTGTAGCCCATCACAGAGGTGGCCAGGCCGGCTCACATATTGGCATGGAGGTCACCCACAGCCAAGTCCAATTTGCAGATAAGAGACATGGCAATACTGGCTCTTGTAGGAGCAACGTCAGAGCCAGCTTCATTACAAAAGCAGTGGTCCCCACCTGGTAGAGAGGTGGACAGTGTGCCTAAAGCTGTGGAAGGAAGTGACAGGCGGCCATCAAGCAAACAGTGGAGGGTGGCGAGGAGCTGGAGATGACCAGGAGATAGTCCTCTTGATGCCTGTCAAGGAGGAGCCAGAGCAGGATGCTGCAGTGGGGACGTGGCTCAGGGAAATATCCCTTGATAGTCAAATTGAGAACACAGTGTCAAGAAAACCATACAACCTCAGAATTAGATGCTGTCTTCTACTTGAATTTCCATGTCACAGGGATTCATGGTGACCTCACTGTGCCCTCTGTGATGTTCACTGCACGGCAGCCTGGGGCCCAGTCACGTGGAGCCTCTTCTCACGCCATGCTCACCATGAGTGCACCTACGTGACTGAATCCCTGGTGGATTTGGTTCTCAAGGCTCTGGCTGCAAGTCATGGATTGCCAGCTGAAAATCACCAGCACCACCTCTTCCTCCCCTCTTCCTCCTCTTTGCCCAAAGGTCCCTGAACATAGTGACTGTTCAGTCAAGTCCACAGGGAAAGCACGGATGGGACTTGTATTCCATTGGGATATTCCAAGGAGGAAGAAGCCATTGGGACAGAAAAATCTAAATCAAATATATACTTTTAAATATATAGTTTATTTTCCCCAACATACTTGAGTTCTCCTTCTTAAGAAATCTTAAGTGTATCTCTATGTGTGTGTGTGTGTGTGTGTTGGGGTGGGGTGGGGAGTAGGGGGCAGGGTACCAGTAATTTCATCACCACCTAATGAGCTAGTCAGGGGTGTGGTTGTCACATTCTTTCTAACAAAGACATAAGGCCCGAAAGCATTGCCAATTCATGACCATCAAGGGCACTTGAACATCCAGCTTGAACATGATGAAGCTTTCCAAATAACGATTTAGGAAAATAATTGTTCACTTGGCAGCTATAAAATTTCATCAAGATTTCCTGTGTTTAAGAAAAAGATACAGCTCTCAAGAAGCAAAAAACTCAGGTGCCAAATAAAGATAGAACTGGAGGTCCAGAACTGATTTCCACTGGGGATGATTAAACTGTAAATTTTCATGAGTGTTATTATATATATCATATAAAAAGGGAGGGTAAAAAATAGCAACTTGATTTTTTTCTTAAGAGACTGAATCAAAGTTTCCATGAACTATGTTTGTTCCAGCAGTACTGTTGAAGAGGTAATAGATATTTAATAACTGTTTGCCAGCTGCTTAACAAATATTATTTTTAGACTTCAGATTAAACATTTATTGATGCCCACATTTTCTCAGGCATTTAAACCTTACCGTACTCCTTTGAAATGAACATTCTCACTAGTTAAGGACACAGTGCCAGTGGGTCTAAGTAATTTATTAAAGGTCACGGAGCTACTAAATCACTGAGTGAACGCTCAGGCCAGGTAGGAGTCCCAGAAAGTTAATGAATCCTTTGATATGGGAGGAAAACAATGAATTATTTCTGGAGGCTGTTCTAAGGAAATTGATTCAAATGTCCCATATTACTCAAGGTGGTGCATTCAGAAAAACAGAAAAATCACTGCAAGCAAAACATGGGCTGGATATTTCTTCCTTAAGTATGTTCCTTCTGCTGTAGGAACAGCACCATGATCCCCCAAAAAGAGCAGTTTTACCAAAGCTCAGGGGGACACTCTGGTCCCTGTCTGGCCTTGAGTCTAACTTCAAGTCTATAACACCTCCAAAGCTTAGGTGGGTCTAACTTCAAGTCTATAACACCTCCAAAGCTTAGGTGGTTCTAATTGTCTCTGCTTGAGGAAAAATAAAAAAGCAATAAAAAGGGATAATTGATGTTTTCAATTATAAGATTATGATAAGTATTCTTTGCCTAAGAATGCCCGTATTTCTGGCTGTAAAGTGAGACTTACAATGACACCTGATAGTTCTAACATCACAAGTGGCCTGGCTGGAACACGGCAGATCAGAGGAGGGCAGGCATGAAGGCAACATCAGCATTGCAATGTGGTATTTGGTCCTGAACCCAATCCCCACAGGCGCCTGAATCCTAGGACTCAGACCAGCTCAAAAATCTCATCTTTTAAAAAACATATAACCCTGAGCTGTTTCACAGTGACTTCTCTGTTTTATATAATATAGCACAAATATTCTTAAACACACTGTAACATTTATCTCAAGGCTGCCGTTCAAGAGAATGAATAATTCTTTTAATTCCAAATTCAAAGTCTGTAAAAGCAAGTAACAGTATTATTTTTTAAAATATAAAGATGCTTATTTTATTAATTTATAATATTATTTAACTATGCAGAGATATTTGTGTGGTAAAATTATTGTTTAAAATTATTTGACTTCATGCCCTGGCCAGTGTGGCAAAGTTGGTTGGAGCATTGTCCTGCGTGCTGAAAGGTTGTGGGTTCGATTACTTGTCAGGGCACATGTCTGGGTTGCAGGTTCCACCCCTGGCCGGGGTGCATGTGGGAGGCAACCGATTGATGGGGCAACCGATGGATGTTTCTCTCTCATATCAATGTGTTTTTTTTCTCTCTCTCTTCCCCTCCCTCTAAAATCAATAAAAAAGATTACTTGACTTCATTAAAAATACGTATAAAACAAGTTTTGTTTTTCTCCTATATCATGGATGATAAGCTGGTCCAAGATAAGCTTTGTTTCAACAAATCATATCAATGGAATTCTTTAACTTACCAGTACTGTGTAAAAACTTCCATTTAATGGTACAAATAATAATGTGTCTCAAAAACAAAATAAAAAAAGAAGTGGCATAAAGAAATATTGAAGAGCAAACACAAATTAATTCAACCTTTATTTCTTATTGAAAACTATATTTTAAAATAGTTTTTAAACATTTACTTACTAGATGATTTTAAAATAAAAAATAATATTACCTTATAACAAGTGAACAAAAATAATGATGTCTAAATTAAAAAAATATATATATATATATATATATATATATGTGTATATATATATATATATATATATATATATATATATATATATATATATATATATGCTTCTCTTTTTATTTTCATTTTTCCCTCTCTGGGTAATTAGTGTGTGAAACAGTATATTTTCCAATAATTTTATCCTTGCTCATAAAATTATATACAAGCAATTACACATACTTAACTAAGTTTCTTTTAAATGTTTTTATTTTAGAGAGAGAGAAAGGGAGAGGTCTAGAAGCATCAATGAGAGAGAAACATGGATCACCTGCCTCATACATGCCCCCTATTGGGGATCGAGTCTACATCCCAGGTATGTGTCCTGACTGGGAATCAAATAGGTGACCTCTTGGTTCATGGGTTGATGCTGAACCACTGAGCTACACCAGCCTGGCTTAGCTAAGTTTTTTAATGAGCCCTTTCTATATACATTACTTTGTGAACTGCTTTTTGTTTTATATATATATAATTAAAATATGTGCATATATATTAATTAAGTATATATATATGTGTAAATATATAAGTATATATATACATATATATAATTGTAATTAACAGCAAAAGTAACACCTGTACATTGCTGCATTTAGAAACTTAGGGAATATAATGTAGAAAATAGAAATCACCAATAATTTGATTACTCAAAGATGTACTCAAAGTATTTCATCTTTTTAATTATAATTTCATGTCTTTTTATTACAATTGTTTTATACTTAAGTGGTTTAAAACTCACAAAAATTGCAAAAATAGTAAAGTGTTTCCATGAAGCCCTTCACTGAACTCCCCCCAGTGATAACACCTTACATTACAATAGTACATTGTCAAACCAGGCCACTGCCCTTGAACAGTCCTAGTAACTAAACTGCAGGCTCCCCTCGGATTCCACCCGTTTTCACATGCACTTTTTTCAGTATGCATTTTTTGAAATTTTATTAAATGTTTAGATTTGTGTAGCTATCACCACAACCAGGATGCAGAACTGTCCCATCAACACAAAGAAACACCCTCATGCTGATCCTTAAGCCTCATTCTCCCCTATCCATAACCCATGGCGGCCACCGGACTGTTCCCCATCACTAGAATTGGATTACTTTGAGAGTGTCATAAATATATTTTAAAATAAAAATTTATATACTTAATATATAAATAAAATATGTAAACATAATATTGATATATGATATATTTACATTATATTTTAACTAATATAAAATTTAAATAATATGCATTATTAAATATATTTAAAATCATATAGATTAAAATTTGTAACTGTTTTTGAAAAAGGCTATTTTCGTTGCTCTTGTTTGATTATTCTGCTCTGGATTATGAAGCTAGATATTTGATCAGGTTTACTAGGATGGTACCTGGTGTAAGTTTACCTCAGTCCCACCCAATAAGGAAACCTAAGTTCCCCCAAGGACCCCGTACAACTGTGCTTTCTTCTTCCACAACAGAAATGATTCCCTTTGTCTTCAAGCATCCTGAAGGCAATCGGGGATTTTTTTTTAAGCTGGAAAACAAGCTAGTGTAGCATTACAACACTGTAGTACTGTCTGTTTCTTTATGCCGTCCTAACTTTTGGTCAAAGACAGGTGTAACTCCCAACGTGGCCCTCATAGGTAGTTGCACAAATTCCACTTTTCATGACAGCAACAACCAACTGCAGCAGTTAAAGCATTTGGTAACAGCACCAAGTTCTTTATGGAACTTTCATTTTCACAAATGTGCATTTGCAAATTGCATTTCAGAGATAGCCATAGGGAACTTCTCATGGGTCTCAAATGTAAACCTAACAGTGTAGCTCTCCAAACAACCACCGCTTTTGATTTGTGGTATGTGTTTGGAAAACAAAGCATTTAGGCCCTGGCCCAAATATAAAGTGGAAATAAGCCCTACAAGGCAGATGTTTAACATCCCTAAACAAATGGACAATAGGACTCCATGGACACTCCAGCTGTTGATTTCCTCTAGTTTTAAAGAGAAGAGAGTCGCTTAAAATAAAACCTCTTTGTCTTTTAAATTCATAGCTGTGGGTGAAAAGACATTTTATTTAGAAACATACTCTGCTGATTGACTTCTTTAGGAAAACATGGAGTCCAGTTCCTACTCTATTCACCAGAGAAACAGAAGAACATTTCCTAAATAATGAACCATTAAAAAATATATAGCAAAAATGTATTCATGGTGTATATCAGGCACTATCCTAGATGCTTGAGGTGTACCACACACCATCCTGGGCTACATGGAGTTAGAGAGGAGCTGAGCAGCTGTGTGGCTGTGATGGCATTCATGGGGCTGGGAGAGCCTTGGAAAAGGAGTGAGTTTGGGAGTGAGTCCAGCTTCCGACATGGTGAGTTTGCAGAGACTTCAGGACATTCTAAAAAGGAAGGTAAGTAGGCAGGCGTATGTTTGGGTCTGGAGCCCACAAGAAAGACCTGCTTTAGCAAACAAATTTAGGGTTCTCTGTCATACAGATGGTAACTGAAATCTGGGTATCTAGGCCTTTGACTGCCCAGTATTTGTAAAGCTGAGAGTAGATTTAAACCCAAGACATGGGGAATCCCAATAGTTAATGTTTGGGTGTTAGAGAATAGGCCTGCAAAGAGCAGTATCTGGAAAGGAAGGAGAATTGTCAGGACAATGAGATACCATCAAAGTCAAGGGGAAAGGTGTCAGAAGAAGAGAATGATTAAGTAACGTCAAGTATTTCTGAGAGGTTAAGAACTGCAAGCTCAATAGTATTAAGTTTCAGTATGTTGTGGATTATTAAAACAGATAGGTTTGTATTTCCTCTGTAACCGTGCTTTATGCTATTTCATTCTTTTTATTTCCTTGAAGTCATCGCTTTGTTTATATGATTTTGTTGTTGTTTTAATCTTCCTTGGTTTTTGAAAAGGATGCATATTGTATATAGCACTATAAACTTTTAAGAATCAACTTTCAATCTATATTTTTGTAATTGTCAGAGTTAAGTAATGGTAGGGATTTTTAAGTTTCCTTTCAAAAGATGAGAAATTAATCAATTTATGTTTTTTTCTTATCTAAAACGTTTTTTAAAAGTTTACATCATCTGGGATTATTTATCACATCGCATAGTCTTTACATTTATATTTACTTTTTCACTTTTACAACAAATGAGCCCCCACTCTGTGCATGTCTATTTTTTATTTCTATGTCCTGTGGCAGTCCTTTTATACTATATCTGCATACCTCTAAGTTTTCTTTATTTCTTGATTAGATTGAATCTTAAATTATATTTAAATCAAGATATTTAAAATTTCTGAATGACAATATCACAGTCAAAATAAAATCTGAATAATACAGAAATACAGACAATGAAAGATCTTCACAATTCCACTCCCAGACAAGGGTTACTAAAAGCAATTTCTTGGTCTCTCTTTCTATCAGCAACACATGGAGATGTCAATACACCAGCCTTCGGACAATTTCCGGTCCTTTGCAATGTGAAAATTCATGTGTCTGTAAACTTGCAACTTTTCAGTCCTGGGAAGGTCTCTTTGATGAACTCTTTTTCTCCATCTTCTCTCTTCTCTCTTTTCAGAGCACTGTGCTGGTGGAACCGCTGCAGTCCTCACCTTCTGGCAGATAACACAGCGCTGCACCCCTTTCCTCTCGTTCCCACCAAATTGTTGTAGGTTCCAGCCCAGAAAGGATACAGGCGGTGGGCAGGATAAACACGGCAGCCAGCAGTGCAGATGCCTCAAAGTAACACTCACCTGATAAAGGAACGGCCACCGGTCTTCTGATTGGTGCTGCACTGGTTTCCAGTCTCTTTGCAGGAGGTGTGTGTTAATGTGGAAGAGCCAGAATTTGTCTTTCTTAACCCAGTTCTCTTAGCTTCATAGTTAGAGCGTAATCAGTCCTTCCAGTGTCAGGCACCAGGATGCCTGTCGATTTCGGGTATTATGTTACCTGTCATTTTTAGTATGGTTGCAAATTTTTACAGTTCTGAATTTTCAGGGTGTGTGTGTTTTTTTTTTTTTCTTTTTTTGAGCTGCCTTAGGGATATACTTTTAAATGGGAAATGTGAGTACTGATTCTAAAAGTGGCTCATTATTAGCCTCTATCTAAAATGTAAACCTGAAAGGAGGGTAAAAAAAAGAGATATTAAGCTGGTTTTATATTAAAATACTATTTTTATTAAAATAGTAAGTTTTTCCCTGTCTTGAAGTTACTACCAAAAAATATGTAATTTCCTCTAACACAGTGGTCGGCAAACCGCGGCTCGCGAGCCACATGCAGCTCTTTGGCCCCTTGAGTGTGGCTCTTCCACAAAATACCACGGCCTGGGCGAGTCTATTTTGAAGAAGTGGCGTTAGAAGAAGTTTAAGTTTAAAAAATTTGGTTCTCAAAAGAAATTTCAATCGTTGCACTGTTGATATTTGGCTCTGTTGACTAATGAGTTTGCCGACCACTGCTCTAACATATCTGTGACTTTGATTTGTAAAGTAGCAGTGAACGAACCTATAAATCCGTCTCACCGGCCCCAGAGCTCTTTGCTCTCATGACTGTCCTGCTGGAATCAATAAGCAGTTGATTAAAAACGTTGGGACTTAATACATGTAGTAAGCTTAACCTGTTTTTGAGAAACCTAATCACTTTCATGTCATTAGTTGCAGGGATAGAGACAAAAGCTGTGGCTAATTATTAACAACTTTACAAAGTTGATATTGAATTTCTAATGTATCCCAAATGCCCCTTTCTCTGGTCAGTCCCTGGGTCTTGCTAGCTAGCATATTGCTAGCTTGGAGAATGGCTTCAAGTTGAAGACCTTCAGTTTTCAGAAAAACTTGAAACAGCAACAGATTCTCTGGTCATTTTGAAACAACCCCGTTCTGCTGCAACATCTGGATGCAAAGGGGAGTGATTGCTGGCTGGTCTCGGACCAATAGCATCTTTCCCGTCCACCTGCGTCAGATGGCTGGCTCTCAGCTGCTGAGTAAAGAGGACGGAAGGGGCCTGCGCTGCCTTGTAAAACTGGCAAGCCCGGTTTAGACGTATTTTAACTCTCAGAGCTTTGTCTCTTTCCCTGAAATCTCTCCTGAGCCTCAGAACTATGTTTCCAAATGCCAGATACACAAATATTTCCTAAGTTGCAGAAGACAACAGCTCTCTCTCTCTGAAAGACTGTTGAAAATTGGGGCCCAGAGACTGAGATTTTAAACTGAAAACCAGTCCTCAAACTGTCCCTGGGGCTCTGTCCTGGGAGTGAAGGTGACAGAATTAAAGCATCCAATTAAGTTGGCGTTTATTGGTGAAAGCTCTGACTTCTGAGTAGCTCACCCCATATGTCATATAATCTCATATTCACAGAGAGCATGCGGGAATCATTACTTTTCAGACATGGGTCTCACCGGTAGAATGAGGTCTAAGGCCAAGACAAAAAGATCATTTCCCCCCAAAATCTGCCTATCTCATTAGCCTTTTCATGGGTGATATAACTTCTCCTTCCCTCTGAGCATGCAGGGGTCCCCTGGCTGTCACTACTAAGCATGCCATTTCCATTATTGTTATAAATTATGTGCCAAGCCTCTGGAGGCCCTGGTCCCAAGCTACATATACTTATCGAAGATGAACTATTATATGACAGCACAAGGAAAAATGAACTTTAGGAAGTAAAACTAACAGATTTTTTATAAACCATTAATCCATTCAGCATGTGTAATATAGGTAATTCCCATAAAGTAGAGTACAAAGTTCACATGGATGATTGGTGAACTTATAACACACTCACACACACACACACACACACACACACACACACACGCATACACACACATCCCCCCCCCACACACACACACAGAACTTCTAGAAATAATAATGGAATTCAGCAAAGTCATAGGATGCCAGATGAAAACACAAATATAAACTGAATTTCTATATGCTAGCAATAAATAATTGGTAACATAGTTGGATATCAGATAGCTTGATACCTCCAACTTTGTTTTTCTTTCTCAAGATTGTGGTGGCTTTTGGGGATCTTTTGTAGTTCCGTATAAAGTTTTGAATTATTTCTTCTAGTTCTGTGAAAAACACCATTGGTATTTTGACAGACATTGTGTTGTTTCTTTAGATTGCCTTGGGTAGTATGGACATTTTAATGATGTTAATTCTTCCTATCCAGGAGCATAATATATGCTTCCATTTCTTTTTATCTTCTTTGATTTCTTCAATGCCTTATAATTTTCCAAGTACAGGTTTTTTACGTCCTTGATTACATTTATTACTAGGTATTTTATTTTATTTTTTGATGCAATTGTAAATGGTAAATAAAAAATGCAATCTATTTTGTATCCTGCCACTTTACGGAATTTATTTATTCTAGTAGTTTTTTGGTGGGATCTTTATGGTTCTCTATATTCAGTATTATGCCATCTAAAAATAATGACAGCTTTACTTCTTCCTTTCCAATTTGGATACTTTTAATTCTTGTCTGATTGCTGTGGGTAGGACTTCCAGCACTATGTTAAATAAGAGTGGTGAAAGTAGACATTCCTATCTTGTTCCTGATCTTAAGGGAAATGCTTTAAGTTTTTTGTTTTGTTTTTTCCCCATCAAGCATAATGTTAGCTGTGGGTTTGTCATATATAGCCTTTATTATGTTCTGGTAGTTTCCTCTATTCCTACTTTGCTGGGAGTTTTTATTTTATTTTATCATAAATGTGTCTGGATTTTGTCAAATGCTTTCTCTACATCTATTGATATATGTTTTTTAATCCTTTATTTTCTTTATGTGATGTATCACATTAATTGATTTGTGGGTATTGTACCCCAAAATAAATTTTGATTGATCATAGTATATTATTTTTTAAATGTATTGCTGAATTTGGTTTGTAATATTTTGTTGATGTACATCAAGAATATTGGCCTATAGTTTTCTTTCTCTGTAGTGTCTATCTGATTTTTGAATTAGGATAATGCTGGCCTTGTCAAATGAGTTTGAGAGTATTTTCTCTTCTGGATTATTTGGAATAGTTTGAAAAGGATAGTTATTAATTCTTTGAATGTTGGGTAATTTTCATCCTGTCCAGGACATTTTTTTTTTGAAAGTTTATGATTACTACTTCAATTTCATTGATTGTAATAGGTCTGTTTAGATTTTCTGTTTCTTCTTGATTCTGTCTTAGAAGATTGCTTGTTTATAAGAATTTATTCATTTCTTCCAGATTGTCCAGTTTGTTGGCATATAGTCATAATATTTTTTTATAATACTTTGTATTTCTATGTCAGTTGTTACTTCTCCCCATTTATTTCTGATTTTATTTATTTGTGTCCTCTTTATTTCCCTTGATGAGTCTGGTTAAATGTTGATAAATTTTGTTTATAATTTCAAAGAAGCAGCTCTTAGTTTTATTAATTTTTTTGTATTATATTTTTAGCTTCTATTTTGTTTATTTCTGCTCTGATCTTTATTATTTCCTTTCTTCAACTCACTTTGAGCTTTGTTTGTTATGTTTTCTAGTTCCTTTAGGTGTAATGTTATATTGTTTATTTGAGACTTTTCTTGTTTCCTGAAGTAGGCCTGTATTGCTATGAGTTTCCCTCTTAAGACTGCTTTTGCTATATCCCATAGATTTTGGGTTGTGTGTTCATTTTCATTTGTCTTGATCAAATCTTTTGATTTCATCCTTGATCTCATTGTTAACCAATTCACTATTTAGTAGCATGTTAGTTAGCCTCCATGTGTTTTTCACTTTTCTTTCTGTGATTGATTTCTAGTTTCATTCCATTGTGTTCAGAAAAGATGCTTGAGATGATTTCAATCTTAAATTTATTGAAACTTTTGTTTTGTGGTCTAACATGTGGTCTATCCTGGAAAATATTCCATGTACACTTGAAAAGAATATACATTATGCTACTTTGGGATGAAATATTCTGAAAATATCAATTAAATCTATCTGGTCTGGTGTATCATTTAAGGCTGCTGTTTCCTTTTTTGATTTTCTGTCTGGAAGATTTATCCATTGATTTCAACTGAGTGTTAAAGTCTCCTACTATGACTGTATTACTGTCAATCTCTTTTTTATATGCATCAATATTTGCTTTATATACTTAGGTGCTCCTATGTTGGATACCTAATTGTTTACAGGGGTTATATTCTCTTGTTGAATTGATCCCTTCATCATTATTTAGTGTCCTTTTTTTTTGTCTCTTACTATAGTCTTTGTTTTAAAGTCTATATTGTATAATATAAGTATTGCTTCCTCAACTTTTTTGGTTTCCATTTGCATCAAATATTTTTTTCTATCTTTTTACTTTCAGTCTCTGTGTGTCTTTTGTTCTGAGGTGGGTCTCTTGTAGACAGAATATAAATGGGTCTTGTTTTCTTATCCATTCAGCTACTTTGTATCTTTTGATTGGAGCATATAAGCCATTTACCTTTAAAGTGATTATTGATAAGTATATATTTATTGTCATTTTATTATATATATATTTACGTTCCTCTTTTTTCTTTCTTCTTCTTAAGGAAGTTCCTTTACCATTTTTTGTAGTACTGATTTCATGGTGATGAACTCCCTTATTTATTTATTTTTAAATATATTTTATTGACTTTTTTTTACAGAGAGGAAGGAAGAGGAATAGAGAATTAGAAACATCGATGAGAGAGCGACATCGATCAGCTGCCTCTCGCACATCCCCTACTGGGGATATGCCCGCAACCAAGGTACATTATTTCTTCAAATAGGTTCTCAATCCCTTGCTCATACTTTTCTCCTTCCAGTGCCTTTATGATATAGATATTGTTATGCTTGATGTTGTCCCAGAGGTCCCTTAAACTTTCCTAATTTAAAAAACGTGTTGTTTTATTGTTTGGTGCTCTGATTGGGTGTTTTCTGCTACCTTGTCTCCAAATTTCTGATTCAATCATCTGCTTCATCTAATCTGCTTTTGATCCCCTCTAATGTATTCTTCATTTCAGATATTGTATTTTTTCATTTTTTACTGGTTCTTCCTCTCCTATCCCATGTTTTTTCTTTTAATGCTGTTGAAGTTTCACTAAATTTCTTGAGCATCCTTATAATTATTGTTTTAAAGTCTATATCTGGTAGAGTTGCTTGCCTCCATTTTATTTAGTTCTTTTACTGGAGATTTCTCCTGTTCTTTTATTTGATCATATTTCTTTGTTTCCCCATTTTGGCTACCTCTCTGTGTTTTTTTCTATGTATTCCATAGATCTACTATGACCCCTAGCCTTGATATTGTGGTCTTATGTAGTAAGTATCCCGTGGGGCACAGTGGTGCAGTCTTCCTAATTATCTGAGCTGGGTACACCAGGAGTGCCTTTTGTGGGGGACATGTGATCTCTCTTATTGTGGTTGAGTCATGATTGCTGTTGGCCCAATTGTGACTGGGGGTGACCCTCAGGCTGGCTCCCTGCGAGAGTTGACCCTGGCCACAGTGTCTGAGCTGCTGTACAGGGGATGACTGCATGAGGCTGAATTCACCTCTGTTGGGTCTGGTGTTTGCCAAGGCCTTCATTTGCGTGTGCCACTTGTGGAGCTAATTAGATCATGTTCTGATGTGGTCTGAAGCCAGCCACTAGATGTATTGGTTCTGAGGCCTCTAGGGAGAAACTCTGGTGCTAACTGTGGCTGTGCCCAGGCTACCTGTCATATGCCACATGGCAATCCATGGTTGGTAGTTGCCTGTGCTGGAAATGGGTTCTCACGGGAGGGCCAAGCTATGCACCAAGGCTGGCTTACACCAGAACCAAGCCTGGGCCAGGTCAGTGAAAAGGCCAAAGCACCCCAAGACTTGCCTCTACCTTCTGGCTTCTTTCTAGACCTTGTTTACTTGGCATTTGACTGGCTGGTATCTGGTTCACTGGACTATCAATAGATATTTGTTGAGTCAATGAATAAATGGATGAAAGGAGATGATACAAGAGAGTAGGAGGAGGGAGGAGAGTATATTTTGCTATTGTAGCTATATTAATGTGGCAATTTTGTAATGTAAAATGGGCCAAACCAACCTGGCTATCCTCTGGAATATCCATTGTCACAGTCAGCATTTGTAAATCTGAGACTTACATCTCCCAAAACAAGCTATAAACATCATGAAAAGGAAGTGCTAGCCAATGGAACAACTTGATAACAAAGATCAGGAAACATTTGGACCTGTTAAAGTCTTTCATTATATATAGTCAGGTTATTATTTAGTGAGCCCCCACCTAATCATGGCTATATAACTGTATCAGATGACTGTGCTCTTCAACACAATCTCCCACCTGGTTTCCCATTGTAACTCTTAGCATCATGTGTCAAGAGCTGGAGACTTGTTTATTGACTCTGATCCTCTCCTCTTATAAACAACGGGCCTATTTGCTTCAGAAATTTTCAATTTGGTCCTCTAGGATATGTATGATGTGAGCTCACAAACTTCCAAAACAAAAGAACTTTTAAAACATATATTTAAAAGAAGACCATACAGGTGACATTGGAGATGAAGGTAAAGTTGCTCTTTTAAAGGACTTGACAATGATTCTTCAAATGATCAGACCCTAACTTTAAAATCTCAGGAAGAGGAGAAGGGTATACATGAATCACACATATGAACTAAAACTTTAGTATCTGAAATAAAATGGACCAACATTTTATAGCATTTGATTCTACTTTTACTTCACAGAAGCTCTGTCCTGAGATATCTTGGGCTTAAATTTTTTGGTCATCTCGAAGAGGAAACAATGCTCCCACATCCACTCCTGCCAAGCGTGCAGGATGGAGTATTTTCTGAAATGTTTAAAGAAAACTGAGTGCAATATAAACTTGGTATTAATACAATCATTTCTTTCCTTAGGATGACCCTTTAACCTACATGATCTCATCCTATTTTACAGCATCACATGTGATGGGATATCATGTAATGAGGCTATAAAGCTCAGAAGAATCACATTTCAACTAAAAGTGGAAGTTGGTAATAAACAAAGCCGGCTGGTTTGGGGAATGGAGCAATATACTAAAATGTAAACACACTGTAAACTTAGCCTGGGTGGAAGGGTTGGACATTTTCTTAATACAGACAGTCACTCTCCCACATTTGCACTGGGAAGGAAGAGTGAAGCCTCAGAGTTGCTGATGATACTACATAGGCTCAGAATCAGCACTACTCCCATCAGGGTTGCCACTCCCTAAGAATGACAAGACTTGGCCAACTGGCCTCTGTATAATGAACCACACACTGTTATGAAGTTTTATTTTGCTGCTTCTATAAACCCAGGGAAGATGCCAACCCGACTGAAATCTAAGAAGAATGAAGAGAAGAAATGTGATCTTTGCTATGAACGATTCATCAACCGTTTTGGAGGAGACATGCTGGCAGAGGTCACCCGGGTCAGCAGAGAGTGAATCCCTCATCTCTTAGAAGAAATCCGTGTCTGGCATTCATTGACTTGCTGCAAATGCAAAGCCTGAAGCCTTCCATCAGTAGCACCTGGTCTGCTGCTGATGGGAGAGCAGAAATAAAGGGAGCAGACATTTTGGGAAGAAATCCAGGTGACAAAATTCTATGGGGTGAGTGCAACGCGAACAGAGCGCAGGGACACACACACTTGCTTTCACTTTGTCCCTCTTTGTGTGTCCCCGGGAAAATGCAATCATTCACAAATCACTCATCATGGCAGGAACTGGGTCTGAGCTGCCAGCCCAGGGAGCAGAACTGCATGGGTATGGCCGCCTACCCACAGCCCATGCTCTTGTCACACCTCAGCTGCACACATCTCCTCAACACATGTTAGCTACAGCTGGTAGAAGAGATGGGTGCAGGTCATTAGCCATCTTTCAACCAAACTGCGCTCATGCCTGAATTATTAAGCAGGAAGCATTGGCAGGCGCAGCTAGATTTAGGGCTACCAATTCTGAAACTGCAGATATAAGGAGATGGGGGCATTGCATTTTTCTGACCTTTGAAGGAGAATGTTCCATGCGGACAGAGGAAAGACTTGATGAGCTGTTAGGGGTGAGGAGTGAAATGTGGAAAGCATGCTCAGACTGCCTTCCAGAGGGTGTGTCTGTCAACGGCAGCACTTTTGTCTTCCTGGGGCAAGTCTGCAAGTCTGAAGTCAGAACTGAGTCTGCTAAGCAACAGGAGGAGACATTGCTCAGCAGGTAGACCCTTCAAGCTGTTTTCCCACTGGGTGCTTAGCTCTTCACTAAAATAAATATAGAACAAATATTTAAATCATATTGGCTTAAAGGGGTGCCAAATGCTTGGCTTGGCCTGAGAACCCATCTCTGTCTCTCCCCTTCCAGGAAGAAGGTGGGTGTCTCTTAGGACAGAAGGAAACATCATGAAAATAAGAAAACAAACATATTTAACAACAAAAAATTGTTTGGGGCCTTAAGTAATGAGGACTTGAGGAAACTCTGGCCCTGGAGAGTATCTCTTCCTGTGAAGGAACTGGGTGGCAGGGGGAGGCCTATCTCAGGAGCCCTCGAAAGTCCTGACTCATCCGTGGTAGAGTAGGAAGGGCCTAGAAGTCTTTAACCTGGTGTTTTGAAAACATTTTTTAAAAATAGAACTGTCTTGTTTTATTTTGTTTTTCAGGAGCAGAACAGAGGACTGTGGGGAACTTGGAAGTCAAGGAGGCTGGGCCTTGCCTGCTGAGCCCTCCTGAGTGACCATCAATGGTGGATTCTTTTGTAACACATTGTTAGTAACTTCAAATTGCAAATTATTTTCAACTATTATTCTTAGAGTTCTGAAAGTTATCTAGACATTTTTATTTAACAAAAAACTGTATTTAGTAAATTTTTTAAAAGAAAATGTTTTCAAATTTTATTAATTTTTTTTGTAGATTGCAGATATCAAACCATAAAAAAAAAACACCCTAAAATAAGCAAAGAACAAAAAATATAGTGGAATTCGACAAGACCAGAATTCAATTTAACCACATTTTTTTTAGGTGAGGAGAAAACAAATTCTCAAGGACCATATTTATAATATATCACTGATTTATTAAATAAAAATAACACCAAAACCAAATCCAATTTAATGTGTTGGGAGTTTTCAAGAGATATACATGTAGATCCTGGCCTCAAGGAGCTTTTTGTCTGACAGGGAGGAAAATATGTGTATGCAAGTAGAATATGAACTGCACACTGATATCTTCCATAAGGAAGCAGATAAAATGCCCTGGGAGCTTATGCTACAGAGAGTTTTCACTCTGCCATGGAGATACTCAAGGTGACCTCTAAACAAGATCTGATGTCATGGGCTATGCTGGGGTACAGAGAGTATGGCAGTCTGGTAGGAAGGACCTCGCAGAAAAGTCATGAAGAAAACAAAACAAAACTCAAAGTGTACACAGCCTACAGTAAGCAATTGGAACTTATGTTTTGTATAAAGGAATCCTAGAAGGCGAGAAATTGGAGTCCAGATAACACTAAATCTTAAATGTCAGTTTAAAGAACTTGACTATTATTCTACAGATGAATTGCTGTTTTGAGATGAGACGTTACAAAAATCAGAGATGAGCATTAGGAAAATTAGTTTGGCTGATTGCAGGCACAGACTTCAGAAAATTCAATAGTGACAGAATGAAAAGGAAGGGGCATGCACGAGATCGATGACCAGAGCTACATTACAGTCCAACCCATGCCGTGTGACCGTGATCCAACCAGATGCCCAGTGAAAAGCTCCGCGAACTTTTAGTGCTCATCAAAGTGCAGATTGTCATTAAGGGAAAGGTGCTGTGGGGCAAAAATCTGGAGGTCTGGTTTCAACTGTGAGGCCCTACCTAAGTGACTATGAGCAACAGTTTCCTCATGTGATTAAGAATAAGACAGCATCGACTGCTCATGGTGCTTGGGAGGAATTAAGATAACGATACGGGCATAGCCTGAGTTTTCCAGAGGTCACAGGACTGGGTGCTGATGAAATCTGAGTGGTATTAACACCAAAGCACCCTCAAGGCTCAAGGCTGAGTCCCCACCTGCAGGGCTATTGGCCACATATCCCGAAGTCTAGTCCAGTTTTTTCAGGCACTTTCCAGGTAGGGTTGCCAGATTTAGTAAAGGAAAAAAATTACAAGATGTCCAGGTAAATTTGAATTTCAGATGAACAATGCAAATTTCAGTTATTTATTTAGTGTATTAGAAATGCGACATGTCATGTTCACCTCCTGTTCACCCCGTTGGTGAGGGCGGGATTCCCACTCAAGTTCTGAGGATGGCCAGACACGCGACACCTGACACCAGACAGTGGAGATGGGCAGCGGGTTGTCAGTCACATACACTATAGTCCAGGGTGGGAGGGCGCTGAGCAGTGCAGGGCCACATGGGATGGCCTCAGAACAGAGGTGAAGAGGGTGGGTGGCCCCTGGTTTCTGTGGGAGGATGCGTGGGGCCGGTTTAAATAATTCCCTGGCAGGAAATCGGAGCCTGTCACCGTCCCCATGATGAGGAGGGTTGTCTGGCTCAGGAGTAGCATCTGCAGGAGCATAATGGGGACGGGATTTGCAGTTAGGCCATTTGAGACCCTCCAGTGTTAAATGGCAAGGCAGCATAGAACAGTGATCTTAGGCCTTCTACCACAATGTTGTTCATTGTTTATCTGGAATTGAAATTTAAGCGGTGCCCTATATTTTCTCTGGGAAACTTATTTCCAGAGATGGTCGCTTCACATGAATGCCCATCAGCCTCAGGTTGGGGACAGTTGGCCACTCGCAAGGCTCTGCTACAAGTGTCATCCATAAGACTGCGCAAGCCCAGCTCTCCCTGCCCTCCCACCCCCCGCTCAACCTACTCCCTGGCTGTAGGGCCCAGGGGCACTGAGTCTGGGGCGGGGGATCTGCTAGACCCCTTCCATATGCGGCTCGTTCTTTGAATGGGCCTAAAGAATCAAGAAGCACGTGACCAAGACTCCAGCTCTGTTCAGAAACACGTTACCCTGCTTCTGTCCAACTCTTTATTCTCAGAGCCTGAAACCAGTCTTTCAGGCTGAGATGAAAACTGTTCTTCCCCCAGTTTTTCATACATGAAAATATAAACCTGCCTCCTGTTCCAGACACCCAATATGAACATGCCAACTAGGCATGCAGCATCTCCTCCCACAGCCCATTTCCCGTGAAGCCCGACATGCGATGAGAGTGTCCCGTGGCCTGTAAATGGAAGTCTTGGCTTCCTTCTCGGCTCTGTGGAGGCTGCGGACTGAGCTCTGCTGCTGTGCTCTGAGCGCCTAGTGTCAGTGGTGCTGACGGTGTTGGTGTAACAGGACAAAATGTCCTAACTCCCGAAGGCGAGATATTTGGGGGAGAGGAGAGGTGGAGTTTGCCCTGATGATACTGAAGAGGCTAAAGGCTCTTTCTTTCTTTCTTTCTTTCTTTCTTTCTTTCTTGCTTTCTTGCTTTCTTGCTTTCTTGCTTTCTTGCTTTCTTGCTTTCTTGCTTTCTTGCTTTCTTGCTTTCTTGCTTTCTTGCTTTCTTGCTTTCTTGCTTTCTTTTAAACTAATAGAAACTTCTACCCCTGGGAAGGAAACAGGAGCATTACAGAGTGAGTCAGAGATGCTGGCTGGGAGCGGGGAGGGAGGAAGGGTCCCCCAGGAAGGACCTACTGGCTCTGCATGAAGCAGCTGAGCTATCTGACTTCAAGTGAGCATGTGCGCTTGGAAATTAGCCCGTTTGGGATGACCCCATTGTTACTATTTTTACAACAAAGACATCTTGAGGACCTACTCTGTGGCAGCACTCTGTGAGTGCAGTACATGACACTGGCTTTTTGGAGCTTACACTTCCAGGAACTGTCATCAGTCTAAACAATGCATAGTGCCAGTCTCATAGTCAGTTATAGACCTCGGTGCTTCTACCCATTATTTATACAGAAACAAATGAAGCAGTGAGATGTTTAAATACAACATGTATGTGCTTGCTTAAAACTCTTCACAGGCTCACCATTGCTTCCACATGGACAAAAAGAATGCCCACGCCCTGCACCCTGCTTTACCAGCCCCACTCATCCTCATGCTCATCTCCACATGGGATGCCCTGCAGGCTCCCATTGCACACATTGAGAGTAGTGGAAGCTCTTGGCCAGAAAGAGTGGGCTTTGCTAATAGGCCTTTGCCTTATAGAGCTCTACCCTTAATGAGCATTAAGGTGTCATTCTCCTGTCGTCTATGCAGCTCTTCTTCTTTCCCCTAATTTTTGTACAGATGAACATAAGATAATCTATATATATAAAAGGCTAATATGCAAAGTGTCCCCTCAGAGTTCGACCAGGAGACCAGGAGTTTGATCGCTTACTATGACGTGCGCTGACTACAAGGGGGCAGCACGGGAAGGAGGAGCGGGGAGGCAGGGAACCTGATTGGCCCTGATCCCCTGCCAGACCAAAGAACCCTACCTGTGCATGAATTTCATGCACTGGGCCTCTAGTCCTGTCTAATAAAAGAGTAATATGCAAATTGACGATCACTCCAACACATAAGATGGCTGCCCCCATGTGGTCAAAGATGGCTGCCCCCATGTAGACAGAAGATGGCCACCACAAGATGGCCAGGAGGGGAGGGCAGTTGGAGGGACCAGGCCTGCACGGGAGGGCAGTTGGGAGAGACCAGGCCTGCAAGGGAGGGCAGTTGGGGGCAATCAAGCCTGCTGGGAAGACAGTTAGGGGTGACCAGGCTAGCAGAGGAGGGAAGTTGGGGGCGACCGGGCCTGCAGGGAAGGGCAGTTGGAAGGGACCCAGGCCTGTAGGGGAGAGCAGTTGGGGGGGACCAGGTCTGCAGGCGAGGGCAGTTAGGGGCAAACAGGCTGACAGGGGAGCAGGTAGGCATCAATCAGGCTGTCAGGGGAGTGGTTAGTGGGTGATCAGGCTGGCAGGCAGAAGTGGTTAGAGGCAATCAGGAAGGCAGGCAGGCGTGCAGTTGGGAACCAGCAGTCCTGGATTGTGAGAGGGATGTCTGACTGTCCATTTAGGCCCGGTCCCGGTAGGGGTCCCAGATAGGAGAGGGTGCAGGCTGGGCTGAGGGACAAACACCCCCATGCACGAATTTCATGCACCGGGCCTCTAGTACTTATATAATAAGATAAATATTATGTAATCCACCTATGATCTCCAGAATAATGTGATTGTCAAGAGTTGGTGGAAATTTAGAAATAAAACAATTATTAAACCTAAGAAATAATCCCCTTTTCACCTCTTTAACTCCAGCTGAGCTGCCCAGTATTGTAGTTACCAGCCATTACTGAGCCCTGAAATGTGATCATCCAAACCGTAAAACATCCTCTGGATTTCAAAGACTTAGTCAAAAAAGGGGGGGATGTAAAATCTCTCAATAACATTTTATATTGGTTACATGTTGAAATGACATATTGGATCTACTGGATTAAATACATCATATTATTAAAACTAATTTCACTTTATATTTTTCATGTGGGTAGTGGAAATTTTCAAGTTACATGTATGGCTCAGCTCCTATTTCTCTGGGACAGTGCTGCTCTAACCCTTATTCCGCCTTCACTTCTTCAGGGAGACAGCTTGACCTCCCTGACCCCACGAATGCCTCCAATTGTGTGTTCCCACGGCCTCCGCTCACCACGGCGCCATCACAGCTACCTGTGCAGTGCTTGGCTCACGTCTGCACCCTCAGGAGACTTGCTCCACGAGCGTGAGGACCATCTCTGCTCACTCACCCTTCACACCTAAGGCCATTCTTGCTCCTGTGAGCAAGTCAGCACATAACAGAAGAAATAAACGAAGACATTTATAACTGGCTGTTGACACAGAGCTAGGAAATCGAACCACAAAAATAATGGCAGAATTTAAAAGTTCTTGTTTGGCTGGAGAGTGTGGTCGAATTGTGAAAGATAAAGCTTAAGGAATAAAAGCCTTATCCAGCCCACAGATTAAAAAATATCAGTGGTGTCCGTAAAGGATGGAGAGATGTTGAGTTTATGTGGGTCCTGGGCTTGTAGTCAATGACAAGTCATTGCGGGGAGGCTGGTAGGACAGAGACAGTGCAGAGACTGCTGTGCAGATGGAAGTAGGACTCTTCCCGTTGAGCTGCCTGCGTGCACACGGTACCTGGGTGTCGTGCCTGGTCCAGGCGATCTTCACAGAGTGGCCCCCGAGGAATTGAACCAGCATGCAAAGGGGCCTTGAGACGGATATACAGGTAGCAAAGCTGAAGGAAATGAGAATGTTTTTCCTGAAGAACAGGGAGAACATGCTGTGAGCTTTCGAATGTTTTATTGAAGAGGAGCCCAATTGTATTGTTTCCGGTGGTAGAACTGAGAACTGCAAGTAGCAATCACAAAACACCAATGTTTAGCTTCATAAAAAGAACTTTCAATGAAAATTCCTCAGGACTTCACTGTGTTATCCTTTTGCACTCGGATGTCGAGTGTGACTCGACATGGTTAGCATTAGAATAAAGGAATCGAGAAAAAAGCAAGTGAAGGTTATGTTTAAAGGAATCAGTTGCTTGTTGTTCACAGGGATGTAAGCGGAGGCTGGTGGTCAGGTGGTAAAGATGTGGCAGGGTGTCCGTGGTCCGGCTCATGCGTCTGTGGAGCTCAGTGCCCAGCGAAACGCGGGGCTCCCGCCAGAGGCAGCAGGCAGGCTCCCCGCTCAGCCACTGCATTGGGGCGACCGCCAGGGGTGGCAGCCTTTGGACCAGGCCAGGCTCCCTAACTGGATTGAGGTGAGTGAGAGGCCCCTGGGAGCCACCTGCCTGGGGACTGTGGCCTGAGCATGGCCTGACGCTCTCTCGGGAGCAGAAGGCGATAGCAAAAGGCTGGCCTCCTCCTGATGCCATGGCCCGTTGCCACTTGGGTGGAGTGGTGCAGGAGTGGGGGCCTGGCCGGCGGAGGCGGGGGAGGCGCCCATCCTGGGGAGGCTGGAGCAAGGGAGGCGAGGCTGAGGATGAACTGAGGCTCCGAGCCCTGGAGCACGTCCTCTGGTCCCATCAGACTTGGTTACAGAGCACCACCTCGCAGATAAACTGGTGAAGACGTCAGCACTGCCACCGCCGGGCATGAGAGGTGAGCGGGCCCTCCGGGCACAGGGGCTCCGCAGCTGCCGAATGAGCCCCGGGGCGTTTGGCCTAAAGTCCTTCAGGGAAAGACAAGGGAATGGCTATTCTCTGGTCCTTGGCCGGTCTGGTGTGGGTCCAAACACGGAGTTAAGGGGATAAAGACGACCAAGAGGGGACAAGGTCAGCTGCAGCGGAGAAGGATTTCCTGCCGGAACAGGTGATCAGAAGCAGCAGAGCCGGGGAGGCCCTGCTGTGTGAATGATGAGGGCAGCGCAGCCCAGACAAAGGCCTGGAGGAAGGAGCGGTCCTCCTCTGAGAACCAGCAGCGGAGGCGTCACCAGAGCCTGCACCTTGACACGGGCTCCAGTTTCAGAGACAGGGCCCCCTGCTCACACTTGTGAGATCCGTTTCATCCTTGAAAGCACATAAGCACACGGCCCATTTTTCTTTACGCCCAAATCAAGGCCTTTGAGCTGCTGCTACATCTTTTCCTCGGGCTTCTCTGTGATCTCGCAAGTATTTGCGCTGTGACTATTGAAGAATTACTTTGTGTTCGTTCTCCTGGGAACACACACACAAAAATCACACATGAGATTCCATTGTCTGAACTTATTTAAGTTACAATAATCGAAACCATAAATGCCTCCCAAAGCACCCAGCGTCACCTCCATTGGTCATTATACCACAGAACAAATGGCTCTCGCCAGGCTCTGCTCTGATGCCCTTCGAACAGCTATTTGTTTCTATTTATTCTTGAAATATTCCGCCGCTATCTCATATGGAACAGCTTTTGAAGATTCCTGTGAGCACAGCTGGGAAATTCCTTCTTTGAAGTGCCCATTTATTCATCTTTTGTCAGTGGCAGGCTCTTTATGCTCAGACATTTCATACTTTGCACAGTTATTTCAAAATCTATTTCATTTGACGTAGAGTCAATTTATCATTCTGCACACACCCCCGTTCCTCTTTCCCCCCGTTTCTCCCACTCCGGCATTCTGCGAAGTTCATCAGAGCACTTTTCCCTCTGCTCTGCTTCCCTCCCAGCTGCAGGGTGGGGCCTACACAGGCACCGAGGGCCCCCTGCTTCAGGTGCGCAGACGCCCAGCTTCCCGGGACTCCCCCCAGGCCCCGGGTATACAGAAGTTGGAGACCCAAACCTAGAATCTGTCCATTATTTGACCAACTGCTCTCAGACACAAATCTGAAAGCGAGGGGTTCATTGGGGAAGATCAGCTTGACTCTATTTAGAATCAAAGAAAGCTTCTATGGTTGGTGCACCTGGTTGCCAACGATTGTTTCCCAGGCTTTCTCGGGAGACCCGTTCTGCACATGGGTGAGCTGTGTGTCCAGTAGTCCAGGTGTGGAGGAGACGAGAGGATGATGCCACGGTCCTGAGATCGCTTCAGCTTCAGCAGAGCATTCCCTTAAGCAGCTGCACAAAAGGGCTTTTCTTCCAGACTCATTCCAGCTGAGTGTCCCCACTTTTATTTGAGCTAGCCAGGAGGAAAGGCAATTCCACACGATGGAAATCCAGGCTGTTGATAGCTGGGGTCCTTCTCTTGTTTGGTGGAATAGCACACAGAGTGTAACTCAGCGAAAATGCCCACCTCCTCGCTGATGGCTAACAGTGCAGATGGCCCCTGCATGTGCACGGCTCTGCGTATAGGTAAAATCTCCTCATTGCGCCCGGGGCAACCAGATCTCCTCTGGGGCACTCCTTTTCATTTTGGAAATCTTATAAGAGGTTCATTGAAGGGTTGGGGGAGGGAAAGGCACCCAGAGAAGGAGAACCAGGTGGTTCAGAATCAGTCCAATGGCTGAAGGAAGGGGTCTGAGTGATTCAGGGAGAGAATGGAGAGGATGCTGAGCCGAAGCTGGAAGACTGAGCAGAAATAGAGGCTGCTGCCTTCAGATATTTGTGATTGTCTTCAAAGCATTTTCCTGACCATGGAAGTTATAATCCTATTTAGGAGATAGTTCAGAAAAGGGTGTAAGGAAAACTAAAAGTGAACCTTAATCCCTCTACAGTATTTTTATAAAATCCGAATTACATTGTATATAGAGGTCTTCTGACCAATCCTATTTCTACCTGTACAAATCAAATATATATTTACTATACAGTGTAATATTATAGACAAATATAACATAGGGAGTAAGATCTCCCCATATTCTGGCATCCCAAACATAAGCACTGGTCACACTTTCTGGGGTCATTTCCTGACATTTTGTTAAATATGGCTATGTCCGTTTCTTTGATGTTCATTTCTCTGCACTGTAATGTAAGCTCTGTGAAGAGAGGATTGTGTTTAGTTTTACTCTCTATCCTTAGTACGTACAGGCATTTGAACATACAATGTGCACTCTGTCCATAATTGCCAAATGAATGAATAGGTACATAAATGAATCCTGACAACTCCCCATAATTAGAATAAGGTTTATAAATACTATTTAAGATCTTTAATCATATTGCTTATAACACCTGATAAAAGAGGGTGCTTACTGTATTTAGTTAAAAGGAAGAAGGAAAAAAAAGGCAAGAAGGAAGAAAGAAGAAAAGTGGGAAAACAAAGAAAAAAGACAATTTTTATAAATTTAATTGGAAAAGTAGTATCTCATGTAAGTTTTAATGTATTACTTTCTAAAGTCTTTTATTATTTTCTCCATTAGATTTTCTGGAGGATCTTAGGCCAGTGGTTGGCAAACCGCTGCTCGAGAGCCACATGTGGCTCTTTGGCCCCTTGAGTGTGGCTCTTCCACAAAATACCACGGCCTGAGCAAGTCTATTTTGAAGAAGTGGCGTTAGAAGAAGTTTAAGTTTAAAAAATGTGGCTCTCAAAAGAAATTTCAATTGTTGTACTGTTGATATTTGGCTCTGTTGACTAATGAGTTTGCCGACCATTAGGCTAATCAACTTACTATACTTTTTATCTTCTAATTTGCAAAATTCAACTTTTATCTTTATTATTTTCTTTCTCTGTTAAATTTAATTTTTTTCTGTTATTTGAATACCAAATCTGTCCATTTAATAACTTACTTGTTTAACTATGAAACAATGTAATATTTTGATTTTGTCTTTGAATACCATTTTACCATACTATAAATTTTAATAAGTACTATTTCTATTCTCTACTAGTACAGGTTCCCTAGTTGTATTTTCTTTTAAGTTTTTCTCTTATTCAATTATTATTTAGAATTTTAATTTTTCATTGTTAAGATCATAGGTAATTAAACTTTTCTTTATTAACTTACATTTCTATTGTATTTTGTTAAAATAATGTATATATTTTCACTTTTTGAAATTCATTAAGCTTTTATTAATGTCCTCATATATAATACATTTTTATAAACATTCTTCATATGTTTAAAAAAGAGTCATAATCTTTACTTATAGCATAGACAATTCAATATATGATAAACCTTAAATTATGAATGTCCTTTATTATGTTTATTTTTGTCTAATTTATACATCAAATCTAAAAATATAAGAAGTCTTATTGTGGTTATTGTTAATTTTTCAATGTTTGCTTTATATTTATACTAGAGGCCTGGTGCACAAAATTTGTGCACAGAGGGGTGTGTCCCTCAGCCCAGCCTGCACCCTCTCCAATCTGGGACCCCTCGAGGGATGTCTGACTGCCCGTTTAGGCATGATCCTACCCTAAATGGGCAGTCAGACATCCCTCTCACAATCCAGAACTGCTGGCTCCCAACTGCTCACCTGCCTGCCTTCCTGATTGCCCCTAACCACTTCTACCTGCCAACCTGATCACCCCCTAACCATTCCCCTGCCAGCCTGATTGATGCCTAACTGCTCCCCTGCCAGCCTGTTTGCCCCCAACTACCCTCCTCTGCCAGCCTGGTCACCCCTAACTGCCCTCCCCTGCAGGTTTGATCACCCCCAACTTCCCTCCCTTGCAGGCCTGGTCCCTCCCAACTGCCCTCCCCTGCTGGCCATCTTGTGGCGGCCATCTTGTGTCCACATGGGGGCAGTAATCTTTGACCACATGGGGGCAGCCATCTTGTGTGTTGGAGTGATGGTCAGTTTGCATATTAGATAGGATAGAGGCCTGGTGCACTGGTGGGGGCCAGCTGGTTTGCCCTGAAAGGTGTCCCAGATCAGGGTGGGGGTTCCCTTGGAGTGTGGGGCGGCCTGGGTGAGGGGCCTGTGGTGGTTTGCAGGCTGGCCACGCCCCCCGGTGACCCAAGAGGGAGCCCCAGTATCTGTGATTTATTTATCTTCTATAATTGAAACTTTGTAGCCTTAAGCAGAGGCCAAGGCAGGCCAGGGCAGGCAGAAAGCTTGGCTTCCTCCATTGCCAGGGAAACCCAAGCCTCCTGCTCTCTCCATGGCCGTAGCCATCTTGGTTGTGTTAATTTGCATACTTGCTCCTGATTGGTTGGTGGGTGTGGCTTGTTGGTGTAGCGGAGGTATGGTCAATTTGCATATTACTCTTGTATTAGATAGGCTTGATTGTAGTTTGGTGTTCAAACACTCATAATGCATGTCTTCATTGTGGGTTGTAGTTTGATTGATTTTGTGATGTTAGCCTCTTTCTTTTATTATTAGCACTAGAGGCCCGGTGCACGAAATTCGTGCACTGGTGGGAGGGGTGAGGGGGTGTGCCCCTCAGCCCAATCTGCACCCTCTTCAATCTGGGACCCCTCAGGGGATGTCCAACTTCCAGCAGTTGGACATCCCTCTCACAATCCGGAACCACTGGCTCCTAACCACTCACATGCCTGCCTGCCTGATTGTCCCTAACCCCACTGCCTGCCTGCCTGCTCGCCCCTACCTTGATCTCCTGCCAGCCTGATTGCCCCTACCTTGCACTCCCCTATCAGCCTGATCACCCCAAACTGCCTGTGCCTTGGCCCCCCGTCTGGCCTCCCTCTGGAGGCACCACCCCCATAACCCCAATGCTGCTGCCACTGCAGCTGGTTATGGCTGCCTGAGCCTTGGCCTTTGTAGCCACTGTGGCTTTGTCTGGAAAGATGTCCGGAAGACAACCACTCTAATTAGCATATTACCCTTTTATTAGTATAGATTTGGGGACCATTACAACCACGCAGAACTTGAAGAAAACACATGGCCCTGGTCAGTTTGGCTTAATGGAGAGAGCATCGGCCTGTGGACTGAAGAGTCCAGGTTTGATTCTGATCAGGGGCACACATGCCTGGGTTTCGGGCTCAATCCCCAGTAGGGGGCCTGGGGCGGCAGCTGATCAGTGATTCTTTTTTTTTTTTAAATATATTTTATTGATTTTTCACAGAGAGGAAGGGAGAGGGATAGAGAGCTAGAAACATCGATGAGAGAGAAACATCGACCAGCTGCTTCCTGCACACCCCCACCGGGATATGTGCCAGCAACCAATGTACATGCCCTTAACCGGAATCGAACCTGGAACCTTCCAGTCTGCAGACCGACGCTCTATCCACTGAGCCAAACCGGTTTCGGCTGATCAGTGATTCTTATCATTGATGTTTCTATCTCTCTCTCCCTCTCCCTTTCTGAAATTTTAAAAATATATATTTTTTTAAAGAAAACACATCATCTTCACTTTGGGCTTTGTCATCTTACAATATCCTTTGTGCAGTGTTTTAACTTCCCTCAACTTTCCTTTACCCACCTTTAAAGTGCAATCTATTTTGGGGAAGATGATCAGGAAAGTGATTCCAATGGGTAGAAGTTTTTTTTGGAGGGGATGGGTCATGAAGATATTTAAAAATTGAGCATGGTGATGGTTGTACCACTCTGAATTTACTTTAAAAAACCAGTTCATTGTACACTTTAGGTGACATGTACAGTATATGGGTTATATCTCAACAAAGCTGTTCTTTTATTTCTTTTTAAATAAAGACCAGTCTTATAATCAGTTGCAGGTGTTTTCAGAGGCCCCTCAAGATTTGCTTACCATGTCCCAAATCATGGCTGTGATTCCCAGTTGCCTCCAGTCCTGGTGGATCTGGATGGTGTGGTTTGCAAAGGAGAAGGTGGCAAGAGGCTTATGGAATTTCGGCAACCCCATTCCCCCGGTCTCCTCATAGGGCACCAGGGCCATTCCCACTGTGCCAGCTCTGCTCCCTTTAACGTGTTGGGCAAAAGAATCCTGCGTGCTCTGGCCAGAAAGTGCATTCTTTCTTAGGTGGCCCGGATGCTTTTTTTAAGGTCATTTTATGGATTCAAAAGAATAAACAGAGATGTGGAAAGCTTTTGTCAAAATCCTTTCACATGGTTCTTCCAGTCTCATGGGAAATGAGATGTGGCTCTGAATTCATCCCAAAGTGTGTCTTTGGGCAAAAGCACTCAGAACGGTACAACTCCTGCAGAATGCCCCACACACTTTGCTGTCAGGACTCAGGGGGGCTTGAGGGTGAGCGAGGCGGCAGTGCCAGCACAGGACCTGGGAGAAGGTAGCGCTTTCTACACTGCCCAGGCCACGTGGACTACAGCAGTACCTGACCAGGTGGGCAGGGTGTTTCTGCTGTTTTGTTTTGGTCTGGCCTCCACCCCGTCAGCCACGGACCTGTGCCTGCACTGAGACTGAATGGTTTGATGGCCCTACTTTTTGGTGGACAGTGGATGCACTCCCAGAGACTGGCAGTTAGACTCTGGTGGCTTCTGAGTCCCTTGTGGGGAGAGCCCGGCCCTAGGTCAAGAACAGACTCAGGCGTCCTCGGCCAGGAGGCCTCCTTGGGCTAGGGGCCGCCACAGTTTGAAGGCTGGCCATGACCCCAATCCTGGCAGGGGTCTCCTCTGGGGTGCTGGCAGGCCTGGTCTAGGGCTGAGGGCGGTTTAGAGGCTGGTCACGCCCCCGATCCTGGTGGGGATCTCCTCTGGGGCGCTGGCAGGCCTGGGTTAGGGTCACTGGCGGTTTGGAGGCCGGTCACGCCCCCGATCCTGGTGGGGGTCTCCTCTGGGGTGCTGGCAGGCCTGGGCTAATGGCCACCCTGGTTTAGAGACTGGTCAAGCCCCCGATCCTGGTGGGGGTCTCCTCTGGGGCGCTGGCAGGCCTGGGCTCTGGCGCCGCAAAGGGAGAGGTTCCTGAACCTGCTTCCCACACACCTAGGCTAGGATCCATCTTGTAGGAGGCGGCTTCAATGCCCGGGGTCGGTGACCAGGTCCTCCTGAGCCTCGCTTTCTGGGCTGCAGTCCCACGTCTCCCAGTGCCCCAGCCTCGGATGCGCCCACGCAGTTGCCCCCACCACCAGCCACCTCAGCGCAGGCCACAGCAGCTGAAGCCAGCCTCTTGGAAGCCAGGCCACCACACCCACCACCCCTAGTAGCTCTCTGCTGCTTGCTCTGTGCCCTGTCCACTGGGGTCGGGGAGTGCTCCCAGCCCAGAGGCCTCCCTCCCTCCGCAGCCTGGCTTGGGAAGCTGGCCTCATGCTGGGGCTACTATGCCAGCATGCCCACTCGGCTACTATGGGTGCGACTCGGGCCCCCACGGAGGCCAACCTGGAGAACGTGGACCCCAACTCTGCATCCGGCTGCTGCAGATGGCCTCCGTGGTCAACTACCACCTGCTCCTTCCATTGGCCCCATTGATCCCTCTCAGCACCAGCCATTTAGGTGAGGGTGGCGATCGCCGGGGACCCCGCCCCGGGAGGCTGCTGGCCGTGCCCGGCCACGACCCCCGGGTCACGATGCAGCCCTGGACCCCCGGGAGGCTGCTGGCCGTGCCCGGCCATGCCCCCCGGGTCGCGATGGGTCCCGGGACCCCAGGGAGGCTGCTGGCCGTGCCCGGCCACGCCCCCCCGGGTCGCGATGCAGCCCTGGACCCCCGGGAGGCTGCTGGCCGTGCCCGGCCACGCCCCCCGGGTCGCGATGGGTCCCGGGACTCCCAGGAGGCTGCTGGCCGTTCCCGGCCACACCCCCCCGGGTCGCGATGCAGCCATGGACCCCGGGGAGGCTGCTGGCCGTGCCCGGCCACGCCCCACCGGGACGCGATGGGTCCCGGGAACCCAGGGAGGCTGCTGGCCGTGCCCGGCCACGCCCCCCCGGGTCGCAGTGGGTCTTGGGACCCCAGGGAGGCTGCTGGCCGTGCCCGGCCACGCCCCCCCGGGTCGCGAAGGGTCCCGGGACCCCAGGGAGGCTGCTGGCCGTGCCGGCCACGCCCCCCCGGGTCGCGATGGGTCCTGGGACTCCTGGGAGGTTGCTGGCCGTGCCCGGCCACGCCCCCCCGGGTCGCGATGGGTCCCGGGAACCCAGGGAGGCTGCTGGCCGTGCCCGGTCACGCCCCCCCGGGGCGCGATGGGTCCCGGGACCCCTGGGAGGCTGCTGGCCGTGCCCGGCCACGCCCCCCGGGTCGCGATGGGTCCCGGGAACCCAGGGAGGCTGCTGGCCGTGCCCGGTCACGCCCCCCCGGGTCGCGATGGGTCCCGGGACCCCAGGGTGGCTGCTGGCCGTGCCCGGCCACGCCCCCCCGGGTCGCGATGCAGCCCTGGACCCCCGGGAGGCTGCTGGCCGTGCCCGGCCACGCCCCCCGGGTCGCGATGGGTCCCGGGACTCCCAGGAGGCTGCTGGCCATTCCCGGCCACACCCCCCCGGGTCGCGATGCAGCCATGGACCCCGGGGAGGCTGCTGGCCGTGCCCGGCTACGCCCCACCGGGACGCGATGGGTCCCGGGAACCCAGGGAGGCTGCTGGCCGTGCCCGGCCACGCCCCCCCGGGTCGCAGTGGGTCTTGGGACCCCAGGGAGGCTGCTGGCCGTGCCCGGCCACGCCCCCCCGGGTCGCGAAGGGTCCCGGGACCCCAGGGAGGCTGCTGGCCGTGCCGGCCACGCCCCCCCGGGTCGCGATGGGTCCTGGGACTCCTGGGAGGTTGCTGGCCGTGCCCGGCCACGCCCCCCCGGGTCGCGATGGGTCCCGGGAACCCAGGGAGGCTGCTGGCCGTGCCCGGTCACGCCCCCCCCGGGTCGCGATGGGTCCCGGGACCCCTGGGAGGCTGCTGGCCGTGCCCGGCCACGCCCCCCGGGTCGCGATGGGTCCCGGGAACCCAGGGAGGCTGCTGGCCGTGCCCGGTCACGCCCCCCCGGGTCGCGATGGGTCCCGGGACCCCAGGGTGGCTGCTGGCCGTGCCCGGCCACGCCCCCCCGGGTCGCGATGCGTCCCGGGACCCCAGGGAGGCTGCTGGCCGTGCCCGGCCACGCCCCCCCGGGTCGCGATGCAGCCCTGGACCCCGGGGAGGCTGCTGGCCGTGCCCGGACACGCCCCACCGGGTCGCGATGGGTCCCTGGACCCCTGGGAGGCTGCGGGCCGTGCCCGGCCACGCCCCCCCGGGTCGCGATGGGTCCCAGGACCCCTGGGAGGCTGCTTGCCGGGCCCGGCCACGCCCCCCCGGGTCGCGATGGGTCCCGGGACCCCAGGGAGGCTGCTGGCCGTGCCCGGCCACGCCCCCCCGGCTCGCGATGGGTCCCGGGACCCCAGGGAGGCTGCTGGCCGTGCCCGGCCACGCCCCCCCGGGTCGCGATGCAGCCCTGGACCCCAGGGAGGCTGCTGGCCGTGCCCGGCCACGCCCCACCGGGTCTTGATGGGTCCCGGCACCCTAGGGAGGCTGCTGGCCGTGCCCGGCCACGCCCCCCCCGGGTCGCGATGCAGGCCTGGACCCCGGGGAGGCTGCTGGCCGTGCCCGGCCACGCCCCCCGGGTCGTGATGGGTCCCCGGACTCCCAGGAGGCTGCTGGCCATTCCCGGCCACACCCCCCCGGGTCACGATGCAGCCATGGACCCCGGGGAGGCTGCTGGCCGTGCCCGGCTACGCCCCACCGGGACGCGATGGGTCCCGGGAACCCAGGGAGGCTGCTGGCCGTGCCCGGCCACGCCCCCCCGGGTCGCAATGGGTCTTGGGACCCCAGGGAGGCTGCTGGCCGTGCCCGGCCACGCCCCCCCGGATCGCGATGGGTCCCGGGACCCCAGGGAGGCTGCTGGCCGTGCCGGCCACGCCCCCCCGGGTCGCGATGGGTCCTGGGACTCCTGGGAGGCTGCTGGCCGTGCCCGGCCACGCCCCCCCGGGTCGCGATGGGTCCCGGGAACCCAGGGAGGCTGCTGGCCGTGCCCGGCCACGCCCCCCCGGGTCGCGATGGGTCCCGGGACCCCAGGGAGGCTGCTGGCCGTGCCCGGCCACGCCCCCCCGGGTCGCGATGCAGCCCTGGACCCCGGGGAGGCTGCTGGCCGTGCCCGGCCACGTCCCACCGGGTCGCGATGGGTCCCGGGACCCCAGGGAGGCTGCTGGCCGTGCCCGGCCACGCCCCCCCCGGGTCGCGATGCAGGCCTGGACCCCGGGGAGGCTGCTGGCCGCGCCCGGCCACGCCCACGCGGGTCGCGATGGGTCCCGGGACCCCAGGGAGGCTGCTGGCCGTGCCCGGCCACGCCCCCCCAGGTCGTGATGGGTCCCGGGACCCGAGGGAGGCTGCTGGCCGTGCCCGGCCACGCCCCCCCGGGTCGCGATGGGTCCCGGGACCCCTGGGAGGCTGCTGGCCGTGCCCGGCCATGCCCCCCCCCCCCCCCGGGTCGCGATGGGTCCCGGGACCCCAGGGAGGCTCCTGGCCGTGCCCGGCCACGCCCCCCCGGGTCGCGATGGGTCCCGGGACCCCCGGGAGGATGCTGGCCGTGCCCGGCCACACCCCCCCATCTCGATCCAGCCGGGGAGCCCCAGAGGCTTCTGGCTTTTCCCGACCACGCCCCTCTAGGGTTGTCATCGCTCCCCAGGACCCCGGGAACTAAGAGGATTTGGCGGCCGCCATCTTGGTTTTCTCAACGGCCAGATAGGCACCCGGAGTCCCGCCCCCTGCCTCTCGCAGGCCCAATCATGGGCATAGCGGAGGTGCGGTCAATTTGCATGTTACTCTATTATAAAGTAAGATTTTTTTAATTTTTTTTTTTTTTTTTTTTTACTTTTTTAGGCCACACCAAAAAGTAGCTCCTATGCTTGATGTGGAAGAGTAGTTACATTGATTCCTGGTTGCCACAGATGTTAGGACCAATAGTGGTGGGAGGTATCACCACTGAGCCAGTCTGTTTCATGTCACCTCTGATTTATTAGCAACACACATAGTGGTCCTTGAAATGAATTTTTGTGTCTTTTGCTCAATTCAGTTCCATTGATATTATATTTAACAAAAGCTCCTCTAGAAATGCTCACCAGACACAGTTTCTAATATTATTGTGATTTTTCTTGGTTTGTGATGTGGACTCTGAGAAAGAAGATGCCTACTGGAGGAGGGTTTCTGGGAGCTAATTGGGCTCAAATGTAAAAGCAGAGCCTAGCAGCTGTTTGTACACAGGGGCCTCTCACACAAAACCACACTTCAGGGAGAAGCCTGCACTAAGCTGCCTCCCTCCTGCACTGAACTGCCTGCCTGCCATCTGAGCCTGCCCTTATAAAGTAGTTCCCGGGATTGTATTTCAACCAATAGGACTAAGACTTTCTGTGTCCAATCAGAGCTGCACAGCTATATCCTTCCCCTCAACATTATCACCAACCAATCAGAACAGCTTCATTCTGACCAATCAGTTCAGTACCTTTCAGATCAATCAAATTGCAAGGACTTGGAATCCTCATTTGCATGAAGATAGACCAATCAGGGACCAGGAGCAGATACTTTGGTCTGTAAAAGTCAGCTCCTCAATGGCTCATGGAGTGCACCTTTCTTTCCACCTAAGACTGAGGACTATGTTTTCCTGGCTGGAGCTCAAACACAGAAGATGAAACAGGTAAGATGTCTCTGATGGGACTGCCAGACTGGAGCAGGTGGAGCAGAACAGATCAGAGCTGTATAGCTGGAGAAGGGCCTCAACCCCATAGCCTCCTGGCCCTAGCACTACCTCACAGTCATGCTGTGCTGCTTCATGATTGAGCTGTAGCACAGTTGAGCTATTCCACAGCCTGCTGCATCACAATTGAGCTGATACTATAGAAACAGCAACTAGACCTAAATGTTAAGAGGGAGTAAACCCTTTAGAATGCAGTGGAAAAGTACCTTTTTATTTTAAGAATGGGAAAAGTAATCATTGGGTGAGGATTAAAACAAACAAACAAAAATTAGGCATGCTGGTTAAGTTTTCCCTAACAGTTCTCTGCAATAATGAAATTCCAAATTTCTAATTTGTATGGAGGTGGAACCCTGATTCCCACCATAACTAAAGAGGGTTTTGCTCTTAAGATCTGGGTCACAGTTATGGGAAGAAAATGAAAGTGTTAGGCTGTGTCTCTGGAGTTAGCATCAGAGTGATAAATGGCATTTAAGTTGATGAGAGATAACATTTAATCATCTACAACAGCACATACATAACTTTGACCTCCATAAGTTGTTTTTCTTTAGATAGGAACATCTCAAAATTTTCCTCACTCCTATCAATACCATAAACTTCTAATTTTTATTTCTAATCCAGAACTTTTCAAAAGTGACAGCTCTATCAAAAGAACAACTGAGTGTAGAAAGCCAATCATCTGTCAAATAGGAATCAACCAAAATTGAGAAGAAGTGAAGCATGAGCCTCATTTCAGATGCAGGTGGACCTGGAGGCAATCATAAAGTTGGTATTTAAACTATTAGGGCAATTCCCATCCTTTGCATCATCATCTGGACACTCAGGCTGCAGGTCTGCTGGATGCAGGCAGCACCTTTCACCCACACCAAAGATAACCTCAGGTCTTCCCAGCACTATGAAAAGAAAGTCAACATTTTGATGTACTATTTGTGACAATGAAAAGACTTCCCATACCATCTGTTTCTTATTAGCGTGTTTATTTGCTCACCGTCAAGGAGCAGGGGCTGACTAGCAGTCCCCAGACGCATAAGCAAAGCCATGATTATCATCAGAATCTTCAAGAGTAGAGAGTGGAAGTCATGCTTTGTAGCTTCTTCACTGTATAAATCAAGACACGCAGACCTCACTAAATGTTTGTACAACGATTCATGGCCATGTAGTCAATGTCTGTAATTACTTTCAGTCCTGTAAAGGTCCATAGGTGGAAACACGAATATTTTTTTAGTAGTGTGCATCTATGCATTATCAAAATAACTGGTTTAAAAGTGAAAATTATAACATCTACTGAAGGCCAAGACACAAGGGAATGGTACTCACAAACATTGTCGTGGAGACAGTGAATTGCTTTGGCATTTTAGGAAAGTAATCTAGTAATATCAACCAAAAAAATGCACATCTTTGACCTAGTAATCTACCTATGCCAATTTAGTCTACAGAAATAAGAGAAATAGCTTAAAGATATTTAGCAGGATGGTATGGGGTCTGAGTAACTTTGTCCCCAAAGATTAAAACTGTTGGGGGAAAGAGAGGGGGACACCTGCAATGACATCAACATCAAGTTTTTTGTTTTTTTTAAATAAATATAACAACCGAGTTGTAATTAAAAAAATGCTAAGTGTTCCCATGTTCTCAGTTCAATGCTGGTATTTCAATAGGGACACCAATTCTGCCAGTACTGGGGAATGGGAAAGGAGAAGAGGAAGAAGCAGAGATTGGACTCACACATAAAATTCAAATTTTTATTTTAATTTTTTAAATAAATCTTTATTATTCAGATTATTACAATTGTTTCTCCTTTTTTCCCCCCATATCTCCCTACCACCCGGTTCCCATCCCCTCTCTGCCCTTACCTCCCCCCCATTGTCCTCATCCATAGGTGTATGATTTTTGTCCAGTCTCTTCCCATACCCCCCACACAGACACCCCTTTCCCCCTGATAATTATCAATCCACTCCCATTCTATGCCTCTGATTCTATTATGTTCACCAGTTTATTCTGTTCCTCAGATTTTTAATTCACTTGATTTTTAGATTCACTTGTTGATAGATATGTATTTGTTGTTCATAATTTTTATCTTTACTTTTTTCCTCTTTTTAAAGAATACCTTTCAGCATTTCATATAATACTGGTTTGGTGGTGATGAACTACTTTAGCTTTTTCTTATCTGTGAAGCTCTTTATCTGCCCTTCAATTCTGAATGATAACTTTGCCAGGTAGAGTAGTCTTGGTTGTAGGTTCTTGCTATTCATCACTTTGAATATTTCTTGCCATTCCCGTCTGGCCTGCATAGTTTCTGTTGAGAAATCAGGTGACAGTCGTATGGGTGCTCCCTTGTAGGTAACTAACTGTTTTTCTCTTGCTGCTTGTAAGATTCTCTCTTTGTCTTTTGCCCTTGGCATTTTAATTATGATGTGTCTTGGTGTGGTCCTCTTTGGATTCGTCTTGTTTGGGGTTCTGTGCACTTCCTGAACTTATAAGTCTATTTCTTTCACCAGGTGGGGGAAGTTTTCTGTCATTATTTCTTCAAATAGGTTTTCAGTATCTTGCTCTCTCTCTTCTTCTGGCACCCCAAAAATTTGGATATTGGTACTCTTAAAGCCATCCCAGAGGCTCCTTATGCTATCCTCACACTTTTGGATTCTTCTTTCTTTCCGCCTCTCTGGTTGGGTGTTTTTTTCTTCCTCATATTCCAGATCTTTGGTTTGACTCTTCGGGTACGGTGGTCTACAGTTGAGTGTCTGTATATTTTTTATTTCAGACAGTGTATGCATAATTTCTGACTGGTCCTTTTCCATTTTTTTGGTATTCTCATTAAGGTCCTTGAAGGTCTCTTCAAGTTTCTCAGCGGTTTTTAGAAGATTCTTGAGTAACCTTATAAATGTGGTTCTGAACACTGTGTCGTCCATTAGTTTGCTTTCCTCCATCTCTCCTACTTGTGACATACTTCGATGTCTCCACATTTTGGCTGCCTCCCTGTGTTGATGGAGTGGCTTTGTGTGGTCAGTGACCTATAGGGGCCGGTAGCTCAGCTTCCCCAATCACTCTAGGTGGTCGCTCTTGGTACACCCCTTTGTGGGCTGAGTGGAAAATCTTGGTGTAGTTAAAAGCCTTGATTGCTGTTGGTACACTGGGAGGAATTGACCTCTAGGCCAATTGGCTGTGAGGACCTGCTGTGTCTATAACGGAAGAATTGCTATGCTGGAGACACAGTAGGGCTTTGGTGCTCACTGAGTCTGCCTCTTGAATGTGTCCCTTATGAGAGTGGTTGAAATCTGGTGTCATCCACACCGACCACTAGATACCCTAGTGTCTGGATCTCCAATGGGGTGCAGGTCTGAGGCCTCCCAGCAGGAGCTACAGCAAGAGCTACAGTTTTCTCCTCTTTGCTTGGGTGGTTTTGGAGCAGTCTGACTGGAGCTGCAGTTAATTTGGTTGAGCTGCCACAGAACAGGCCATTTATATGTAAAGGCCGCTGTGTGGAGCCTGGGCGGGTTTTTAGAATGTGCGGGGCGGGGTCTCAGGGCGTCACTAGGCTGGGGCATGGCCAACGGCCATGGCTGCCTTCAGCCATCTCTGCCTTTCTGCATTTCCAACTCCCTGTGTCCCGCTCTCCAGCACAGCAAACCCTGACTGCTGGGCGCACCTCTGCAGAAAAGTCACTCTCACTCTCCGACCGAGAGTCCAGCTTCTCCCCGTAGGCATCTGGGTCCCCTGCGTGTCCCCAGAAACTGGAGTTCAGAGTGACCGGGAGTTTGTCTCCCTTTGGTTTGAAGAAAAGCCAAGCGCCCAGTCGCCCGCCGCCAGCCCGCTTTGCGCGCACCTCCGTACCTCAGCTCTCCAGCATTTGCGCTCCCTTCTCTTCTTAGTTGTAAATCTACCACTCAGCCAGCTTTCCCGTGGTTCTGGGTGGTAGACGTTTTGTTTTTTAGTTGTATTTTTGAAATTGTTGTGCGAGGCAGCAGTTTAGTTGTTTAACTTTGCCGCTATCTTGGTTCCTCCAAAATTCAAATTTTTTAAACAAATAAGATAGAATCTTCTGAACTCATGTGAGACTGTCTTATGAAACAAAAGTCACCCAATTGTTATGGGGTTTTATGG